>NC_041384.1:351375343-351547374 GCF_002162155.2 Triticum dicoccoides | reverse complement strand
CGCAACGCTCACTGTTCATCCAGAGGCAGCATCGATCGGCTTCAGTTAGCAGCAGTAGCGAAGGAATCACTCGATTGGGTTCAGTTAACAGCCATTGATCGATGCTCGGGTTCAGTAACGCGTAGCCTGCAGTGCAATCGCTCGGGTTCAGTTAGAGCCCAATGCCTCGCTCGGGTTCAGTTAGAGCCAACGCTTCGCACACACGCACGTACGTGTACGAGAGAAACGTGCATCACTCGGCCCCCGACCTCCCACCATAACCGGGAACTCCCCGAAATTTTCCTCGCCCTCGCTTCTACCATGGTTTTTTCCGTCATGGACGGCCCAAAGAATGTCATGCAGCTGCGTCTCTGGCCCGCCCAGGATGAAAAGCCCATTTTCTGTCATGATTTTTTATCATAGAAGTAGGAGCCCACCACATCTATGATGATACCGGGTTTTGTCACAATTATCATCATAGAAGTGTCATATGTATGACAGAGAAAATTTCGTTCGGCCCAAAATGTCACAGATGTGTCTTTTTTTGTAGTGAGGAGAGGAATAAGGTTGGGAGAGAGGCATAGCTAGAGTGTTGAAGGGTTGGTGGTGGATTTGCTTCTCACAAATGGTGGGAGAGGCCTGCTAGATAAACAGAGGGCATGAATACAATATCAATAAGAGAGGGGATGCCTGCATGTCTGTGCACGTACATGTGAGAGACGGGTCAGGAGCATGAATGATGAGGGGGGCAATATGGTTGTGGTAAGCAGACATAACTACATAGGAATATCAATCATCATGTGTCGGAGAAAGGGAGAGACATAACTTGTGAGGTACGTCGATCGGTGCGTGGGGAAAAATAGTTATAGTCGACCTAGGTATATGTAGGGAGATCGATCGGTATACATGCATGCATGTGTTAGAAGCAAATAAGGCCTGGAGAGAAGGATAGAGAGAGAGGGATGTGGCTAGGAGGTTGTGTGAGAGGCCTACTATATTGAGGGGGAAGGAGTGTGCAAGTATGAGATCGATGAAAAGAGGGGCGGGAGTGTGCACATGCGTGGAACCATATTAGACCGAGGGGGCATGGATGGTGAGAAGAGAAGAGGGAAAGCTTGTGTTTCTGGTAGGCACACCTGGCTAGAGAGGTATATCGATCGGTGTGTCCTAGAAAGAAGGAGTTGGGGGGAATACACACACCATGGGTGAATGACCTAAAGAGAAATGACGAATGTGCGCGATGGAGCTAGAGAATGCTGACGGAGGGTGAGAGAGAGGCGGGCATGTGCATGCACGAGAGAAAGTTAGCACTAGCTACAAAGATAATATGATTGTTTGCGTGTAAAAGACGAATAGAGATCACAATTCATTATAAAAGTGGATTCAGATATTTGAACAAGAGATCATAGTGTTTTAAACTGACGCATGCATGAATATAATGGTGATACGCATGGTGTGGTTTTGAACATGTTATACTACATATAATATGTAGAACATTTATTTGAATTTGTGATAATGTGTGGCTTTTGCAGCTCATGGCTAAATACTTGTCATAATTTAGGGGGCGGGGCACTATACTTTGTGTGATAAACATAGTGTACGTATGAAACATGGTTTAGATTATGAAGATCTAGTTAGTACATCAAATGTACTATTATTTGGAATCAACATTAAGGGTATTCAAAATTTTGAATTCAAATTTATATAGTACACATAGTTCATATCTATCTCTATAATCATGTGGTGTGTTGTTAAGATAATATACAAATGATGGTTTAACTTGCAACAATCATGATTGTAGATTATTATTCAAATAGAGAAATGCATTCAAATTTAGTTTAAATTGCAGCGGTAGTATAGACATTTGGAATGCTCTAAAATGTTCGTATGAGTAGGTTACATGCATTATATGGCCAGTGAAAAAATTTAATTGGACATAACCTGGATTCATAGCTTTGAATAGCATTTGTACAGTAAAATGGGACAAGACTCTCGCTTTGTGTTGTGCGAATAGTTTTTTTCGTTGAGGGAAGTTCGAATTGATTTGGTACGTACATTATTACACGTTAGGCTTGTCCCTAAATTTCAACCCGCGCCTTGTTATCCCGAAAATTCAGATATCATGCTCCAAAAACTCGCGCCTTTAGAACCCGCGCCTTACTATCTCAAAATTACAACGCGCATGAAAACTCCCTCCAGCTGCCAAATCTCGACACGCGGAAGCCCCCTTCTAACCATGAGCGGAAAGGGCCGCTAGTTTGAATCGGTGGGGGTACTTTTGTAACACACCCTATGATAGAGGCGAGGGGCCCGATCTTTCGATCATATGAAAATAATCGATTTGATGGAGACGACTTTGATGATCCGACTATAAACATGCATGACGTTGCGCCTAAGAAATCACTAAGCCAATCTCCCGAGCTTACTGACGATGCTGGAAGCACGATCAGCCTGACCACGAAGGTCTATTCCTACATGCAATCGAAGAACAAGCAAGAATATGGCAATACAATCTGAATATTGCGAATATAGATGAAGTATTGATAAATGTGGGCATCCGAAAGCGGTCTTGGCCTGGTCGTTGGACACAAACGAAGTACACAAAGTTGCAATGGCTAACTTTTAACTAAAAAAATCCCAAGCAAAAAGCTACTAGATGGATCTATTTATATAGGAGCAAGGGGTGGCGGCCAAGGAGTTGGGAGGACGTCACAAGACAGCCTAAAACTAACCCCAGGTCGTACAAGGCTAATGGGCATAAGTGGAGGTGATGCAACACCTTTGGACTTGTAGTTTTACTCAGATTCTGTTGCAGCGTCAGATTGTTTCATCAATAACTCAATGATCTGGCCTAATTTTAACATGAATAAAATTGGGTTGGAAAGAGCATGAAATCTAATTTCCAACAAAAAAGAATCACCCAATTCAGAGTCCATATGAAAGAGTTCTTGCCGTTTTGAGTTAGGAATGTGTGTGTAGTTTGAATCTGAGTCCAGAACGTGAGAGACTTGGACTCTATCTTCTCTTGGCCCAAAAGTGAGGTGAGACGACTTTTTGAACATCATATAAACTTCTCTTTTCCCTTATCTTCATATGTGGATTGTACAAATGTCCCATACACCTACAATTAGACGTGGCACAAAAGTCCATGAAGTATTTTTGTCCAGGATAACATAAATAAATTATTGCATAGTTAGCATTAGAAATTACCTCACGAATATGCATATATGCAATATTTTTGTTCGTATCAAAGGTAGAAATGTCCTCATCATCCTCCCCTTCTTGAAAACAAAGCTGTCCTCGGCATTTCTTAATCTAGAATGTGGCTAACAAAAGAGACAAGGTGTACATGTTGTATATGTATATGTCATCCATTTTTACTTCCCTTAGTTTTTGCACATATGACACATGTATACATGAGTAACTTTCATAGTTCATAAAATATAGAGCCAAAATATTATCACAAGAAGTAGAAGGCATAAAAATATTGCAACTCAGTTTGCACATATAAGTGAAGCTCTTATTCATATCAAAAGATTGACAATGTTCATCATTAAACCATCCCAACATTGGTGAATAAACCTTAGGTGCATCAAATTGACATGCTACAACATGCTTAAATAAGCAAACACGCAATAAGTCATGTGACACAGAATCATCACCAAGGTTAGAGGTCATATTAAAATGATTAAACATTGGTTCTTTTGTATCAATAGTTAATTCAATGGGTGCACTCAAAATTGTTGGTATTTCAGATGTTTGATCACATGACGCATTCATGACAGTAACTCGATTCTCAAAAATAGGTGGTGTGCTCATCTCAATAGGTAACTCAACACATGATGTATTCAAGTTAACTAGGCATGCATCATTCTCATGTGAAGTTATATCGTCAATACATTTACTGTTACCTTGTCGCAAAGATGTAGCTAATGTAGATACGAACGATGATTATGTAGCATACACTTGAGATGGTGTCATGCTCACAATCTGAGGTGTGGCTGCTCTAGTAGGTGCAATGGTGGAGGAACCAACCGGTGGTGGTGAGCATGAACTGGAATAGTAGTTGTTGTAGTCACCCAATGCATCCTCCTGTATTTGTCTCTCAAAGGTACAATCACGAACATACATACCAGTAATGCAACGAGAATATACTGAAATCTTGCACGAATATCATGGTTCAAACCACCAAAAAATCTATTAATTGTATCATCCTTAGATTCTTCTATGTCACAATTATGCATATAAGATTTGAACTCTTGGTAGTAAGCATGAACAGTGTTACTGCCTTGTTTTAATTGTTCCAATTTGCATAGCAATTCATGATGATAGTAAGGAGGAAAAAATTGTTGTCTCATTACAACTTTCAAATCTTTCCAAGTTGTGGGTTGATTATCAATGTTTTTCTTACAATGCACACTCCACCAAACAGAAGCAAAACCAGTAAATGCTCCAGTGGCAGTTCGTACTCTCTCAAGTTCTGGAAAATCATGGTGACTAAAAACTTGTTCTACTTCAAGCTCCCAAGCCAGATAAATAGCAGGATTAAATCTACCCTCAAATGACGGTAAAGAGATAACCTGACCATGTTCTTGTGTGTGTTGTCCCACCTCTCGTGATGGAGAAGATGTATATGTGGTCCAAGAACTTCTATCTCCAGAACTTGTCATGATTAGTAGAAAAAAGAAACAAAATTCAAGAATAATAGTCTTATGAACTACTAGGATGTGTGGTAAAGCGCTCACGGTAGAACAAATATCAATATCTTACAAGGTCTTACGAAGCAGCAGGTGGTGACAGGCAACCAGCGGTGTCAAATAACTCTGAAGATTGAGTAAAGGGATTTCCAGGGGAACCTATGTATACACGATGTAGAAATATGTGGATCTTGGAAGGCTTAAATATATGGTAGCAAAAGATTAGCAATAATCAATTCAGAGATGCAATGTTGAATAAACGCTCAACGATGGTACGGTGTTGGTCCTAGGCTACACCAGACTAGAGACGCGAGCCTAGAACACTAATGAGGTCATGGCGTAGCACAACTAGCATCAATAAAGGATATGAAGTAGCTCTGGACAGCAAGATAAAAGTGAAGATCACAATAGCAGTCTAGATAATGATGTGAAACAACTTCCAAGCAGGATATACCAACAACTTCCTCTCCAACTTTCCCCTGGAAATGTTTGTGCCAATTTTCCGATAATTTTTCTCAAGAATGGCACTGACTCGAGCTTTCAACGCAAAAAGAATCACTCAACTCCGAGTTGATATGAGGAGTCAAAAAATTCTAAAACTGGAACAAGCTGTGTTCGTGAACTTCAGAGCGCAAAAAGACCTATTTAGAAGCTGATTTTGAGGTGTCAAATATTGAACTTGCGTCTGCAACTACTTAGATGCGGCTCGTCGCTAGCTTTATTTGAGTACTCACGGAGCCAAAACGGACTTAGTATGAGGAAAAGATATGACTGTTTTAATGAATAGTGCACAAAATAGATTCCAATCCGAATTCAGCTACGAGATTGACTCTAGATAGAAATGAATTTTGTTTTTATTATTTTTTTCCTCACACTTTTTTCTTTTTCCTTCTCTTCTTTTTTCTCTTTTTTTCTTTGTCTTTTTTTATCTCTCCTTTTTTCCAAAACAAACTAGATAAAATGCAGATTGGATCAAGGGAAGATGTGAACGACCTCAACTATGATTATGACAATGAACGGTGGGTAGCATGTGGTGGAAATTGATGGATGAGACGGTGGTGAGCGGAAGGGATAATGATGCAGTGGCGATGTGACTAATGAGAACAGAACTCGAAACTCTAAAGGAACTAGACAATAAGAGTACCAACTCACATGATGATGCAACCGAGAATTCAATAATGCAAACAATGAAAAGAAAATTGCAAAGGCTCGCACTAGTTTGGACAAAGGATGAATAGATCTAACTTTTTGTGTGTGGCTTTTTCATGGATAATAGGTAAGATAAACAAATCTAATCTAGGGAAAACTGGAAATTCTCACTGAGCAACCTGAAAACTGATACCACTTGATAGAGGCGAGGGGCCCGATATTTCGATAAGATGATAACTATCGATTTGGTTTAGACGACTTTGACGATTCGACTACAAATGTGCACGACGTTGCGCCTTAGCAATCGCTAAGCCAATCTCCCGAGGTTACTGACGATGCTGGAAGCACGATCAGCCTAACCACGAAGGTATATTCCAGCATGCAATCGAATAACAAGCAAGAATATGTTAATGCAATCTGAATATTGCGAATATAGATGAAGTATTGATAAATGTGGGGATCCGAAAGCGGTCTTGGTCTGGTCGTTGGACATAAACGAACTACACAAAGTTGCAATGACTAACTTTTAACTAAACAAATCGCAAGGAAAAAGCTACTAGATGGATCTACTTATATAGGAGCAAGGGGTGACGACCAAGGAGGTGGGAGGACGCCCCAAGGCAGCCTAAAACTAACCCTAGGTCGTACAAGGCTCATCGTCCTAAGTGGAGGTGACGCAACACCTTTGGACTTGTAGTTTGACTCAGATTCTACTGCAGCATCAGATTGTTTCGTCAATAACTCAATGCTCCGGATGAATTTGAAGGTGAATCCAATTGGGTTGGAAATAGCACAAAATCTACTTTCTAACAAAAAAAGTATCACCCAATTTGGAGTCTGTATGAAAGAGTTCTTGCCATTTTGAGTCAGGTATGTATGTGCAGTCCGAATCTAAGTCCAGAACGTGAGAGACATGGACTCTATGTTCTCTTAGTCTAAAAGTGATGTGAGAGGACTTTTTGAACATCACACAAACTTCTATTTTTCCCTTATCTTCATATGTGGATTGTACAAATGTCCCATACACCTGCAATTACACATGGCAGAAAAGTCTATGAAGTATTTTTGTCTTGGATAACATAAATAAATTATTGCATAGTTGGATTGGAAATCACCTCACTAATATGCATATATGCAATATTTTTGGTCGTATCCAAGGTAGTCATGTCCTCATCACCCTACATTTTGGACAAGCGCGTCTCTAAGTCATGGTTTCCCCCTCCCATCACGTCTCTGCTCCAGTTGCAAAACCCCACCCTCCTCCGTCTGCCACCCCACCGCTGCCCAACCGGAGCCTCTTCCCCGACGATGTCATCCACCGCAACAGCTCGACGTCCCTCATCCACCTCCCCGGATGAGGATACTTCATCGATCTCATCGTCTTGCCGGTTCATCCGCCCCGTCCTGCACCTCCAAGGAGTTGCTCTAACGATCGCCTCGTCTATCGCGACTGATCCATCCCCACATCGCCGCCTTAACCTGCTCCACCGGAACCACAACATCCTCACCGACTCCTTCGGCAAAGTCGAGGCCTACTCGGCGCCACCAAAGAGTTTGTACACTCATCACATCGCATCTTGTCCTTAACTTGACCTCCCGGCGCCGATAGTGCTTGATCCTGCACCCCCATGGCGCGGCTACCTCAAAGCTGGTGCGCCAATGACATATCCACGATGACTCTCCCCTAGTGTGAGGCTTCCTTAGTGGCAGCATCCATACCAACCAGATCTGCTGCTGCTCCTCCGGCTCTCTCTCGCGCTGCTGCTGCTCTGACTCTTGCTCGTGTTGCTACTGTTGCTCCGTTTATCGCTCGGTCGCGCTGCTGCTCTTCTCTTCCCCTCGCTCGTGCTGCTGCTCTGCTCTTGCTCTCGCTCGCGCTGCTGATGCTGGTACACGGGCTACTGCAGCTACACGAGTTGCTGCTCGGGCTCTAGTTTGCGTTGTTCCTCCAGGCGCTGATGCTGCAGCTACTATCTGCTATTGTGTTCCCTATAGATCGCCTGCTGATTTAGATCACTGTTTCTCTACTACTAGTGCTCGAGCGGCCGAAACTACATGTAAAGTGCCTCTCTGCTACCAGTGCGTTCAGTTTTGACAGTAACATTCAGCTTCCAAAGTAAATTTCAGTTTTGACAGTTAAGTTCAGAGTCAACAGTTTTTACTTCATCTATTGTAGTCAGGAGTTGGTGATGTAAATTTTACATCTATCACTTTGTGGTAATGTATTTTACATCATCTATTCGATATGCTATTAGAATCTCACTTGAGATTAATGATGTATGTCTTGTACTGCTTCAGCCTTGACGTCTTACGGCTCGCCAGAGCTGCTCCAATGACGGAACCATCCATCACAACAGAGCAGTACCCTGGACGCCGTCTATAGATGCCTCAAATCTTCCTCCACACCTCCAATAGCCACCTCTGCGGCAACTTCTTCAGCGATCAATCCAATGATGCTGAGGTCGACACGGCTATGCCAAAGAGGTTGTACACTTGTTGCATCACTTATTACTCTACATTCATGTCGATCTATTAGGGCTATTTTGGTTCAAAGGAAAACATGAAGGAAAAACATAGCAATAGGAAATTTTTCCTATGGTACTCTACTATTCAATTATTCATGCATTTCATTGAAAGGAATGGAGCAAAACATCCACCTGGACCAACTTTTCAAAATCCTATGCATGAAAACAAGACTAAGTGCATTAGTGGTAGAATAACATTCTAACTATACACACTTTCCATATGGTTTCACTTTAATTTGGCCATGTTTGTTTGCATTCCTCTGCTCTTCCAATTCCTGTGAACCAAACACCCAAGTTGACAGAAATCCTGTGTTTACAAATGCTCCATTTCCCACGTGCATTCCTATCCTATTCTGGTGTTTTTCCTATCCCTGCGTTTTTTGAATCCTACAAGCCAAAGGAGGCCTTACAGAATTACTTCAGTTAAAGATAGGTGTCGAAGAAAACTTTTTGTGGTTTGTCCTGCTCCTGCCGCACGTCGTCAACCTCACCTGAACTGCTCCATCGACAGAACCAGCCACCATACCAGACATCACGACTCCTGGCCATCTTTAGCCGCCTCAAATCTCCTTCCCTGCCGCTGGCACCCACCGCAACTGCATCACCATCATCGACTCAGTAGATGAACCTGAGGAGTACACGGGTCCACAAGAGAGGTCGCACTCTTTTGTTTCTGCTTATGTTATGCATTTCTTAATATTACCTGCTACTTTATCATCCTGTTCACCTCTTAGACTCCAAGTCAGGTCCAAATTAATGTTCAAACTTGAGTTTAAAAAATGCTTGTGGGGCATATCGAGGCAACAATGAATATTATCTCTGTCTATTATCTGGTTCACCTAGGATATTCCTATGTTGTTCATCTTGGGTGCGAAACAAACAGTAAAGCAATTATCATCTGTTTTTTATTAAATTAAAGCTATCATTATTTTTGGAGCTACCCACTGGTTGTTACCATCACTCTAGATTTTTGCATGCCCTCCTTACATAATCTCACTATATTTTTCCGTATGCATGTCAGATATTGTACACAATCATGCTAAACATGTAAAGAAAAGGAGAAGAGTTTTGCGCGACAATACAATGTCATGTAGACATCGCTCCATGGTGAGTGCAATGGCAAACCCTCCCCCCCTCCAGATTGTAATCCAGAGGAAGATACCTGTTCTGAGGCGGATTCAGACAGAGCTGGCCACTCCTATTTACCCCCTGAGGTGTTTGCTCTAACTTTGCATGATGATGTTGGTCATATCATGCATATTTTGCCTTGCAGTGCTTACTGTCGACATCATATATGTCATCTGCTTAGTTTAGACATGTTCTGTAAAGCCACCTATTTAGTTTCTATATCATATATGTGAAATATGCAATCTCATCTCTTTTAGCTAGTCATAATATATGTGAAATATGCAATGCCATCCCGTTTAACCAAGCACCATATATTTAAATGATATCTTGCCAATCATTTTCTTCATTACATTTCCATTTGTCGACAATGTTTGTACATTCAACTACCTTCCTATGAATAAGCCATTTGAGGGGTGATGGAAAATTTTGGAGTGAAAACAAGGTCTTCAGAGTAGACAGTGCTACCTATCGAAGCAGATCTCTTGCTGGGCCCCGATAGCTCCTCAGAGATGGATTCAGAGATAGATGACCAGTCCTATTCCCCCACCGAGGTGTATGCTCTAACTTGGCATGGTTATACTGCTCATATCATGCATATGGTGTCTTGCATTGCATAGTTTAGACATCATATGCACAATATTCAACACCATGTTCTTAGCTCAGGCATCATATATGTGAATGCCCTCTTCTTAGTATATACATCACATGTGTGAATTATATCATGTGATACTGATTACTTAGATAACATGTATGTGAATTATGTCATGTGAACCTGTTTACTAAAGACATCATATAATTATCTCATGCCATCATGTTTAGTTAGTCATCATATCATTGAATTATGTCATGCTATGCTATCCAGTTTAGATAGACATCATATATGTGAAACTATGTCATGCTATCCTTTTTAGTTAAACAATATACATGTGAACTATTTCATGCCCTATTTTTTCCACACTATCTATTGCATCTGTCTCTCATACAACGTCGGTGCATTCAACTATGTTTCTTGTTTATCAGCCATTTGAATTGGAGTGGGTGATGGCAGCCAACAGAGTAAAAACACGGTCTTCAAATAAAATAGAGATACCTCCTGGTGGAGATAGCACCCTGGTTGTACATGCACGAGAACCGGCCCTACCACATAATCTAACATGTGCTAATATCTCAGGACGAGGTAACCTGTGCTAATACCTCTGCTATCTTCAAGAATGCTTGGTGGCAGTATCAGAATTACCTAAAGAGAATGTACTTCACTGGCAAAGAAACTCATCAAATTCCTTTACGTTCTCCTGAAACACATTTACGGGACGATGACCAGGAACGCCTTGTTCTGTATTGGTCCCAAACCAAGAATGTGGTAAGGTGTATGAGCTCATTTTTTATTTTTACGTACTATATGCCGGCATCTTACTGTACTTTGTTCGTGTAGAACAAGTGCTTAAACCTGAAGAACAATTGTTCTCATTTAAGATTACATTGCCATGGTGCATACTGCTTTGCTCTTGTATAACTGTATTTACTCATACAAACTTATCTTTAAATTGAAGGATCCAATCAAAATTCCAATGGCACAACAGGTATGTTTAAGCATGTTTCTTTAACAGTTTTGATCTTCTAATTTTCTCTATTGATTTCACTTTCAATTCTGTAGATAGTTGACTTCTCATATCATCCACGTTACTAGCATCACAATAGAGCCAATAGTGTTGTTGTACATGTATACCCGTGGTACCCATCTAAAATCATGTTGTGTCGTGTAGTTTCCCACACTTGTATTCTTTCAATGTTGCTTTGTCTTGAACTGATATGATTAGAACCGTGTCTCTATTTTGATTTGGCAAGACAAGGCAGTGACCATAGGACATAGATATATGTTTGTTTGATGCTTTTATTATGTACTACTTTGCAATAGAAGACTTGGTAGTTTAATATTTTCCACCTTACTACTGAACTAGTTCACCGAAATGATTTTCATATACTATATGCTAAACATGTTATGTGTTTGCTTGTTTCTTCTTTTAGAATGTTGACAGAATATTGGGGAAGAGTACCTTATTAAGCAAGGGTAAAGGAAGTAATGCAGATAAGGTTCAGGATAGTGAGACATCCTTGTTGGTATCCAACAAAGAAGATAAAATAGCTAAGGAAAACTATCTTGAAGACAGTGAGACAACCCCAAAGTCCTGTCTTGGTGTAGTGTTCGAGTTACTGGCCACTATTGCTGGCACAAGCTCTTCGAACTCACTGTCTGAATCAATTTGGTTTCTTGAGTCTCAACTACAAGCTGAAAGACATCGATCAGCCGTGATGCGACAAGAAGAAGGACTATGGAAGTCCCTAGAGAATTCAGATTCATACTTTCTGGTGCAATAGCAAGCGTTAGAGGATTTTAGCACCAAACAAGAGAAAGATAATAAGCTTGCTAAGCTTATTGCCAATATGGTGGATACCCAGGATAATGTTTCTTGGGCTCTTGTGAAGTTGTTTCAGTTATGAACTTGTTTTGCTGCCGCATTTATTTGCACTAGTGGCCAATTTAGACGGCCAGTGTATGTAATATGCTGCTTTGTTACCTACATTTGCACTGGTGGTGTTTGATGCCCAGTGGATGTAATGTGTAATACCTGTAATAGCATAGAGTTAGTTGCTTTTTTATTTATTTCCTTATTGTCTTGTTTAGTTGTTTGCTTGTAGTCACTGTAGTTCTTTTTCCACGTTTTTCTAGTGGCCACAATAACCTAATTTTTTATAACTAGGCCACAATAACCATGGGCAACATACGGACCGTTGTAACCATGGTCCTGCTACCTGCTGTTGTGACCATGGGCCTCCTATAGACCATAGGATCCATGGGCCTTCTACGGGCCGTATGATCGATTGGCGAAACATGGGCCGTACTATTCATGGACCAATAACGGTCCGCAAAATGGGCCATAAATGGGCTAGAGTGGAAATCGTGTGTTTATGGCCCAACCATACCGGGCCGTTAATAGGCCGGAATGCATAACGAGCTTAATTCTATCGACATGCATCACAGGTCGTTAATGGGTAGTATTTGATGACACTATGAAAATAGCCCAATGGGTTAATGGGCCACAAATGAGCCGACTATAACCACGGCTGAACTTGGCCCACAACCGGAACAGGCCAGTAACAGACCGTAAGTAACCTAAGGCTGGAAATGAGCCCAAGAATAAATGGGCCCTTAGAAGGCCGAAAGTTAACACAAGCTGGAAACGGCCCAATGGAATAATGGGCCGTTAATGGGTATAAAGCGATACAATGTTCATTATGGGCCAGTTTCACCATGGGCCCTCTAATGGGCCCAGAGTTACAAAGGGCCTCGTATGGGCCGAAGGATGTCATGGGCCATACATGGGACGGACGTTACAATGGGCTGGAATCAGATTGAACGGCCCAGATGACGGTACTGGGCCCAATTCAGATAGGACATAACGGGCCATGAGTTAGCGGGCTGTAAATGGGCTATATGCGAACAAGCCGTTAACAGGCTTTTCATGGGCCGACCCGCTACCTTTTGACCAAGTCAAGCAGTCGACCTTTTTCACCTGAATGGGCCTCTGTTGGGGCACGCCATGTGTCGACGTATCATAGGCACCTCCTGTCCAATGAGTGGATGACATCTGTCCCAACGCTGAGCCGACACGTGGTTCCTCTGGCCATTGATAATTTTACACGTGGAAAATCCCCATTGGTCCGGGCTGTTAACAGGTTATCAGATCCAAACCAGAACCTGATAGCTTAACGGCGACCCATTATGATGGATGCCATGTGTCAGTTACCCTTGATGAAAGCACTTCCATGACTCGCCATTTATCGTCATGGAAGTGAACACTTCTGTGATGATAATTTTGGTATTGTCATGGAACACTTCTATGATAGCACATGTATGAATATCTTGATTCTGTAATAAAATCGGCATGGGTGTACATGCATGACAGAAAACGTGACCTACTGTGACAAACACGTATCATCACGGAAGTGGTTTTTTTGTAGTGATGACTCAGAGGATGACGCTGACGATCCACTACCTCCTCCTCCGCCACTACTGCCCCTTCCCCGCCATCAGAAGATGTTCCCTGCAGAATGGAAGTTTGGCTCGTCCAGAGCTGGAATAGCAATTCAGCCTCCGTCAAAACCCCAACCTGATAGCGGCATATGTACCGCGCGTACATAACTATGCACTAAAGATACCATGGGCTAGGGTGGAGGCCTACTAAAAATGTGGCCCACAATGCGGTTCGACGCTATCTGCACCCTCATATTCTTCCTTTTCTTCTTCTTATTTTTATTTTTTAGGTTCTTTACAACCCACATCACTTTTCCATGATACCAAGGGCCCTTCTTCCAGGCCCCTTATCTATGCTCAATTGTTTATCCTCTAAAAGGATCATACACCAAGGTGACAAGCAGCGCAAACGTGCAGCAGAGTATCCAAAGGATCGTCAAGATCATCTTTCCCTTTTTAGGACATGTATACTGCTTTCCCGTGTGCCCGGCATGTAAAATAGCCTAGATGCTTATCGCATCCTCTGTAAAAATATGTTTTGACGTACCAATCAGACTATAATGGAAACAGTTTCGCCCAACCCTGTTTGGTGTTGGCTTATTTCCTAATTCGTATTCCCTCTTTATGTTAGATTGTTGTATATACCTCGACACGATTCAAATCGCCAGGGGCTTTATCCGGCCACGTATATTTTTCAAACAAAATAAGTCCGAACACTTTTACAGTATGCTTCGGCGTCCTGAATACAGCACTATATGCATCGGCCCCGAATCATGTCTTTGGTCAATAGTTGGGTTGCCCGGCTCCTATGATTACCACCTTACATTCCGCTTGTTCAGCTAACGTAGTAAAGGGAGAACTGCTACGATTGTGTTTCTGGTTCATCCGGTCAAACACCTTAGTAGAGAAAGCCGAAAACTGGCTGTCATGATGCGGCGAGAGCTGGTCAGCAATTCGGCGACCTACTAAATCTCTAGTGATTTCTTCCGTATTACACGATGGACTGGCTCTTTCCAGTCACATGCCTAAGGCATCCAAGTTCGGATAGCCGCACGCGCACCAGGGGCTATCTCATAGTCCCATTGTCAAACTTCTATGGCTAAGTGAGAGTAATAAAGCCGCATAGTCTGATTGCCCGGTTCACCGCACTAACACCTCCTTAATGGACCAAGACGTTGGGTCAAGTGTGGTTATGTGCTCCCCCCGAACACCCCCGTAGTATCTACGTGGGGGCTGAAGCCGACGACTGGCAAACTCTCAGGGATAAAAAGGCCGCACGGGAGGAACAACACTTCAAGATAAACAACATAAGTATATTACACAATATTGGTTTATAATACATTGTCTGGGCAGCCAAGATACATTTACTCGAATATGATGTCCTTCGAGCATTGGCCCTCTATCAAGCGGTCACCCTCCAGAACGTCTTCAAAATAGCGCTCGCCCTTGCCTCCGGGCGGACCCTCAACCGCCACGATGGTGGCCTTCATTTTTGCCCAGTGCATCTTGACACGGGCAAAGGCCAGCCGTGCACCTTCTATACACGACGACCGCTTGACCGCGTCAATATGGGGCAGCGCATCAACAAGTCACTACACCAGGCCAAAATAGCTCCTGTGGACGGGTTCGGTTGGCCACAGCTGGACTATGGCTTTCCTCATAGCCAATACGGACATCCTATGCAGCTCAGTCCACTACGCCATCTGGTCATTCAACAGCGCTGGGCGCTCCTGCACCGTGAACTATGACCATAACAGCTTCTTCGTCGTGTGCCCCTCCTAGGCCCGGATGAACTGCGCAGCATCAGCGGCACTCTTTGGAAGATCCAAAAAGGCATCTGGAGCAATCCACAGTCAAGTGAGAAAGACATACTTCTGATTGCCGAATTTACTCTGTAAAAGAAAAGGCTTACCAGCCGCTATTTGTCTGGCCTGCTTGATCTCTTCACGCACCGCTCGAGATTCGGCCCATGCTTCCTCATCCTCTTTAAGGGCCCTGGCAAGGTCGGTCTCCTGGGCTTTATTCTTCTCCTCTAGGGACTCACACTTGTTGGCAGCGTCCTTGAGCGCCTGTTCCACTTCGGTCACCCGCTCCTCGTATTGGCAGCGGACAACCTGCTCGGACTTCAGGTCCTCACCGCTTTAATAGTGGCTGCTTTGTTCACCCTCGCCTGCTCCTTGGCCTGGGCAAGCTCACCCCTAAGGGCCTCGACTGCAACAGCACTGCCTGCAATCATACACATAGCAGCGCATGAGCTTTGACTCAAGATCTACATATTAATACAGGCATGAACGAAATATTCAGAAACATACCTTGGGCTTCATCAAATTTCTTGTTGATACGGACGAGATCCTCATCAGCCAGCCCCAGCTTACGCTTGAGCTCAGATACCTCGGCGGCCTGGGCGGTTGCCGCTAATAGTGAAACCTGCGTCTCAACATATAAAAGTACATTATCTCCTGTGAATATTATCGATCCTCTGTTCGCCCTTTTTCAAAAAACGACCAGAGTCTCAGGGGCTACTATCTATACACAAGCATCTTTTTCATATGAAAAGCGGTCAGGAATATTACATCGCATACCTCAAAGCCTGTTAGCAGGCTAGTGATGGCCTCGTTCAACCCGCTCTTGGCGGACTGAACCTTTTCAATCACCACACCCATCAGGGTGCGGTGCTCCTCCACGACGGAAGCACATTGAAGTGCCTCCATCAGTGTGTTCGGCTCCTTAGAATTAGGAGAGGTTGCCGCGGAAGTTGGCACTCCCCCTCCCTTGCGGGGGTCGCTTATTCGATTCCGGAGCCACTTGGGTTTCCGGAATAGTGTTCGGCTGGGAGCTGGACTGGCCCCTGCTGTCAATCTCCGTGGGGATTGCTTCCCCCGTGTTTTTGACGGCCAAGGTGTTACCCTCTGGTGCCTCTTCGGCGGCCTCTCATACCACCCCATGGCTCGAAGAGGCCCTTCGGGACAACACTTCAGTGTCGTCCGTGGTGATAGGCAGGGAGGCTCGCGAGGGAGACTCACTCTCCATGATCTTCGGGTCCAAAGAATTCCCCTCTAATGATTGTTGGGGGAAATCGTGGGCCGGACTACACCATATAACGCATTAAATTACAATCATAAAGATTGGGCGTATGAAAGGCACCCTCGTATACTTACGATGCAGCAAGGGGCTTCGGCCTAGGGCGCCACTTGGGGATGGCGTCAGCATCCGAATCCGAGCCATCCAGGGGGATATCTTCCCCCTCTTGGGCGCCTCCGCTTCTGGATCTACAGAGGCCACCCTTTTCTTCCTTATCCCTTTAGGGGAGAATTGTTCTCTGCTTCCTCCTCCTCCTCTTCATCTTCATCTTCCTCATGGGAGGAGTGAGTTTGAGTCTATCCGGACACTGCGTCCGAAGTACCCTTTCGGCGGAGGCCCCCTTTGGCCTCCTTGCTCTTTTTATTGGCCTTTTTCTCCGGCGCCTAATAGGGCGCCGGAACCAGCATCTTCATTAACAAATGATCAGCTGGGTTTTGGGGGACTGGAGCCAGACACCTGATCCACTCTGCCTTCTTTGTCTAGCCCTGTTATAAGACGAAAGTCTCACTACAACCCTTTTTTGATTGTGGTACTGAGTTGTGTTCGGACATATGGCACTTACCGGGGAAGCCGGATGATTGCAGTCAAGGCCGATGTCTTTGGACATCTGTGGTCACGACTTTTGAGTCTTGAGGAGCAGCTCCCAGATTGTTTCGTGTGTCGTGCCAAAGAATCGTTGTAGTGTGCAGGTAGGGCGGTAGTACTATTCATGGGGGCGGTTGTACCTCTGGGAGCACTTGTACTGGTTCATGGAGGTGTTCCTAGGCGTGATTAGCAGTTGTACCGGAGGTTGGACCAGTTGTACTGGTCTTACTGTTGTTAGGGGGACAAACCGGGTGGTACCGGCCTTGCACCGCTCGATCACATAAGCTAGACCGGTAGTTGGGCGGTAGTTGGGCGGTTGTACCAGTCTACCGGTAGTTGGGCGGTTGTACATCTATCTTTGCGCTGGGAAAATCCCTCTCCATGCTCTTGGTGCACATCTTGCACCATTCCTTCTCCTTGGTTGATTCCTTGGTACCTAAGCACACAAAGCATCATCGTTTGAGGTAGTAGCCATGTCTCAAATGGGTGAAAGGGGAGTTCAACAAGGAGAGATTTAACCTCATTCTTGATAGTCGTTGCACAAGCTCGTGTCATTGGTCCATGTGGTGTCTTGGGAGACGAAGGTAGGTCCATGGGGATGGCTGTAGGATGCTCCGCATCATCTCCCCCCTTGGGAAAGATCTGACCTTGGATCAAAAACCTCATCACCATGGTAGGGAGAGCGATCCTTGACCTTGAATATGTCGCTTATGGAGTACTTGTCGCGTGGGATGTCGATCTTGTAGGCGTTGTTCTTGTATCGTTCTAGCACCTTGAAGGGTCCATCAACTTGAGGTAGAAGCTTGGACTTGCGTTTGTTGGGGAAGTGGTCCTTGCGAAGCTGTAGCCACACAAGATCTCCGGTGTTGAATATCATGGGGTTCTTGTTAGTGTTGATCTTGGTCGCGAGGCGTGGTGTGCCTTGTATCTTCATGCACCTTCTTGCGATAGTTCACTCGTGCACTCACGTCCATGTTGATGCGCTCTTGTAGTGGTAGAGGTAGAATGTTCAACGGGGACAATAGATTGAAACCATAGACGACCTCGAAGGGGGACTTGCCGGTAGTCAAATGTCTTGCGCGGTTGTAGGCGTACTCGGCGATGGGTAGACACTCCTCCCACTCCTTGATGTTCATCTTGATCAACATGCATAGGAGAATAGATAGCGTTCAGTTTGTGACCTCTGTTTGGCCGTCGGTTTGTGGATGGTATGCCGAAGAGAACAAGAGCTTGATTCCGAGCTTGGCGCATAGCATCTTCCAAAAGTAGCTTAGGAACTTGACGTCGCGGTCCGAAACAATCGTCTTTGGCACTCCATGTAGACACGAGATTTCCCTACAAAAGAGATTTGCAACATGTGAAGCATCGTCAATCTTGTTGCATGGGATAAAATGTGCCATCTTAGAGAAACGGTCCACAACAACAAAAACAGAATCTTTGCCATTTCGAGTTCTAGGCAAACCAAGCACAAAGTCCATACTAATATCTTCCCATGGGTGATATGGAATAGGAAGTGGCACATAGAGACCACGGGATTGAGCTTTAGACTTAGCTTTGTGGCATGTAGAGCATCGATTGGTGTAGCGGGAGATGTCGCGGAACATCTTGGGCCAAAAGTAGTTCTTGGAGAGCATAGTGAAGGTCTTGTCGCATCCAAAGTGGCCCAAAAGTCCTCCATGAGCGTCTTGCAAAAGTAATAAACATAGAGAAGACTCGGGGATACATAGTTTGTTAGCTCTCATAAGATAATCATCCTTGATGTAATAGCGTTCCCAAGACGCATGCGACAAACATTTGGTATAAGGGATAGCCAAAGTAGGATCATGAACATATATGTCTTTTATGTGCTCAAAGCCAATGACATTCAATTCAAGTTGGTTCACAAGCATGCATCTACGGGAAAGCGCATCTACCACAACATTCTCTTTGCCTTTGATATACTTGATGGCAGAAGGAAAAGACTCAATGAATTCACTCCACTTAGCATGACACTTGTTCAACTTAGTTTGACCCTTAAGATACTTAAGTTTTTCATGATCCATGTGAAGAATGAACTCATGAGGGCAGAGATAATGCTCCCAAACATGCAAGACTCTCACTAAAGCATATAACTCTTTGTCATAGATGGGGTAGTTAAGTTGCGCTCCAGAAAGTTTTTCACTAAAGTAGGCTATGGGGCGCTTCTCTTGCATCAACACACCTCCTATGCCAGAACCACTAGCATCGCAATGTATCTCAAATGGTTTATCAAAGTTGGGTAATGCAGGCAAACTGTCGGCGTTCTGGGAACGGGGGTCCCCAGACTTGCCTGCCTGTGGCCCACAGCGTGGCTCCACCAGCGGCCTGTACGGCCCATCTTCACCGACAAACACTCAAGACCTTCGCGAGGGGCCAAGCCTTGCGAGGCGGATGACGCAAGACCTCCTCAGGGGCGGCCTCACCAGGCTGACTCACAAGGGGCGAGGTGATCAAGGCGAGGGGTACCTTGCGAGGTTTCTGTGACGCAAGCCATGACTCCTGGAGCAAGGCGGGTGCCGGGCGGGCGCCAGCACGCGCAGTGTCCTCATTTCCTCTTTGGTTCTAAAGGGGCAAGCGCAGACGAGGAGTCCCGAGGCATCAGGCAAAGGTTTCCATATCGGTACAAGAAGAACCAAGACCAACAGGACGGCAGGACGGAGGTCACCGTGGAGCCCAAGACGGCGTCACCACCAGAGCCTTTGGCAGGCGAAGACTACTTTTGTCAAGATAGCTTGTACTAGTTGTCTCCCTTTGAATTTGGCCATTGTGGGATCCCTTCCTGCTCAATATTTGGGAAGAGGACCAGGGCCTCTATAAATAGGACTAGCCACCACCACAGAAGGGGATCCCATCTTGGACTGGATCCATTCCACCAAGGCCACCAGACAAGTTCACCAAGCACAAGAACACATCTCCTCGGGAGGCTGTTCTTCCCTTGTAACTGTTCATCCTCAGCCCAAGAGGCAATCCACCACACCACACTGGAGTAGGGTATTACACCACAACGGTGGCCCGAACCGGTATAAATCTTGTGTCTCTCGTTCTTTGAGTCCGTCGAGCTAGGCCATGAGATCGTAGAGTGTGCGAGCTAGAGAGGGGGAGAGATTTTGTGTGCACCCCAGTGTTCGAACCTCAAGGGTTTTGTCGGAACCCAAAATCTGACATTTGGCACGCCAGGTAGGGGGTGAGTCAAAGCTTTGCCCCCCCCCCTGACAGCCTCGCCTCTTCGACTGACTCTCATGGACGCTGCCTCTTCTCCGACTGGATCGGCGGGCGCCCCCCGCAACACCGTCGGGCTCCAGGCCTTCACCCTCACCTTGCAGCGGGTGCAGTGGCCGCTCAAGTTCAAGCCGGAGATGCCACCCCGTTACGATGGTGTGGCGGATCCTGCAGCTTTCTTGCTGGCATAGAGGAGGCCGTCCTGGAGGCCGGGGGCGACGGTAAGTTCATGGCCAAATGGCTCCCAATGGCCCTGACTGGCATGCCGCGCCTGGTTCCTCCATATGCCAGAGTCTTCCGTGGTGAAAGGATCGAGAAGAGGTGTCTAGAGTCGGCGTGATTAGACACTAATTGCCAAAAGTTGCATTTTTTAATATTCTTAAGTTTAAGTGGAGTTTAAGAACAAGTTTAACAAACACAATACATATCAAGCAAGCATGCAATGAGTATATGAGCAGCGGGAAGTAAAGCATGAAACTTGCAAGAATATAAAGAGAAGGGTTTGGAGTATTCAAACGCAATTGGAGACACTGAGGTTTTTGTCGTGGTTCTGATAGGTGGTGCTATCGTACATCCACGTTGATGGAGACTTCAACCCACTGAGGGTAACGGTTGCACGAGTCCACGGAGGGCTCCACCCACGAAGGGTCCACAAAGAAGCAACCTTGTCTATTCCATCACGGCCGTCGCCCACGAAGGACTTGCCTCACTAGCGGTAGATCTTCACGAAGTAGGCGATCTCCTTGCCCTTACAAACTCCTTGGTTCAACTCCACAATCTTGTTGGAGGCTCCCAAGTGACACCTAGCCAATCTAGGAGACACCACTCTCCAAGAAGTAACAAATGGTGTGTTGATGATGAACTCCTTGCTCTTGTGCTTCAAATGATAGTCTCCCCAACACTCAACTCTCTCTCACAGGATTTGGATTTGGTGGAAAGAAGATTTGAGTGGAAAGCAACTTGGGAAGGCTAGAGATCAAGATTCATATGGTTGGAATGGAATATCTTGACCTCAACACAAGTGTAGGTGGTTCTCTCTCAGAAAATGTGTATTGGAAGTGTAGGTATGTTCTGATGGCTCTCTCCATGGTTGGAAGTGTAGGGAAACAGAGATTTTACATTGCAATCTTGGTGGGACCGATTGCTCATCTCCGTAAGACCGAAACGTTATGAAGGGAAACAAAGAGATTACAATCCCATCTCGGTGAGACTGAGATCCCTATCGGTGAAACCGAATTGCTAGGGTTTGTGGCAGTGGCTATGACATTTGAAACTCGGTGGCGCCGGATAGAAAGAATCGGTGGGGCCGAGTTTGACTTTTGTTTTAGGTCATATGTGGATGTGGGAAGGTAGTTGAGGGTTTTGGAGCATATCACTAAGAACTTTGAGCAAGCAAGCCATTAAGCAACACCTCATCCCATCTTGATAGTATTGGCTTTTCCTATAGACTCAATGTGATCTTGGATCACTAAAATAGAAAATGTAGATTCTTGATCTTGAAGCTTGAGCCAATCCTTTTTCCTTAGCATCTTGAAGGGGTTCCATATCCTCTAGTCCATGCCACTGCATTGTTGAACTTATCTGAAACATACTAGGTAAAAGTGTTAGTCCAATAAGAGATATGTTGACATTAATTACCAAAACCACCCAGGGAGCACCTGTGCTTTTATTCTCCCCCTTTTTGGTAATTGATGACAACATACATCAAAGCTTTAGATAAAGATATAGAGAATAGCAAGTAAAGCTTTGGAAAGACATGCAACATGGATAGGCTCCCCCTACATGTATGCAATCATGTGAATATTGAATATAGGAGCATGTGAATGCGTAAACATGACAAAGTAAGCAATGTGTTACATGTATCTTGGCTATATGCATCAGAGCAAATGATGTGAATGTGAGAAATGTACCTTCATGCTCATGAGTCCTTCTTGCAAACAGTATGTACATCAGCAAGAACTTCTCATTCACATGACTGTGATGCATATACTTACCTTGTGGTCTTGAGTTGGCTTAGGATGGGATGAACCTGCGCAAACAAGGTTAAATAACACAGATACACCTACTGACCA
The DNA here is from genome assembly GCF_002162155.2 of Triticum dicoccoides. Classification (NCBI taxonomy): domain Eukaryota; kingdom Viridiplantae; phylum Streptophyta; class Magnoliopsida; order Poales; family Poaceae; genus Triticum; species Triticum dicoccoides. Next base: position 351,524,888 of record NC_041384.1, on the reverse strand, counting down.
GAGCAAACAAGAGAAACCACAAGAGAACCAAGACTGGGATGACATGTAGAGTGAGTACTAAGTACCACATTGGATATAGACATGACCCCAAAGGTAAAGATATGCAATAAAATCAGAGATTTCCTTCCCTTAGATGTCTTGCTCCCCCTGAATCTGCAAGGGATATTGGGAGAAGATAGGGAACAGAAAATCATAGCAACAAAAAAGAAACAACAGAGCTTGAGCTAAAGCAAGCAACCAAACATGTCTTTCCCCTCTTAAAGACATGTGACATCTCTCCTCTTGAACACCAAGCATCCGGGGTCTTTGATGATATTACTTTCTCCTAGTTGAGAAACTCTCTCCCCCTGAGTACCCTCTCTTTCTCCCCCTATAGGAAGGATTAAGCTTTGATGTGATCTCTCTCTCCCCCTTTGACATCAATTTCCAAGAAGGACTCTTCTGGACATGTGATACAAATGGGTTGGTCCTTGAGTCACAGAGCAAAGCAGCATGTCTAATATGATGCTGGCAGAGGACAAGAATCATTGAGTGGAGCTGGAGCAAACAGAAATCAGGAATAAGTGGCAAGTTGGTTTTCCTGTGATGAAATCGGTGACTCCGAGTTGTGTGCTTCGGTTGCACCGAAGGATTTCGGTTGGGCCGAAGAGAACAAACCGGTGTGACCGAGTTCATCAGAGTGAAACCACTTGTCACCTCAGCTCACTAGACAAGTAAGATCTCACAAGGATATGCAAGGAATTAACTAAAAGATTTGCAATGAATTGGATGCAGAAAATGTAGAACAAAAAGGAAAGAAAAGAAACTAAAAGTTATGAAGTTTTTTTTTGAAAGGGGAAACAAATATGCAAATGCAAAAGCACGGAGAAACACTAGAGAACTTCATCTAGAAATGGTCAGTGACAAAGTCACATATGTTAGAGTATATTGACTTAGGAGTCAAGTGAGAGCACTTGATCATAGATCATACTCATCATTTAAGCTCAAAATGGGGTTACCATTTTCGCCTTTTGATGTACTCACATCTTGTCGAGTTGCTTTGACTCATGACTTGGAGTAAAGCTTCTCTAAGATGGAATAACATACCTTGGGTGGTGGTGTTGATCTTGTTCATGTAGTTGAACTTGTGTGGGTTGCTCAAGGTTGATGTAGTTCATCAAGGGTTGGGAGCACCACTTGGAGTTTGAGTTCATCTACCTACATGGGTTAGCTTTGCAAGGAAGAGCACTTGTGTATCCAAAATGACAATCATGAGACTCAACATGGAATTTGCCAAAGGATATGTTTGAATGGTTTCATGCTTCCTTGTCTTCAACCACCATTGTGTAGAGACTTGGTGATGTAGAAATTGCTCAAGATGTGAGTGAGTTGCAATCTCATATATATAGATTCAACCAAGTACCTACATTGGTTAGATAACATGCAAGGTCCAAATATATCCAAGACATATGAATAGCATCATAAGAGAAATATCGAGGATTAGTCATAGGCTCATGCCCCGCATGTATCAAATGGAGTTCCTACTCCAAGTTTGAAGCATCAATGATGTTCAATTCACCTCTCAACCTGCAAAACACTTTCTCATCAAGTGGTTTAGTGAATATATCCGCCAATTGCTTATCGGTGCGAACATGCTTAATGTTAATGTCCCCTTTTGCAACATGATCTCGAATGAAATGATGACGAACTTCAATATGCTTAGTTCGAGAATGTTGCACGGGATTGTGAGCAATCTTAATAGCACTTTCATTGTCACATAGAAATGGAACATGTTTCACATATATCCCATAATCTTTAAGAGTTTGGGTCATCCAAAGTAATTGAGCGCAACATGAACCAGCGGCAATGTATTCTGCTTCGGCGGTGGATAAGGATACCGAGTTTTGTTTCTTGGAAGACCAAGACACAAGAGATCTCCCAAGGAATTGACAAGTACCCGAAGTGGACTTTCTATCAACCTTGTCTCCGGCATAGTCCGAATCGGAGTAGCCAACAAGATCAAAAGAGGACCTCTTAGGATACCAAATGCCAAAATTTGGTGTATGGATTAGGTATCTCACTATCCTTTTCATAGCCTTAAGATGACATTCTTTAGGAGCAGCTTGATATTGTGCACACATGCACGCACTTAGCATAATATCAGGACGAGAAGCACATAGATATAATAATGAACCAATCATAGAGTGATAAATAGTTTGATCAACCGGTTCACCATCTTTTGTCAAATCAAGATGTCCACTAGTAGGCATGGGTGTATTCATACCTTTGCATTCTTGCATATTGAACTTCTTGAATAAGTCATTGGTGTACTTCGTTTGAGAGACAAAGGTACCTTCCGTAGTTTGCTTGATATGCAAACCAAGAAAGAATTTGAGTTCACTCATCATAGACATCTCAAACTTCTCTGACCTTACCTTTCCAAACTTCTCACTAAAATGAGGGTTAGTTGAACCAAATATGATATCATCAACGTAAATTTGGCACACAAATAGTTCTCCGTTAACCCTTTTAGTAAAAAGAGTAGAATCAATTTTACCAATTTCAAAGCCTTTTTCAATAAGGAACTTGGTCAAGAATTTATACCATGCTCTAGGAGCTTGTTTAAGACCATAAAGGGCTTTGTGAAGTTTGTAAACATGATTAGGTTTCTTAGGATTGACGAAGCCGGGAGGTTGCTTAACATAAACTTCCTCTTCAATTTTGCCATTTAGAAAAGCACTCTTAATGTCCATTTGGTACAAGGTGATATTATGGTGATTAGCATAAGCAAGTAAGATGCGAATGGACTCAAGTCTAGCAACGGGATCATATGTCTCACCATAGTCCATACCTTCAACTTGTGTGTAGCCTTGGGCGACGAGACGTGCTTTGTTGTGAACCACTTGTCCATCTTCATCTTGCTTGTTGCGAAACACCCATTTGGTACCAATGATGTTGTGGTTGTTTTCGGGTTTCTCGACTAATGTCCACACTTGATTTCTCTAAAATTTGTGTAGCTCTTCATGCATAGCGTTTATCCAATCCGGATCCTCCAATGCTTCTTCAACCTTCATAGGTTCAATGCTAGAGATGAATGAGTAATGTTCACAAAAGTTAGCTAAACGAGTTTTAGAGCGAGTGATTCTCCCGGTTTGGATATCATTGTAGATTTGCTCGACGGGATGATCCTTAGCAATTCTTGCTCGAACTCGTGAAAGCTTTTGCTTGGGTCGGGGTGGAACATCCTTTTCATCTTGTTCTTCTTCTTGGCCTTCTTCATTGTTGACGTTGTCGTTCTCTTGTCGTGGTGGAGAAGGAGGTTGTTGATGTTCATCTTGGTGTGCTCCCTCATTTTCTTCATCCTGGCGTGTCCCACTTGTGGATGCTTCCGTATCAACTCTTGGTTCACCTTGCCGTGAGGTAGAAGCTTCCACTTGGACGGACGAGGTACTCTCCTTCACTTCCCTTGGACGAATCTTGCCAATGGACAAGTCTTGAATTGCTTCCAAAGGGTCTTTGTCTCCTACATCAATTGGCAATTGCTCTACTTGCGAGCCGTTAGATTCATCAAACTTCACATCTACCGTCTCTTCAACCTTTCGGGTGAAATTGTTGTAGACACGGTAAGTGTGAGAGTTTGAGCCATAACCAAGTAGGAAACCTTCATGAGATTTAGGAGCAAATTTAGTACGACGATGCTTATCAAGAATGTAGCACTTTGAGCCGAATACTCAAAAGTATACAACTTGGGGTTTGTTACCGGTGAGGAGCTCATATGTCATCTTGCCGAGTAGCTTGTGAAGATACAAGCGATTTATTGCATGACAAGCTGTCTCAACCGCTTCTGCCCAAAAGTGCTTTGGCGTTTTGTACTCATCAAGCATCGTTCTTGCCATCTCGATAAGAGTCCGGTTATTCCTTTCAACAACTCCATTTTGCTGAGGTGTGTACGTAGCCGAGAACTCGTGTGAAATCCCTTCTTCATCAAGAAAGGTGTCCACATTTGCGTTCTTGAACTCCGTTCCGTTGTCACTCCGAACCTTCTTGATCTTCACGTCAAACTGATTTTGGGCCTTCCTACCAAAGTTTTTGAAGATCTTTTGGACCTGCGATTTGTCATCAAGAAAGAACACCCACGTAAATCTTGAAAAATCATCAACTATGACTAGACCAAATGAGTTACCACCGAGACTCTTGTAGGCATTTGGACCAAAGAGATCCATGTGAAGTAGCTCGAGTGGTCTTCTTGTGGTCATGATGTTCTTCGCGCGGTGACTTCCTCCAACTTGTTTCCCTGCTTGACAAGCACTACAAGGTCTATCCTTGCCAAATATGACATCTTTTATTCCAAGGATATGATCACCTTTAATAAGCTTATCAAGATTTCGCATACCAACATGACCTAGTCTTCTATGCCACAACCAGCCTTTAGAAGATTTGGCAATTAAGCAAGTTTTAGGTTGAGCCTTTTTAGTGAAATCAACAATGTAAAGATCTCCTCTACGTATACCGGTAAAGACCATTTTATGATTATCTCTACGAAACACTTGGCAGTCTACTTCAGTAAATAGGACATTGAAACCGAAATCAACAAGTCTAGATACTGAAAGTAAGTTGTAGCCAAGAGATTCAGTGAGCATGACATTTTGTATGGAGCTATCATGTGAGATGGCCACCTTACCAAGGCCAACCACCTTACCCTTTGAATTATCACCAAAAGTGACATACTTTCGAGGGCCGTCATTTTCAGCAAGCTCACGGAACATGTCTTTATCTCCAGTCATATGATCAGTACATCCACTATCAAGGACCCATTCCTTTCCTCCAGCCATGTAGCCGCGAAGATTTGCCATAAGACCAAAGTGTCTCATCGCATCATCGAGATCATAGTCACTATCATCATCATCATCATCCTCATCTGAGTATTCATGTTCAACATCATCTTGTGATTGATCAATTCCTAGAGAGGGCAATTCATTAGATAAATGATCATTTCTATAGTTATCTTTATGAATTCTAATGTCTCTAGAAATGATATTGCTAATGATTCCAACATCTCCTTTCGCACTCGTAAGATCAGTAAGCTCAAATAAGCAGTCACCAAATTTGGGATCATTGGAACTCATCTTAATCAAAGCAATAGACTTATGGAGGATTTCATCTAGATCTTTCGAGGAGTAATTAGGAAAGAGTTCCTCAGGGAATTTCCATATGGTGTAGGCACACTTAAGAGTCGGCAAACATCCAATCAAGTTTATAGGCAAGCCTCTAGTGATAAGATTAACAGTTCTAAGATTGCGAATCATGTCAATGTCTTCATCTAGGGTAGGGTGCAAAGGATCAACATGAGGTGCACAAGGGCTAGTAATGTACTTGTTCAAATGATATTCATTGAAAATCTCAAGCATTTCATTTTTCCACTCATGAAAATACTCTCCATCAAGAATAGGCACTCTATGTCTAAGACTCCCCAAAGTAGACACATCCATCTTCCTCCAATGGTGTTTAAACCAAGGCAATGGAGACCAATGCTCTGATACCAATTGAAAGGATCGAGAAGAGGTGTCTAGAGGGGGGTGATTAGACACTAATTGCCAAAAGTTGCAGTTTTTTACATTCTTAAGTTTAAGTGGAGTTTAAAAACAAGTTTAACAAACACAATACATATCAAGCAAGCATGCAATGAGTATATGAGCAGCGGGAAGTAAAGCATGCAACTTGCAAGAATGTAAAGAGAAGGGCTTGGAATATCCAAACGCAATTGGAGACACGGAGATTTTTGTCATGGTTCCGATAGGTGGTGCTATCGTACATCCACGTTGATGGAGACTTCAACCCACGGAGGGTAACGGTTGCGCGAGTCCACGGAGGGCTCCACCCACGAAGGGTCCACGAAGAAGCAACCTCGTCTATTCCATCACGGCCGTCGCCCACGAAGGACTTGCCTCACTAGCGGTAGATCTTCACGAAGTAGGCGATCTACTTGCCCTTACAAACTCCTTCGTCCAACTCCACAATCTTGTTGGAGGCTCCCAAGTGACACCTAGCCAATCTAGGAGACACCACTCTCCAAGAAGTAACAAATGGTGTGTTGATGATGAACTCCTTGCTCTTGTGCTTCAAATGATAGTCTCCCCAACACTCAACTCTCTCTCACAGGATTTGGATTTGGTGGAAAGAAGATTTGAGTGGAAAGCAACTTGGGAAGGCTAGAGATCAAGATTCATATGGTTGGAATGGAATATCTTGACCTCAACACGAGTGTAGGTGGTTCTCTCTCAGAAAATGTGTATTGGAAGTGTAGGTATGTTCTGATGGCTCTCTCCATGAATGAAGAGTGGGTGGAGGGGTATATATAGCCTCCACACAAAATCTAACCGTTACACTCAATTTACCAATCTCGGTGAGACCGAAGGGAAAAACTCGGTCGGACCGATTTAGTAAACCTAGTGACCGTTAGGGTTTTCGGTGGGACTGAGATGCAACTCGGTAGGACTGATATGGTTAGGGTTAGGGCATAACGTAATCTCGGTGTGACCGATTACACAAACTCGGTGGGACCGAGTTTGGTAATAAGCTAACCAGAGAGTTGGTCAGGTAAACTCGGTGGGATCGATTTGCTCATCTCGGTGAGATCGAAATGTTACAAAAGGGAAACGGAGAGTTTACATTGCAATCTCGGTGGGACCGATCGCTCATCTCGGTAAGACCGAAACGTTACGAAGGGAAATAGAGAGATTACAATCCCATCTTGGTGAGACTGAGATCCCTATCGGTGAAACCGAATTGCTAGGGTTTGTGGCAGTGTCTATGACATTTGAAACTTGGTGGCGCCAGATAGAAAGAATCGGTGGGGCCGAGTTTGACTTTTGGTTTAGGTCATATGTGGATGTGGGAAGGTAGTTGAGGGTTTTGGAGCATATCACTAAGCAGTTTGAGCAAGCAAGCCATTAAGCAACACCTCATCCCCTCTTGATAGTATTGGCTTTTCCTATAGACTCAATGTGATCTTGGATCACTAAAATAGAAAATGTAGTCTTGATCTTGAAGCTTGAGCCAATCCTTTGTCCTTAGCATCTTGAAGGGGTTCCACATCCTCTAGTCCATGCCACTCCATTGTTGAACTTATCTGAAACATACTAGGTAAAAGTGTTAGTCCAACAAGAGATATGTTGACATTAATTACCAAAACCACCCAGGGAGCACTTGTGCTTTCACGTGGCCTCCCGGGAAGAGCTACGTGACCTCTTCATCGCGCGCTTCGGAGGACCAACACCCCATGTCGTCGCGGCTCTCCTCGGTGGCTCGCAGGCGCCACCCTCGGATAGTCACGCCAAGCCGTTCTTTCGCCAGATCAGCACCGTCTCCATGCGGCACGGGGCTCCCCGGGTTGGGTGGCGCCCAAGGCCGACCTGACCTTCAACTCGGGGGATCACCCAATCACCACTGTCGGCTCGGGCATGCTTCCGATGCTTTGCACGCCCACCATATACGGCGTAGCCATTACCAAGACCCTCATCGACGGCGGCGCCGGCCTCAACGTGCTCTCCGTGGAGGCTTTCAGCCTCCTTCACGTACCACTTGAGCGGCTCCACCCCAGCAAGCCTTTTCCGGGATTGGCGGCGGCTCCTCCGACCCCCTGGGGCAGATCCGTCTCCCCGTGACTTTCGGCACATGTGACAACTACCGCACCGAGCTGATCGACTTCGACGTCACCCGCATCGACTTGTCGTACAATGCCATCCTCGGGTACCTGGCGCTGGCCCCGTTCATGGCAACCACTCATCATGCCTACAACCTCATGAAGATGCCAGGAAGCAAGGATGTCCTCACCGTGGTCGGAGACACCAAGGAAGCCGTGGCGGCCCTCAAGCTCGCCTTCAGAGCCACGGCGGCAGCTTGCCCGGCCGACAAGGCATTGTCCGGAACCAAGGGGGTTGCGCCGACCAAGAAGAAGCAGTTGTTCACTCAAGGTCAAGCCAACATGAAGTAGATTCCGGTCGACAAGGACGGGGCCTCTACACCACCTTTACCATAGGCGCCGACCTCTCCCCAGATCAAGAAAAAGAGTTGGTGGACTTCTTGCGGGAAAACAGGGAAGTATTCGCCTGGGAACCCAAGCAGCTGGCTGTGGTCCCGAGAAGGGTGATCGAGCATCATCTGAAGGTATGCCCCAACGTGCGCCCTGTGAAGCAGAGGGCAAGGCGGCAATCCACAGAGAAGCAGTCCTTCATTGTTCAGGAAACCCGCAAGCTGGAAGCAGCGGGTGTCATTCATGAAGTCCGGTACCCAGAGTGGCTGGCGAATCCGGTCGTCGCGCTGAAGAAAGGAGGGAAGGAGCGTATGTGTGTCGACTTCACCAACCTCAACAAGGCCTGCCCTCAAGACCCGTTCCTGTTGCCACGCATCGACCAGATTGTCAACTCCACCGCTGAGTGCGATCTACTATGTTTCCTGGATGCGTTCTCAGGTTACCACCAGATCAAGATGGCGGTGGAAGATGAGGAGAAAACAGCTTTCCTGACCCCATGTGGGGTGTACTGCTACACTTGCATGCCGTTCGGACAGCGCAGCACAGGGGAGACCTTCCAGCGACTGATGCACATCGCCTTGGGGCAGTAGCTCGGAAGAAACGCTGAGGCCTACGTCGACGACATTGTGGTGAAGTCTCGGGAGGCAAGAACTCTGATTCAGGACCTGGACGAGACCTTCACGAGCCTACGCGAGGTGGACCTGCGGCTCAACCCAGAGAAGTGCGTGTTTGGTGTCCCTTCATGCAAGCTGCTGGGCTTCCTCATGTCTCACAGGGGGATTGAGGCCAACCCGGAGAAGGTCAAGGCAATCGAGGGCATGAGCCCACCACAAAACCTCAAGGAGATGCAGAAGCTCGCAGGCTGCGTGACTTCGTTGGGGCGCTTCATCTCCAAGTTAGGGGAGCGCGCATTGCCGTTCTTCAAGCTGATGAAGAACAAAGGTCCATTCGAGTGGACTCCTGAGGCCGACCTGGCATTTCAAGACCTCAAGAGATACTTGACCAGCCCGCCGGTGATGGTGGCGTCTCATCCTCACGAGCCCTTGGTACTCTACCTGTGTGCCACACCCACTCCACCAGTGCGGCGCTGGTGGCCCTCAGTGAAGGGCCAGAGGTCGAGAACCCGCCAAGTGGAGTCGCCAAGCTGGATGAGGTAGCTCAGCACCAAGGCGATGCTCCTGAGACAGCGACTTCCCCTGTAGGTCATCAAGCCCCAGGAGCTGGAAACCCGCAGGAAACACCTCAGTTCTGAGGGGCCAAAAACTCCATCATCTCCCCCACCCTTGTCGAGCACCCAGTGTACTTCGTCAGCACGGTCCTGCGAGATGCGAGGGCGTGATACCCCATGCCTCTGAAGCTCTTGCTCGCGCTCCTGGTGGCCTCGCACCAGCTGCGCCACTACTTCCAAGGCCACCCCATCAAGGTCGTTTTAGCTTACCCATTGGAGAGAGTTCACAGAAGCCCCAATGCTGTGGAGGGTCACCGAATGGAACATCGAGCTGCAAGCATTCGACTTGGAGTTTAGCACAACCAGAGTCGTCAAGGGGTCTACGCTCGCCGACTTTGTTGCGGAATGGACCGACACCCCGGAGCTTGAAGCAGGCGAGAACCGATCCCTCTCGCCAGGAAGTGAAGCGCCAAATGGTTGGGTCATGTACTTCGATGGCGCGTTCGCATGGCAGCGCGCGGGGGCCGGAGCCGTGCTGATCTCGCCCACTCAGGACAAGCTTTACTATGTAGTGTAGTTCTGCTTCCAGCGGGGCGAGAAGGTCTCCAAAAACATCGCAGAGTATAGTGTCTCATCGCTGGCCTCAAAGCGGCGATGTCCCTAGGGGTGAAGCGCCTCACTGTCAAGGGTGACTCGCAGCTCCTCGTCAACTTCTCCAACAAGGTGTACGAGCTAAAGGATGAGCACATGGAGGCATACCTCACGGAGGTGCACAAAATGGAGAAGCGGTTCCTGGGCCTGGAACTACATCATGTGCCATGTGGCACCAACAAAGAGGCCGATGACATCGCGAGAAGAGCATCCAAGTGGCAGCCCCAAGAGCCTGACGTCTTCGAGGAGCGGCTCTTCAAGCCTTCAGCAGCACCTCCGCCTGCGGGGCTGGTGCCGTCTTAGGAGGAACTCCCCCAGCCTCCAGCCTCGGGATCCCCCGCCTGCGGCCCAACCTCAGGAGTGCGCCTCCTCTTAGCGCTTGAGCCTCAGGAGGGGTGCTGATCAAGGAGTTCAAGGCATACCTGACGCAAGGCACATTGCCGGAGAAGGAGGAAGACGCGGAGCGTGTGGCCCGACAGGCTACGGCATACTGCATTCAGGACGGTGAGCTATACAGGAAGCGGCCAAATGATGTTTCTCTACGATGCATTTCCAGGGAACAGGGGAATGAGCTGCTGGTCGACATACATGGCGGAGACTGCGGGCACCACTCGCCGTCGCGCACCCTGGTTGGCAAGGCTTTCCGCAGCGGGTTCTACTGGCCCACAGCACTCAACGACGCAGCCGAGCTGGCGAAGTCCTACGAGGCCTGCCAATTCCACGCCAAGCAGATCCACCAGCCCGCTCAGGACCTCTAGACTATCCCGCTCTCATGGCCGTTCGCAGTCTAGCGGCTGGATATCCTGGGCCCATTCCCCCGAGCACCTGGAGGATACCGCTACCTCTACGTCGCCATTGACAAATTCACCAAATGGGCGGAAGTGGAAGCTGTCCGCACCGTCCCAGCCGGGTCAGCAGTCAAGTTCAGCAAGGGCCTCGTAAGCCGATTTGCGGTCCCTAATCGCATCATCACCGACAACGGCTCACACTTCACTAGCAATCTGTTCAAAACATATTGTGCTAACCTTGGAACGCAGATCTGCTACGCCTCCGTGGCGCACCCCAGGAGCAACGGCCAGACCGAACGCGCCAACGCGAAGGTCCTGAGGGGCCTCAAGACAAGGACCTTCAAGAAGAAGCTCGAGGCCTGCGGCAGGGACTGGCACAACGAGCTCCAGTCTGTGATGTGGTCCATCTGCACCACCGCCACTAGGCCGACAAGCGAGACCCTATTCTTCCTCGTCTACGGAGAAGAAGCAGTTCTCCCACACGAGGTCAGGCATCACTCCGCGCGGGTCCTGGCATTTGATGTAATGCAGCAGGACGCCATGCGGGGGATGTATCTCGTGCTGGGGGAGGAATGCCACCGAGAAGCCTCGCTCCAAGCTGTGAGGTACCAGTAGGCGCTACGGCGGTACCACTGCGGCAGCATCCGCTCCAGGACGCTCGAGGTGGGTGATCTTGTCCTGAGGCGGGTGCTCTCCAGGGAAGGGCCGCACAAGCTCTCGCCAATGTGGGAGGGCCCGTTTCGGGTCGCCCATGTCTCCAGGCCTGGCGCCGCGCGCCTGGAGACACAAGACGGGATCCCCATCCAGAACGCCTGGAACATCCAGCACCTCCGGAAGTTCTACCCATAAAGCAAGGCTCAGTGCCTGTGAAGCAAGGCCCAGTGCATGTGAAGAATCTCCGCTCATGACACTCTCACGAATAATGAGTGGGGCTGTACACGCCTCGGAGTCTCACGAGTGCCGCCCTCGGGCCTAGGGGGCTCCCTCCCACGCCTAGTGGCAACATTTAGCTCCGCGCTGGTGAGAAGACAAGAAGACTAGACTAGGTGCCGGACGTGGCTTTTCATTTGCTTTCCTCAGTTGGTTGCCCCCTATATTAAGTGACAATTTGCTTTCTGGTGTTCCTTGCTGGCCTGATTCCATTGTCCTTGTTGCCTCCTTTTCTACCCTTGGTCCCTCGTTTTTGACCCATCCTCTCCCTCGCGTGCCTCGCGAGGGGACTAGACAGGCACCTTGCCCTCGTGAGCTTTTTTGTTTTCTTGTATTTCGCAAGTCACCCTCGCTCGAGCTCGCGAGCTAGTGCTTCCCTCCCAATCTGTGCCCCCCGGGTACCGCGATGCGAAGCACTGGGTTACGGCTGGCAGTGCCTACGACCAGGGTCCGGAAGAATAAGGATTCCCTAACAAATTTTTGCAGTTCTCAAGCACCTCCCGAGCACAGGAGGCCTCGTCAAGCACTGGGGAACGTGCGTCTCGTGAGGCGGAACCTACCTCAGGCGCATCGAGCTAAGTCATTCTACAGGCATACATAAAACATGACGCTGCAACACAACACAGGAATGATAAACATAACACAACCACTTAGAAATCATAATTGTCGCATGCCCTAGCAGGGCCCCATACTTGTCTCTCTAATGCAGGAAGGAAAGGAAGAACGGAACAAAAGCGGGACATGCTCCCATGGCAGGTCGCGAGGACGGGCCCGTGGCGCTCTCCTGGGTTTAGCCAGACCCCTCCTCGCGCTTCACTGGAGTGCGGCGACGTGATGACCCGCTGCAACCTTCGAAGCGGGCGCGGTGGCGTGGCGGCTGGTCGTAGCTGCCGATGCTGGAGGTGCTGTCGGAAGAGGAGCAGCCGTAGCTAGACGAGCCATGGCTAGCACCGAGGACGAAGCTTCCCTCCTCCTGGTCACGACCATCACCAAGGCCGAGCACCTCGTCACTGTCGTTGTCCCCGGGGCAGCACCCGACGCGGTGACCATCTTCCCCAAATACCCTCACGAAGAGGGTCGCGTCGTCGTCGTACTTGAAGTGGAGGGCGCACCGCCTGCCTAGTCTGCGCGCGCGGGCGAACGTCTGCCAGCCGCGAGCCAGGACCGCGTTGCCCGTGGCGGAGACCTCGACCGCGACCTAGGAAGCTTTGTTGTAGCATCCGTCCGCCTGCAGCCAAAGACCGCCAGCCCCAGTAGCAGGCAGCTCGCCGACAAAGAAGCGCGGGAGCTAGAGCCAAGTGCCGGCCGGGTTCTCCAACCATACGATGAACTCCGCATCACCTCTGCCAAATGGAAGCGCGACCGAGGGGGCCGCACAACCATGGCACACCTCACCTCATCAACAAGACTGCCACGACCTGCGCGACTGCTGCCACGAGAAGAGGTGCCGCCGCGGCCACGAGGGGCCGTGTCGGGGGTCGCAGTATGCTTGTGGGGATGGCCGCGCCCCCTCTTGGGCGGCGGCGAGCCAGGCCCCTCCTGGGGAGCCTTTCCCTTCTCCGCAACCAAGAGCCTCTTGTAGGCGCCATGGGTGTCGCTGCCGGCCATAGAGCAAGGAAGGAGAAGAAGCGGGAGAAGCGAGAAAGAGAGGGGTGATGGGGGCTCCGCCCTCCCACTTCCCATTTATAGCCAAGGGGAGGCCAACCACCGACCTCCACGATCTAAGGTAATAATGATCTTTTCCTGCATGCAGCAAGGACCCGTCAAGTCGGGCAGTTGCCGAGGCAGCATGGGGAAGCGGAGACGCCCACATCCAATCGGTCGCCACACGCCAACCATGGCCGCAGGCTGATAGGTGCTTGCCCTTTGGCTTCGCCTTGAAGCCAAGCTCGAGAGCGCCTTGGGCTTGAGGGCTACTGTCGGCGTTCTGGGAATGGGGGTCCCCGGACTTGCTTGCTTGCGGCCCACAGCGTGGCTCCACCAGCGGCCTGTACTGCCCATCTTCATGGACAAACACTCAAGACCCTCGCGAGGGGCCAAGCCTCATGATGCGGACGACGCAAGACCTCCTCAGGGGCGGCCTCACCAGGCTGGCTCACGAGGGGCAGAGAGATCAAGGCGAGGGGTACCCCGTGAGGTTTTTGTGACGCAAGCCATGACGCCTGGAGCCAGGCGGGTGCCGGGCCAGCGCGCAGTGTCGTCGTTTCCTCTTTGGTGCTAAAGGGGCAAGCGCAGACGAGGAGTCTCGAGGCATCAGACAAAGGTTTCCATATCGGTGCAACAAGACCAAGACCAGCAGGACGGTAGGACGGAGGTCACCATGGAGCTCAAGACGGTGTCACCACCAGAGCCTTTGGCAGGCGAAGATTACTTTTGTCAGGATAGCTTGTACTAGTTGTCTCCCTTCGAATTTGGCCGTTGTGGGATCCCTTCCTGCTCAATATTTGGGAAGAGGATTAGGGCCTCTATAAATATGACTAGCCACCACCACAGAAGGGGATCCCATCTTGGACTGGATCCATTCCACCAAGGCCACCAGACAAGTTCACCAAGCACAAGAGCACCTCTCCTTGGGAGGCTGTTCTTCCCTTGTAACTGTTCATCCTCAGCCCAAGAGGCAATCCACCACACTACATTGGAGTAGAGTATTACACCACAATGGTGGCCCGAACCAGTATAAATTTTGTGTCTCTCCTTTGAGTCCGTCCAGCTAGGTCGTGAGATAGTAGAGTGTGCGAGCTAGAGAGGGGGAGAGATCTCTGTGCGCACCCCAGTGTCGGAGCCCGAAATCTAACACAAAGGGGCATGCGTAAGCAAATTCTTAAGCTCGTTGAATGCGGTATATTGAGATGCTCCCCAAACAAATGGTGCATTTTTCTTACTCAAGGCATGTAAAGGTAAAGCGATGGTGCTAAAATCCTAACAAATCGATGATAAAATCCGGCTAAGCTAAGAGAACTACGCACTTGTTGCAAGTTTATTGGTTGCGTCCAAGTTTTAATAGCTTCGATCTTAGATTCCTCTACATGAACACTATCGGCTTTTGGGAACGGGGGTCCCCAGACTTGCCTGTGTGCGGCGTGGCTCGAGGAGGGGCCCAGCACGGCCCATCTTCATCAACACAGACCCAAGACCCTCGCGAGGGGCCAAGCCTCACGGGGCGGACGACATGGAGCTTCCTCAGGCATGGCCTCATCAGGCTGGCTCACGAGGAGGCGGAGAGATCAAGGCGGGGTACCTCACGAGGTGCCCGTGACACAAGCCATGACGACCAAAGGCGCCAGGCGGGCACCAGCCGTGCAGTGTCCTCCTTTCCTCTTTGGTGCAAAGGGAGCAAGCGTAGGCGAGAGCATCAAGCAAAGGCACCCATTTCGGTGCAACAAGACCAAGACCAGTCCAACGGTAGGGAGGAAGTCATTGTGGAGCCCAAGCCAGCGTCACCACCAGAGCCTTTGGCAGGCGAGGACCAACTTTAGTCAGGATAAGTGTACCAGATGTTCCCCTTCAAAATGGCCAATTGTTGGCACCCTTCCCGCTCAATATTTGGGAAGAGGCCCAGGGCCTTTGCCTATAAATAGGACTAGCCACCCACAGGGTAGAGGGGAGATCGGAGATCGGAGAGGGGACATCGGAGATCGGAGAGGGGAGATCGGATCAAAATCAGAGAGAGAATCGAGGAGAGAGAGAGAGAGAGAGAGAGAGAGAGAGAGAGAGAGAGAGAGAGAGAGAGAGAGAGAGAGAGAGAAGGGTGACTGAACTCCTCCTAGCAGTTCATCCCCCCAGCCAAGAACAGACCCTCGCAAGGCTGTTCTTCCTTGTATTGCTCATCATCATCAGCCCAAGAGGGAATCCACCACACCACACACTGGAGTAGGGTATTACACCACAACGGTGGCTCGAACCAGTATAAACCCTATGTCTCTTGTGCTGTTCTTTCCATAGCTTAGATCTTAGCGAGGCGGAGGGGTGCAGGTAGGTAGAAGGCGAAATCTCCATGCGCACCCCAGTGTTGAACCTCAAGGGTCTGCCGGAACTCGAAATCCGACATTTGGCGCGCCAGGTAGTGGTGCGCCGGAATTCGTCTTCCACCACCCCGTTCTCCTCCGACCATCGCGTCCATGTTTGACGCTCGTCGGGCCCGCGCCGAGCACCGGTCTGCTCTTGCTTCCCGCGTCGCCCAAACGGCTCCTGTCAGCGGGCGTCCTCGCCATTCCCCGTCACCTGCCGTCAACACCGCCACCGGCCCGGCGGGGGACGAGCAACAAGCATCATCTCAGCATCCGTCCGTGCGGCAAGACGGCCGCACCGCTACTCCCTCGTTCACCCCAGCTGGTTCTTTGTCCCGCGCGCTCCGCGCACCCATGGAGGCTCGAGATGCGCTCATCGCAGCAAACGAGCTCCTACGCTACCGTCCCGTCGACGACGTCTACGAAGAATGGCTCGACCGTGTTGCCGAGCTTGTCCGCGCCGCTGGGGGCTCTCCTGCGCCGTCCGTTCCACTGCACCGCACCCCGCCCCGCGTGGGCGACGAAGCTCCGGGGGCGCCCTAGCCGCCTCCTCCTCAAGAAGGCGCCATGGCTCCAAGGCGCGTGTCCCCTAGGTGGAACTCGCTCCGTCAGGTGCCAGCGCGGCAAGAGGAGAGCTGCCAAGAAGTCCCTCGCCCGCAAGAAGCTGCCTGGGCGCTCCCTGCTCCAGCACGTCGTGACCATGTTCCTGCTCCCGCACGTCAAGACCCCGCGCTACTCCCAGCTGCAGCGCATGGGGACATGCAAGACCAAGCTCTCCGTCACCCAAGGCCTCCCGTGGCCACAGCAGGCTGTCGTACCTTCACCACCGAGCTACGCAGCGTCGCGTGGCCCGGCAAGTTCAAGCCAGACCTGCCTCCTTGTTACGACGACACAGCCGACCCTGCGGAGTTCCTCCAGCTCTATGAGCTGGGCATCGAAGTTGCCAACGGAGACGAGAAGGTCATGGCGAACTGGTTTCCCATGGCGCTCAAGGACAGGGCCCGCACCTGGCTCCTGAACCTGGCTCCAGGCACGATCTCCTCCTGGGACGAGATGCGCACCCGCTTCATCGCCAACTTCCAAGGTACTCGCGACCGGCCACCCGCCGTGAGCGACATGCGCCGCATCAAGCAACAACCCAGAGAGACCCTGCATAAGTACATCCAGCGCTTCAACAACGCACGCCTCAAGATTCCCAAGGTGACCGAGGAGGCCATCATCTCAGCCTTCTCCGACGGCGTGCGCGACGTCAAGATGAAGGAGGAGCTGGCGATGCATGAAGACCTGTGCACTTCCTTGGAGTTGTTCAACTTGGCAACCCAGTGCGCCAGGGCGGAAGAAGGGCGTCTCTCTCTCCTCAAGCTGCCTGCCGCGGACCCAGAAGAGAAGAAGCCCAAGGCCAAGGATGTGAAGCGCAAGGGGGTTATCGTGCTCGCGGCAAAACCAGACACCAAGCGGGGCAGAGATCAGCTCGAATCTTCCAAGGGCAGTCGGTACTGTGTGTACCACGACCTCCACACCCACAACACCAACGAATGTCAAGAGCTCCACGCCGTGCGAGAAGGAAGGACCGGCCGTCGCCCCGACCGCGGTAACCGGGGCTACTATCGAGGAGGAGGAAGGAACGCAGGACGCTGGGAAGACCGCTGCCCGCGCCAAGGGTGGCGCGATCGACCTCGCGAGGATCGATGGCAAGACCCGCCTCGCGAGGGAGACTGGAGGGATCAGCCTCGCGAGGATCACCCGCCAGGCAACGCAGGCCTCCCTCCACTGCCGCCGCAGCCAAGGAGAAACGAGGACCGCCATCAGGACGAGGGGGCTGGGGGCTTCCAGGAGCCGCGCGCGATCGCCTGCATCCTGGGCGGGGCTCAAGCCCCAGCCTCTCAATGCATCTTCAAGCAGTTCGCCCGCAAAGTGAATGCAGTCCTCCCCAAGCTCGAAGTCACGCGCCCTCTCAGGTGGTCGGTGTGCGCCATCATGTTCAGCTTAGCAGATCAGCTCAAGTGCACGACCATAGCCGGAGTCCTCCCGATGCTTTGTTCCCCAATCATCAGCAACGTGGTGGTCACCAAGACCCTCATCGATGGCGGGGCAGGGCTCAATGTCCTGTCCGTGGAAACATTCAACAATCTCCAAGTGCCCTACAACCAGCTTCAGCCAACCAAGCCTTTCTCCGGAGTCACCGACGGCTCCACGGTCCCGATTGGGCAGGTCCGCCTCCCTGTCACATTCGGGGCACGCGACAACTACCGCACCGAGCTCATCGACTTCGACGTCGCTCACATTCGCCTGCCGTACAACGCCATCCTTGGGTACCCAGCGCTGGCCAAGTTTGTGGCCATAACTCACCACGGCTACAACGTCCTCAAGATGCCAGGAAGTGGCAGAGTCATCATGGTGCCCTGTGAAGAGAAGGACGCGGTGTGTTCCCTGGAACGAGCCTTTCAGGCTGCATCGCTGGAAGACCCGGATCGCGGAAGCAGGAGGCTTCCCGAGACCGCCCCAAGAAGAAGAAGACATCGTCCGGCCCGGACCCTCAGGAGGCAGGCCCCTTAGGGCCCGCGCCTGCCCAGGGGGAACCTCCTTCCATCGCATAGGAAAGCGCGCCCGGCGCCCTCCTCGGGCAGGGCTCGGGGGCTCTCCCCTGGAGGGCCACCGACCTGGCTAAGGTCATGAGGGAGGCGCTTGGGCACCACATGGAGGCGTGTTTCGAAGCACGTTTTCCTCAAGAAGGAGTAAGGCAAGGAGGGCCAGACCCTCAGGAGTTCGTCAGCAAGGCCATTCAGGAGCTACAAGAGTCAAGAGTCATGAGAGGCGGCCGCCGCCTACCAGCTGTGGCTCCCCATCCAGGCGAGGATGGTGGGCTACGTGTCTGCATCGACATACCAGGGCTCAATCGAGTCGCCTCTCTGGAGCGCCTCTGGCCCTCGCGAGTGGGGCGCTGTGAAGGTCCACCCCACAGCTACGTTCGCATGCCTTACGGCTTGCCGAACGCGGCTGCCACGTACCAGCGCCTCATGAGGGGCATCATGGAGGCTCAAGAGGCCAGGCGTTCCACAGCCCTGGCGGAGATGGAGATGGTCCGCAAGGAGCCACCAGCGCCTCCGGAGCCTCCCGAGGCCCCTGGGCCTGGGGGCTCGTGAGGATCGGCTTCCGCAGCCCACCGAGTCTGCTACGCCAACACTCCTTCGTCCTCAACATCATCAGGTGAGATCTTTCAAGTTTCATTTCAGCTACGAGCGCCCCCAGGGATGCATTATTCCCAGGCCGCGTGGGTACGTCCCTGCGGCATGTATCCCTTTTATTTTATGTTGTTAGCTTACCTTGTTGGGGGCGCCCCTCGGGCTGCATCATCCCCAAGTCGCTCGGGCCTGACGCAGTGATGTCCGCCTTCCCAGCATCTATTTGAATGAATCCACTCCTTCGCGGCTAATGTGTTTGACCTAGTTGCCCGCTCAACTGACGCCAACTGACGGAGCTACTCCCAAACGGCATGACACTTGCGCATGGGTCCGTCCCTGCAACGCCGACAAACCTGAATGGCTGAGCTCTGGCCACGGCAGCCCCGCATGGTGCCACCTCGTCAAGCCTTCAGTGTCTCATCGCCCCTCGGAAGCAACCAACGGTTGACTGTCAATTGTCATGGCAACCCCTCGTTCTTTCTATGATGGGTCTACAGGATCTCCTAAAGGAGCTGCGTCAGGCGAGGCCCTTGCGGTGTCTCCTTCACTCTCATCTGCGCGAACCGCTTGCACGTTAAAGGGGGGCGCCTGAGCATCGCGACTCAGGGCTCCTACTGGCTCTCCATCCCTCACCCTCTGGCCTTGTCCACGGCATCGCGACCTGGCATACTAGCGACGGCTGAGACTCGCTCGAGGGCCCGGACCCGAGGACATAGAGCAGCAAGGGGAGCAGAGGCGAGAGGGGAGGGACATGCGAGGACCTCGCCGAGCAACCTCACGCCTGCCGATGCACGGACCCGGCGACACACTAGAGATCGGCCCCTGATTCTCGAGATAAGTCACCACCCGGAAGCACCAGCTACCGTGGCACCATCCACGCACCTAATGCAATTCTGTGTTAGCGACGCCGCTTTCCTTTCTCACCGAACGACGGCTACTTGAGCTCCAAAGGGGACCTCTTGAGCATCGCGACTCAGGGGCTCTTACCGGACCCCGGGTCATTCACCTCCTGGCCTTGACCACGGCATCGCGACCTGGCATACCAGCGACGGCTGAAGCCGCCTTGGGACTGGGACCTGTCGGCGCAGAGCACCAAGCCCTCGTGAGGTTCGAAAGGGAGAACTGAGCTAAGACGGAATGAGCAACTCGCACAATTCTACGATAAGGGTTATATTAACAAAACAGGATCACAGGCACCTTACAAGCTCCCACGGGACGTGTCTTTGATTCCTCGCAGGGAACAGATCCTAAAAGGATGCTAACTGACGCGCCCCTGCAAAAGACGCCATCATCAACAATTGGCCGTCAAGCACCGGCGCCAACCCCATCCAGATCAGAGTCGGCGATGGCCTGACGAGCCCGCCCTGCTCCAGGAGCGGCGCCGGCTCGGGGGCTCGTAGCTGTCATCACTCGTCTCTGGAGTCGCGAAGAGCTCGTCGGAGTCACTGGAACCTCCGACGCCTCCGCCGCCTGAGGAGCCGCCAAGGGAGCGGTCAGCGGGCCCAGTCCTCGCCATAGCAGGGTCCCGACCACCTCTCCCGGGGCAGCACTCCAGCCGGCGCCCGTTAGCATCGAAGACCTTGAAGAACATCACCGAAGCACCGTCTTACTCCAAGTGGATCACGAGGGCACCTCTTGTCCTGCAAACCCGGGCGATTTTGCTCCAGCCTCGAGTAATGAAGACCTCGCCCGGGGCAACGACTGCGACCTCTGCCTCAGTCGCGAGGGTGCTGCAGCTGGCGTGCTGCAGCCAAAGCTTCAGGAGTTCTCCCTGCGGGATGATGGAGGCAAAGAAGGGAGGAAGGCGAATCCAAGACTGAGGAGGCATGGCGGCGTGGAGCACGAACTCTCGGGAGGAGCCCTCGGTGTGGACCCCAGGGGGGACGACCTACACCTTCGTGACCCGTCGGCGCCAATGGCGGCGCCGCCCGTGGCGAACGGCATCGACTCCTTCAGAGCCCTCGATGTGGGCGTACAAGGGAAGCGGGAACCCCGATGGTGGCCGCTCGGACCAGGGCCTCGACACCATCTGATGGGCCCCCTCATCCCGGCCGCGGAGGGCGAGCCGTTTCTTCGGCAGGAGCGGGTCTGGTTCCTCTCGGGGAGCCTTTCCCTTCTCTGCCGCCGAGAACCGGTGGATCAGAGCCATCGCAGCAAGACGGAGCAAGGACCGGGAAGAAGGAGAAGCAAGAAGGGATGGACTGGAAGGGCGCGCCATTCCGTACTTATGGCCGGCGAAGGCCAACCGCCGACCTCCACGATCGCAGGTAATCATGACCCGCTTTGCATGCAGGGACTTGTCCAGTCCGTGCAGTTGCCCAGGCGCCGTGGGAAGTGGAGACGCCCATGTCCAATCAACCGCCACGCAGCGCCCAAGGCCGCAGGCTGTTAGGGCCCGCGGCGCTTCGCTCTTGCCCTTTCGCCTTCCTGCACGGCCAAGTCTGGGCGCGCCTTGGGCCCGGGGGCTACTGTCGGTGTTCTGGGAATGGGGGTCCCCAGACTTGCCTGCCTGCGGCCTGCGGCGTGGCTCGAGGGGGGGGGCCAGCACGGCCCATCTTCATCAACACAGACCCAAGACCCTCGCGAGGGGCCAAGCCTCGCGGGGCGGACGACACGGAGCTTCCTCAGGCACGGCCTCATCAGGCTGGCTCGCGAGGAGGCGGAGAGATCAAGGCGGGGTACCTCACGAGGTGCCCGTGACGCAAGCCATGACGACCAAAGGCGCCAGGCGGGCGCCAGCCGCGTAGTGTCATCCGTTCCTCTTTGGTGCAAAGGGAGCAAGCGCAGGCGAGAGCATCAAGCAAAGGCACCCATTTCGGTGCAATGAGACCAAGACCAGTCCAACGGCAGGGAGGAAGTCATTGTGGAGCCCAAGCCAGCGTCACCACCAGATCCTTTGGTAGGCGAGGACCAACTTTAGTCAGGATAAGTGTACCAGATGTTCCCCTTCAAAATGGCCAATTGTTGGCGCCCTTCCCGCTCAATATTCGGGAAGAGGCCCAGGGCCTTTGCCTATAAATAGGACTAGCCACCCACAGGGTAGAGGGGAGATCGGAGATCGAAGAGGGGAGATCGGAGATTGGAGAGGGGAGATCGGATCGAAATCAAAGAGAGAATCGAGGAGAGAGAGAGAGAAGGGTGACTGAACTCCTCCTAGCAGTTCATTCCCCAGCCAAGAACAGACCCTCGCGAGGCTATTCTTCCTTGTATTGCTCATCATCATCAGCCCAAGAGGCAATCCACCACACCACACACTGGAGTAGGGTATTACACCACAACGGTGGCCCGAACCAGTATAAACCCTGTGTCTCTTGTGTTGTTCTTTCCATAGCTTAGATCTTAGCAAGGCGGAGGGGTGCAGGTAGGTAGAAGGCGAAATCTCCGCGCGCACCCCAATGTTCGAACCTCAAGGGTCTGCCGGAACCTGAAATCCGACAAACACCCTTATAAGACACAACGAAACCCAAGAAAACAAGCTTATCAACACCAAAAAGGCATTTTTCCATATTAGCATAAAGGCGCTCTTTTCTAAGAGTTTGCAAAACGGTTCTAAGATGGGTGACATGATCTTTGAGAGATTTGATAAATACAAGAATATTGTCAAAATAGACCACAAAAAATACGCCAATGTGAGGGTGAAGAACAAAATGCATCACACGCATAAAGGTGCTGGGTGCTTCGGATAAACCCATTGGCATGACCAACCATTCATACAAGCCAGACTTGGTTTTGAAAGAGGTTTTCCATTCATCGCCTTCTTGGATGCATATTTGATAGTAGCCACTTTTAATATCAATTTTTAGAGAAAATTGTGGCTCCACTAAGTTCGTCTAGCATGTCATCAAGGCGAGGAATAGGATATCTATAGCGGATGGTGATAGCATTGATAGGACGACAATCAGAACACATGTGATATGTACCATCTTTCTTGGGAACAAGGATTACTGGTATGACACATGGGCTCAAGCTTTCTCGTACATGGCCGTTGTCAATGAGTTGTTGAACTTGTCATTGGATCTCCTTGGTTTCCTCGGGGTTGACGCGGTATGGAGCCTTGTTAGGAAGAGGTGCTCCGGGTATAAGGTCGATGCGATGTTTGAAGCCTCGCAGAGGAGGAAGACCCGGAGGTAGCTCATCGGGGAATACATCTGGGAATTCCTGCAATAGAGAATGTCGGTGTCCTGGGAACGGGGGTACCAAGACTTGCCTGCCTGCAGCCCACGACGTGGCTCCATCGACGGCCTGGTACGGCCCGGCTTCAGCAACAACAATCCAAGACCCTCGCGAGGGGCCAAGCCTCGCGAGGCGGACGACACTAAGACCTCCCTGTGGGGCAGCCTCATCAGTCTGGCTCCCAAGGAGCCGAGATATCAAGGCAAGGTGCACCTCGTGAGGTTCACATGACGTGAGCCATGATGACCAAGGCCAGGCGGGTGCCAATGGGCATAGTGTACCAGTTTCCTCTTTGGTGCTAAGGAGGCAAGCGCAGGCGCGGAGTCCCAAGGAATCAAGCAAAGGTTTCCATATCGGTGCAACAAGACCAAGACCGCCAGGACGGCAGGACGGAGGTCATCGCGGAGCCCAGCACGGCGTCACCACCAGAGCCTTTTGCACGCGAAGACTACTTTTGTCAGGATAGCTTGTACTAGTTGCCCCCCTTCAAATTTGGCCGCTGTGGGATCCCTTCCCGCCTACATTTGGGCAGAGGACCAAGGCCACTATAAATAGGACTTAGCCACCACCATAGAAAGGGAGATCATTCAGATCATCCTCTCACCCACTAGCTCATGGAGCTCAAGAACACCTCACCTCCTGAGGCTGTTCCACCACTATACTAGTTCATCCTCAACCCCTCGAGGCAATCCACCACAAAGCTGGAGTAGAGTATTACACCGCAAGGTGGCCTGAACCAGGATAAACCAATGTGTCTCTTGTCCCTTGAGTTCGTCGAGCTAGGCCATGGAATCATTGAGCAGGCAGACTGGGAAGGGAGAGTTCTTCGCACGCACCCTAGTGTTTCAACCTCTCAAGGGTCTGCAGAACCCTGAATCCGATAGAGAAGACAACACTAAAGGTAAACTATGAGTGGTGTTAGTCCTTATCACTTCATCCTTGCAACAAAGGAAATAGTGCATAACACTTGATGGGTTCTCACACACCACTCGCATCTCACTTTTGGTGGCAAATAGTATTAAGTTTTTCTTGTCGCTCATCATGGAGGCACTCATTTTGGGCTTGTGGCTCTTG
Source organism: Triticum dicoccoides (assembly GCF_002162155.2). NCBI lineage: Eukaryota > Viridiplantae > Streptophyta > Magnoliopsida > Poales > Poaceae > Triticum > Triticum dicoccoides. The sequence goes on along the minus strand of NC_041384.1, from coordinate 351,500,904 downwards.
CTCCCTTTTGGGTGGCTCACTCTCTCACTATTCTCTCCATGATGTGTGGTTTCTTGTTTGTCGGCAATCACTTGGCTTGGTGACACAGGTCGTAGCACGTACTCCTTCCCTTTCATCTTGAAGCTATAGTGATTGGTTTGCCCGTTGTTCATGACGCCTTGGTCAAATTGCCATGGTCGTCCAAGTAGGAGGTGGAAAACGGACATAGGAACAACATCACACTCCAAAGTGTCTCCGTATGCTCTGATTTTCAAGGAGACTTGGACCATGTGTTCCACTTGAATTGTGGCAGAGTTGCTGAGCATTTGGACCTTGTAGGGATGAGGGTGCTTCATCTTGACCAATTGGAGCTTGGAGCATAGTTCTTCACTTGCCAAGTTATGGCAACTTCCTCCGTCGATGATGACCTTCATGGATCTTCCATTGATGCCCGCCTTGGTGTGGAAGATATGGCATCTTTGGTCTTCTTCTTGTTGATGTTGAAGAGTCAAGACCTTGGAGACAACTAGAGCGGGGCTCGAATCTTCGTCACAAAAGACTTTGTCATCTTCATCTTTGTTCACTTGCCGGTGCATAGCCACATTCTCAAGGGCTTTCATTTCGCCTTCACTCATGGAGTCATATGTACCATCATCGTTGAAGATCATGGTGTGCTTGTTGGTACACTCGAAGGACTTGTGGCCTCGGCCGCCGCATGTGAAGCATTTGATGGAACATGTCTTGATGGTATCATCCGGTGGAGTTGTAGATGATGAAGATCTTGGCTTAAAGTTGCTTGTAGTAGGAGGACGACTTGAGGTTGTTGAACTTTTCTTGTAACTTGACTTGTCGTCGTTGCTTGGAGAAGCTTTCATCATGGAAGAAGGTGTTTAAGTCGGTGAAGCTTGATTGTAGGAGGAACCATATGACTTGGAAGAGAACTTGGCATACTTGAAGTCATCTTGCACTTGTCGCTCTGCTTTGGTAGCTTGATGCACTAGCTCGATGAGGTTGGGGTAAGGTTGGTAGTCGGCTATCTTCTTGATAGGATGATTGAGTCCATTCTCGAAACGTGCCATAGTTTGCTCATCATCTTCCATGACATTTGCTCGAATCATGGCAATCTCCATTTCCTTGTAGTACTCTTCAACGCTCTTTGTTCCTTGCTTGAGGAGTTGGAATTTCTTGAAGAGGTCGCGCTTGTAGTAGGTTTGCACAAAGCATGCTCTCATGACATCCTTCATTTGCGCCCAAGTTGTGATGGGTTGTTCACTTCTTGCCTCACGACGCTCGATGACTTGCTCCCACCAAATGAGGACATAGTCTTGGAACTCAAGGGATACCATGGCGATCTTCTTCTCTTCCTCATAGTTGTGAAAACGAAAGATCTTGTCAACCTTCAATGCCCATGAAAGGTACACTTTGGGATCATTGCTTCCGGTGAACTTGGGCATGGTGAAGTTGAGTTTGTTGTAGCGTTGCTCTTCATTATGTTGGGGTCGAGGGTGGTGACGTCCATGATGAGGAGGATTGTCTCCCTCAACTTCCTCTTGGCATGGAGGATTTCCATTGTCTTGTTCCTCGTGGCGAACTTGAGGTTCTTATCGAGCTTTTGGAACTTGTCGGTGCAATCGTGCTTGATAGTTCCATTCTTGAACTTCGTCGCGAAGTGCTTCGTCTTGCTCACGAATATGTCAGTTACGTGTGTCAACGGCACGACTTGTGTCTCAGAGGGCACGTTGCGCCTCAAGTGCTTGAGCTTCTCATTGTCATTGTTGTTGACGGAGAGCTTCGGTGTCTTGCTCGTCTTGGTGTTGGTGTGCTCGCTCTTCCTCTTGTTGGCGTAGGCGTTGTCGTTCTTGTGCTTGCAGAAAGGTAGCTTGATTTTTGCGATGTCAATGTTCTTGCACTAGGAGTTGCTCTCGAGGATCGTTTCCATGTAGAGGATTGCGGTTTGCTTGGCGTTCTTAGCACGCGGCTTGTCAAAGAGTGTTCGATGTTGGTGTACTTGAGTCGGAGATGGTGTCATCAGAGTGTTGACTCGAGCGGCTCCGTCTTGAATATGATGAAGTGGTAGAAGAGCGGTTGACCAACCAGGCACGAATCTCGTCCATTCTTGCATTGCTCTCTTGTTTTTCTTCGTCGAGCTTTTTGTCGAAGTAGTCTCTTGTACGTTGCTTGGAATGTCGCAAGTTGGTGGCGAGATTGTCAATGCGGTCGCTCAATGCTTGTTGTTCTTGATGCAATGCTCTTTGTGTGCTGAAGAGGTGGTTCTTGGTGACATAGGTGTTCGGGTCCTCGCCTTGCTCGATGAAGAGTGGGTTGGTTGAAGTAGTTGGCCTATCCATCATTCCAAGCAAATATGTGAGTGGAAGAAGAAAAGAACTATACCAAATGTACCTTGACCAATGTTGAGAATGGATCAATGATCACTCAATAGTGTAGAAAGGAAATAGCACAATTGGTAACGTATCTTGTCAATCTCTCACACCTACACAAATAAAGCTTATGGTGGGGCTCGGTTAGGATGGTGGCACAAAATTTATGCAATTGTTAGTGAGACTCAATGATGTTGCAAAATATTCGCAAATTCACAAATGCAACTGTCGGACCCGGGCTCCGCAGACCCTTGAGAGGTTCAAACACTAGGGTGCGCATGAAGAACTCCCTTTTCCCAACCTGCCGGCCCAAAAATTCCACGACCTAGCTCGACGAACCCGAGGGACAAGAGACACAACAGTTTATACTAGTTTGAGCCTCCTTGCGGTGTAATACCCTACTCCATCTTTGTGGTGGATTGCCTCAAGGGGCTGAGGATGAACTAGTACAGTGGGTGAACAGCCTCGGGGGTGAGGTGTTCTTGAGCTCAATGAGCTGGTGGGTGTGAGGTAGGTCTGAATGATCTGTCCCCTCTATGGTGGTGGCTATGTCCTATTTATAGTGGCATTGCTCCTCTTCCCAAATGTAGGCGAGAAGGGATCCCACAACGGCCAAATTCAAAGGGAGACAACTAGTACAAGTTATCTTGACAAAAGTAGTCTTCGCCTGCAAAGGCTCTATTGGTGACGCTGCAGTGAGCTCCGCGATGACCTCCATCATATCGTCCTGGTGGTCTTGGTCTCATTGCACCAATATGGAAACCTTTGCCTGATTCCTCGGGACTCTGCGCCTGCGCTTGCCTCCTTGGCACCAAAGGGGAAACTGGTACACTGTACCTGCTGGCGCCCGCCTGGCCTTGGTCGTCATGGCTCACGTCACATGAACCTCGTGAGGTGCACCTTGCCTTGATATCTCCGCTCCTCGGGGGCCAGTCTAGTGAGGCCGCCCACCAGGGAGGTCTTGGTGTCGTCCGCCTCGCGAGGCTCGTCCCCTCGCAAGGGTCTTGGGTCATTGTTGCTAAAACTGGGCCGTACTGGGCCGCCAATGGAGCCACACCATGGGCCGCAGGAAGGCAGGTCTGGGTACCCCCATTCCCAAGACGCCGACAGTAGCCCCCGGGCCCAAGGCGCGCTTGAACTTGGCTTCGAGGCGAAGCCAAAGGGCAAGTGCGGAGCGCCACAGGCCCCAATCGCCTGTGGCCTTGGTCGACGCGTGGCGGTTGATGGGACATGGGCGCCTCCGCTTCCCACACTGCCTCGGCAACCGTTAGAGTTGACGAGACTCTGCTGCATGCAAAGGAAAACCATCATTACACGCGATCGTGGAGGCCGGTGGTTGGCCTCCTCCTGGCTATAAATGAGTGGAGGGGCGGAGCCCCCTCGCTCATCTCTATCTTCTTGCAGTCCGCTTCGTCTTCTTCTTTCTCGCCTCTCCATCTTGCTACAGCTCCCATGGCGCCGACGAGGAAGTTCTCCGCTGCCGAGAATGGGAAGGCCCCCAAGGAGGGACCTGACTCGCCACCTCCCAAGAGAGGGCAAGACCACCAGCACAAGCATGTCGTGACCCCTGCGGTGGCTCCTCGAGGGCGGGGGCATGCCTTTCCCGGCTGTGGCGGTGCTTCTTCTCATGGTGGGTGCCGCTGGGGCGAGGCTACCCTTGCAAGGAGGGGAGGCGCGCCATGGTTTCTCGACCTCCCAGGTCGTGCTTCCACTCGGCCGACGTGCTCCCTGAGTACGTCATGTGGTCGGAGAAGCCGGCCGGCACCTGGCTCCAGCTTCCACGCTCCTTCGCCAGCGAGCTGCAGGCCGATGGCTGTTGCAGCAAGGCCTCATGGATTGCAGTCGAGGTCTCCACCGCGGGCAGCATGGCCCTGACCCGCGGTTGGCAGACGTTCGCCCGCGGGTGCGGCCTGAGCGGGAGGTGCACCCTCCACTTCAAGTATGACGGCGTCGCGACCCTCTTCGTGAGGGTGTTTGGGGAAGACGGTCACTGCGCAGGGTGCTTCCCTGAAGATAGGAGCGGCGACGACGAGCTCGGTCTAGACGACGACCGCGATGGCGCTGAGGGCGAGCTCACCCTTGGAGACGGCCGCGGTTCATCCAGCGGAGGCGGCTCCTTCTCTAGCGAGAGCACCAGCAGCGGTGGCTACGACCAGCCGTCGGGCTCGCTTCGAGGACGGTGGTGGGTCATCTCGCCGCCATGCTTTGGTGAAGTGTGAGGAGTGCTCAGGCTGAGCTGAGTCCGGGAGGCCCACATAGCAAGGCCTCGTGAGCCGCTGTGGTCGCAGGGGCCGCTTTTGTTTAACCTTTCCCTTTCTCCTGCATTCGAAAAAAGTAGAGGGCCCTGCTGGGGCGTGTAATGAACCATGGTATCTATGTTACTATGCTATGTTTATTGTTCTGACGTTATGTTGTGGTATTCATGTTCCAAATAGGTATGGTAGGATAACTTAGCTTGATACACTCGCGGTAGTTTCCCTCCTCGTGATAGCGCACACTTCGTTATCCGAGGAGGCCCTCTTGTTGGCGGCTTAGGGGCCATTGGCCTCGAGAGACATTTTGAAGCTGCGAAATTGTTAAAAACTTGGTCGGGCGTCTTGTTCTTCCCTGCACGATCCCTTAGGTCTAGGCTAGTCATGGCTTAGTGCACCGCGTCGCAGTACTAGGGGGGCATGGACTTTAAGAGGGCGCGTAGGTCACGAGCTTACTCGAGGGCGTCTCGCGAGGATAGAAAAAGCCAAGGCCCTGGGGAACAAGGCTGTGGCGAAGTATGTTCGTGGAGCGGGGCGGGCCCGACGCGCGCACACATACCTGCCCAGCCCCCACGCGCAAGATGCACGAGGAAAGGCGGCAGGCAACTGCCGCCCCTCCTGGGCCAAGACCGACAGTCAAGAGAAAAGGCGAGAGGGAAATCCAACTTGGAAATCCAAAATGCGAGAACTCCAAATTCCATTAAGAATGATTGCAAACAAACTACAGAAAGCATGCAAATGAACAGCCGCGTCCGGCACCAAGTCTAGTCTTCTCACCAGCGTGGAGCTAAGTGCTGCCACTAGGATGTGGGAGGGAGCCCCAGAGGCCCGAGGGCGGCTCTTCGGAGACTCCGAGGCGTGTACAGCCCCACTAATTATTACGTGAGAGTGTCAAGAGGGGAGACCTTCACAGGCACTGGGCCTTGCTTCATGGGTAGAACTTCTCGAGGTGCTGGATGTTCTAGGCATTCTGGATAGGGATCCGGTCCTACGTCTCCAAGCGCGTGACACCAGGCCTGGAGACGCGGGCGACCCTAAATGGGCCCTCCCACATGAGTGAAAGCATATGCAGCTCTTCCCTGGAGGGCACCTGCCGTAGGACGAGATCTCCCACCTCGAGCGTCCTGGAGCAGACGATGCGGCAGTGATACCACTGCAGCGCCTGGTGGTACCTTGCCGCTTGGGGCGAGGCTTGACGGCGGTGTTCCTCCCCCAACACGAGGTCCATCCCCCGCGTGGCGTCCTGGCGTGCCTCATTAAAACACCAAGCCCCACGCGGAGCGATGTGTGACATCATGTGGGTGAACTGTTTCAGCTCCGTAGACGAGGAAGAATGGAGTTTTGCCGGTCGGCTTGGTCGTGGTGGTGCGGACGGATCACAGCACAGACTGGAGCTCATCGAGACAGCCCCTACTACAGGCCTCGAGATTCTTCTTGAAGGTTCTTGTCTTGAGGCCTCTTAGGACCTCCGCGTTGGCACGCTCAGCTTGGCCGTTGCTCCTCAGGTGTGCCACTGAGGCATAGCATATCTCCATTCCAAGGTTAGCACAATATGTTTTAAAGAGATTGCTAGTGAACTGCGAGCCGTTGTTGGTGATGATGCGATTACGGACTCCGTACCGGCTCACAAGGCCCTTGATGAACTTGACCACCGAGCCGGCCGGGATGGTGCGGACTGCTTCCACCTCCGCCCATTTGGTAACCTTGTCGATGGTGACAAAGAGGTAGCGGTAGCCCCCGGGCGCTCGAGGGAACGGTCCCAAGATGTCTAACCCCCAGAAAGCAACCGACCACGAGAGTGGGATGGTCTAGAAGCCCTGGGCGGGCTGGTGTATTTGCTTGGCATGGAACTGGCAGGCTTCACAAGATCTCACCAGCTCGGCCGCGTCGCTGAACGCCGTGGGCCAGTAGAATCCACTGCGGAACGCCTTGCCCACAAGGGTGCAGGATGAAGAGTGATGCCCGTAGTCTCCGCCATGTATGTCGGCTAATAGCTCACACCCATGTTCCCTGGAGATGCATCGCAAGGAAACATCGTTTGGTTGTTTTTGGTAAAGCTGACCGTCCTGAATGCAGTAGGTTGTGGCCTGCCGAGCCACGTGCTCAGCGTCTTCTTCCTTCTCCGGCAGGGTCCCCTGAAGCAGGTATGCCTTGAATTCTTTGGTCCAACACCCCTCCTGAGGTTCGAGCTCTAGGAGCAGGCGTGCTCCTGAGGTCGGGCTGCATGCGGGGGCTCCCGAGGTTGGTGCTGGCGGGAGCTCCTCCTAAGGCACTGCTGGCTCCGCAACCGGCGGGGCTGCTGAAGGCTTGAAGAGCCGCTCCTCAAAGACACCGGGCTCCTAAGGCTGGCGCTTGGATGCTCTCTTGGCGATGTCGTTGGCTTCCTTGTTCGTGCCGCGGGGCATGTGCTGCAACTCCAGGCCCAAGAATTGCTTCTCCATTTTGCATACCTCTGCCAGGTATGCCTCCATGTGTTCATCCTTCGGCTCGTACACTTTGTTGGAGAAGTTTACGAGGAGCTGGGAGTCGCCCTTGATGGTGAGGCGCTTCACGCCCAAAGAGGATGTGGCCTTGAGGCCGGCGATCAAGCCTTCGTACTCCGTGATGTTGTTAGAGACCTTTTCGCCATGTTAGAAGCAGAGTTGCACGGCATAGTAGAGCTTGCCCTGAGTAGGCGAAACGAGCATAGCTCCAGCCCCCGGGCCCTGCTATGCGAAGGCGTCACCTAAGTACATGACCCAGCCGTCTGGCGCTTCACTCCCCGGTGAGAGCGAACGGTCCTCGCCTGCCTCTGGTCCTGGGGCATCAGTCCATTCCACCATGAAGTCGGCGAGTGCAGCTCCCTTGATGACCCTGGTGGTGCTGAACTCCAGCTGAAATGCCTGCAGTTCGATGTTCAATTCAGCAACCCTACCTGCTGCATTGGGGCTCCGGAGCACCCTCTCTAGTGGGTAGGCCGAAACGACCTTGATGGGGTGGCCTTGGAAGTAGTGGCGTAGCTTGCGCGAGGTGACGAGAAGCGCGAGGAAGAGCTTCTGTGGGATGCGGTAGCGTGATCGCACGTCCCATAGTACCATGCTGACAAAGTATACCATGTGCTCGACGTGGGCAAGACTGTTGGTGTAGTCCGAATCATCTGGGGCTGAGGCGCCTCCCAAGGCTGGTTGACCTCGGGAGCTTGGTCTCCTGTTGACGCGGCCGTGGCCTCAGGAGTGCCGCCTTGAGGCTGCGTCACCTTGGCCGAGCGCGCGGAGTCGTGTGTTAGGCCCTTGGACTGGCGCTCCTCCCCGACGGCCACTAGCGCCGCGCTGGCTAAGTGAGGCGTGGCGGCCAGGTAAAGCATAAGGGGCTCGAGTGGACGCGGTGCCACCATCACCGGCGGGCTGGTGAGGTATCTCTTGAGATCTTGGAACGCGGCGTCGGCCTCCGGAGTCCACTAGAACGGCCCCTTCTTCTTCATCAACTTAATGAATGGGAGGGCGTGCTCCCCCAGCTTGGACATGAAGCGCCCTAGCGCGGTCACATAGCCCGCCAGCTTATGCATTTCCTTAAGGGTTTGTGGCGGACTCATCCTTTCTATGGCCCCGACCTTCTCCGGGTTTGCCTCGATTCCCCTGTGTGACACCAGAAATCCCAACAGCTTGCCGGAGGGGACACCAAACATGCATTTCTCTGGGTTGAGCCGCAATTCCACCTTGCGTAGGCTGGCGAACGTCTCTTCCAGGTCCTAGATGAGGGTCCTTGCCTCCCAAGATTTCACCACTATGTCATCGACGTAGGCCTCGGTGTTCCTCCCGAGCTGCTGGCCCAGAGCGATTTGCATGAGCCGCTGGAAGGTCGCTTCAGCTTTACGCAGCCTAAAGGGCATGCAGGTGTAGAAGTACACCCCGAATGGGGTCAGGAAGGCCGTCTTCTCGACATCATGTACCGCCATCTTGATTTGGTGGTACCCTGAGAACGCGCCCAAGAAGCACAGCAGGTCGCACTCAGCAGTGGAGTCGACGATCTGGTCGATGCGCGGTAGTGGAAAGGGGTCTTGAGGGCACGCCTTGTTGAGGTTGGTGAAGTCAACGCACATGCGCTCCTTCCCCCCTTTCTTGGGCACGACGACTGGGTTCGCCAGCCACACCGGGTACCGCACCTCGCGGATGACACCGGCTTCCTGCAGTTTGCGGGTTTCTTGGACGATGAACGACTGCTTCTCTACGAACTGCCGCTGTGCCTTCCGCTTCACTAGGTGTACATTAGGGCACACATTCAGGTGATGCTCGATCACCCCCCTTGGGACTCTAGCCAGTCCTTGGGCTCCCATGCGAACACCTCCTTGTTCGCACGGAAGAAATCGACCAACGCCTTTTCTTGGTCTGGGGCGAGGTTGGCACCTTTGGTGAAGGTGGCTCCTGATGCCCCATCTTGGTCGACCAGCACCTGCTTCGCCTCGGCCTGGTCTTGAGCGAACAACTGCTTCTTCTTCGCTAGCGTAGCCCCTGGGGGCCTCAGGGACCCCTCCCGCTTCTGGCCGCGAGTCAGCCAGGGCCCTGAAGGCGAGCCTGAGAGCTGCTAGCGCCTCCTTGGTGTCCCCGGCCACAGTGATGACGCCTCTACTTCTTGGAATCTTCATGAGGTTGTAGGCGGGGTGAGTTGCCACCATGAACTTGGCTAAGGCCGGGTACCCGAGGATGGCATTGTATGGGAGGCCGATGCGGGCGATTTCGAAATCAATGAGCTTGGTGCGATAGTTGTCGTGGGTGCCGAAGGTGACAGGGAGGTGGATCTGCCCCATGGGGTTGGTGGAGCCGTCGACGACCCCGGAGAACGGCTTGCTGGGGTAGAGCCGACCGTGTGATACTTCGAGCAAGACAAAAGCATCCACAGAGAGAACATTGAGTCCAGCCCCGCCGTCGATGAGAGTCTTGGTTACCGCCATGTTACAGATGGTGGGGGTGCAGAGCATCGGGAGCGCGCCTGCGCCCGCGGTGGTCACATGATGGTCTCTTGAGTCGAAGGTGGGGCACAGGTGCCGCAAAGTGCGCAATGAAGAGGCCGCGCAGCTCCTCCCAGGAAGCCACAAAAGATTCTAGCAGACTGAGAATCCAGGCGCGTGGCACGCCAGTGAGGGCCATGTGGAACCAGTTCACCATGACCTTGTCGTTGCCGCCTTCCGCCCAGACGGCCTCCTCATACGTCTGGAGGAAGCCCGCTGGGTCCGCTGCACCGTCGTATCGGGGCAGCAGGTTAGGCCTGAACTTGGGAGGCCACCGCACTCGTCGCAAAGCAAGGGTGAAGGCTCGGAGGCCCTCGGCGCCTCCGCGCACATTGGTCGATCCAGCCAGAGGAGCGGCGCCTGCCATGGAAGCCGAACGAAGAGACGAAGCAGGCAGATAGACGAGGCATACGGAAAGGCGGAGCTTAGACGCACCCCTACCTGGCGCGCCAAATGTCGGATCCGGGCTCCGCAGACCTTTTAGAGGTTTGAACACTTGGGTGCGTAGAAGAACTCCCTCTTCCCAACCTGTCGGCCCAACGATTCCATAGCCTAGATCGATGAAGCCGAGGGACAAGAGACACCGCAGTTTATCCTGGTTTGGGCCACCTTGCGGTGTAATACCCTACTCCAGCTTTGTGGTGGATTGCCTCGAGGGGCTGAGGATGAACTAGTACAGTGGGTGAACAACCTCAGGAGGTGAGGTGTTCTTGAGCTCGATGAGCTGGTAGGTGTGAGGATGGTCTGAATGATCCGTCCCCTCTATGGTGGTGGCTAAGTCCTATTTATAGTGGCCTTGGTCCCATTCCCAAATGTACGCGAGAAGGGATCCCACAATGGCCAAATTCAAAGGGATACAACTAGTACAAGTTATCCTGACAAAAGTAGTCTTCGCCTGCAAAGGCTCTGGTGGTGACGCTGCAATGGGCTCCGCGATGACCTCCGGCATGTCGTCCTGGCGGTCTTGGTCTTGTTGCACCAATATGGAAACCTTTCCCTGATTCCTCGGGACTCCGCGCCTGCGCTTGCATCCTTGGCACCAAAGGGGAAACTGGTACGCTACGGCTGCTGGCACCCGCCTGGCCTTGGTTGTCATGTATCACGTCATATGAACCTCGTGAGATGCACCTTGCCTTGATATCTCCGCTCCTCGGGAGCCAGACTAGTGAGGCCGCCCCCTAGGGAGGTCTTGGTGTCGTCCGCCTCGTGAGGCTCGGTACCTCGTGAGGATCTTGGGTCGTTGTTGCTGAAACTGGGCCATACTGGGCCGCCGATGGAGCCACGCCATGGGCCGCAGGCATGCAGGTCTGGGTACCCCCGTTCCTAGGACGTCGATAGCAACAAGTAAACCAATAGCAAGATATGTGACACGGATACATAGATGGGGTCGTGCAACCAAGGAATGAGCCAAAATGTCGAATCCATGAAAATGCTCTTGTTGCACAATGCTAGAGAGATGCTAGCATGATTGCAGAATAGGCGGATACGAGACTTGTGCACAACCTACTAAGCAAAATGCCACGACTTCTATCCCAAGTATGCTATATGTATGGTGTTCCGGTGATATGATCCAAGATGATCGAGTATGACAATCTTCATGTAGTATGATGCTAAGGTTCTTGCTTAAAAGATCTTTGCTTATCTTTTCCTTTTTCTTAAAAGTCGGTTTGGCTCTTTCTCTTTTGAGCTCTTTCTTTGGCCTCTTATGCAAAACTTCACGAACCAAGATAGCAATTATGTATGCAATGACAACCTTGTGACACAAGAGATGATACCAAGGTATGTATACCAATATGATGTGATATATGCAATGACCACTAATGTGCACAAGTAACGTTTCCGGCAATACTCAAAGGCTAGTCTCGATATGAAATGTACGCAAAAGTGGCTATGGGGTTAACAATGCAATGGCAAGGAGTACACAAAGGTGTCGTCGAAGTTACCGTCCTTGCTTATGGTCGATCGTGTCAAAATTGTGAAGAGGTTGTTGTCAATGACAAATCTGTGTCGAAAAATGAGCGGCAATGATGTCGATGTCGAACAGTTCCTAGTTAGCCGAAACACCATAGGAAACGATGAACCACAACTCAAATTCTCAAAACCAAAAGTCAAATGGTGGTAGCGGAATGCGGTGGTGGTTTCGAAGTTGACAATGCGGAAGTGGTGGTGGTGGTTGATGAAGAAGCACCCATCCCTAAGTAGCCGAAACACCTTAGGAGACTCAAATCACAACTCAAACAACCACAAATGCTATGGGTATCAAAATGTGTTAAGTTGCAGAAGTCGGTGGTGGTATGGCGGATGATGTGGTGAAGGACCTAGGCAAAGATACCAAAGTTCCAAAACTTTGATGGATTCAAATGATGTTGGAAGCATTTTTGTGGGATGGGGGATGTCAATAGCTTCAAAACGAGCTAAAGAACATCAAAATCTGAGTCCAGATGAATTAGTTATCGTCAAAATTGTCAATCAGCCGAGGCTAAAACTAGGAGGGGCGGTTGTACCGCTTGCGAGGGCGGTTGTACCGCTCCTAGAGCGTCCTGGGGTCCCAGTTTTGGGCTGACAGAAGTATCAGGGGATGGGGGAGTGGGTGTACCGCCTCGGTGTCGGGTTGTACAACTTTTGTCGGGAAAATTTCCAGATCTGAGTACAGGATGCTGCTAACGCGGCACTACGATCAAAGACCCTTCGAGAAACTGTGTGCGATGCAATAATCTCAAATGGTGCTGTATGAAAACTGTCAGAAATGATGCAAAACGTTTGCGGTGAATGATACATCAAACACGACTCAGATTATAGTTGCGTGTGCGATGAGGGGCATACGGTTGATCTGTATGAACTATTTGCGATGAGACAGAACAACAGAAACAGGCAGCCAGATCAAGGTGTTTGCGATGAGTGAGGTGAACACAAACGATTCGGCGTAACAAGATGTGTGTGATACCCGGCAAACAGGTTGGTAATCAGAATTGTGTGCGATCATTATAGACAGCCCATATGGTCTTTTTTGTGAATTGTGTGCTCGTCAGGGCACACACTTCAACAAACCAACCTGTTGGCAATAATGTAGAAGATCTCTGTCGAATACATATTACTAACCATCTACGATGAGATTGATAGGATAAACAGAGATATATACAGTACTCTTAATTTAGTCCTTCTTCTTCTTGTTCTTCATGTTGGATGGCCCCGCGACATCGTCTTGGCAAGGACACTTCTTGCCACTGACCGTTGGCTTTTCATTGCCGCCGCCGTCGTCATCGTCGTTGATGTCGTCATCCTCCTCCTCCTCGTTCATCCATTCCTCCTCATCATCATCGTCGTCCTCTTCTTTGTCCTCCGATGGCTCCTCGTCCATCTTGTTGTCGTCTGACGACTCCGGAGGCGGCGTGCCTTCCATGAACCGGATATAATCGAGGTTTGGGCTCGACGCCGGACTCATGGAAGACAAGCGAGATGATTCTGATGTTGACCTATCATCGGGCGCTAGACTGTTGGCCGAACTGTCGTCCTCGCTATTGCTCGACATGGTTGCAGAGTGTGTGCCAGTGTGTAGTGCGGCCTGTCGGGGACGATGAAGATGGTGGACACTTAAGAGGGGTATGCAGAGAAGAGGAACTGCCAATTGAAGCGGGGATTGAAGCGGGGGTTGACATATTATCTAACCGCTGATATAATCAACCGCAATTATTTGTACCCAGTCGCTCCAAATTCGCGGGGTTGCGCAGGACTCCTATTGGCTATTTGGCTGGTTTCCTTTTTCAAGACAAAAACAAGGAAGGAGTTTCGGGATTATGCACCGGTACCGGTACGAACGGAATAGGACAGTTGGCAAGCAATACATTGAGCCCTTCTTATGGATAAAGCCAGTAATAATCAAACTAGAAAGGAAAAGAAAAAAGACAAAGAAAAATATCTACACGAATCTTCGCGTAACATCAATGGCATAGGACCTATATGTGCATTACTTAGAGCACATCTAGATGTGCTTTAGAAATACTGTCAAACAAAACCCCTAATTATCATTGCAAACAGCGCATAGAACATGGCTAATGCGACAACCACAACTACACATGCTAGTTCCTTCTTGTCTCTTGCTTTCATCTGTTGCCTGTGATTGATTCTTTCTTGCTTCATCGTACTGATTGTACATTCCAGATCAGCTAGTTTCTTGTTCAGCTTTACGTTATCTTCTGCGAGCTTGGTGATAACACTCCGAGCCCTGCCATGCCATTCTTCATCCAGCCAGTTAACAAAGGCACAAGCCTCATATCCCTGCCAATGTTAAATAGTATTCTGGATGAGCGGTGACATTAACTAAAGTAAAATGATGGACTTAATTAGCACTAACCTCTAAGGGGCAATTGAGAAACCACCTGCCAATGTCGAATCCCTCCGTGCATACACGTCAACCGGGAGTGTGCCCGTGCACACAACTGAGCTTTTGGTACTTCTCGGTGGCGCAAAACTCGGAGTCGAACTCGTGTTGTGGGAGTCTGGAGTCAAGCTCCGGATCCGGCGACAGATTGCTTTCCTGGGGGGGTGGGGGTCATTCAGGACGGATTCAACAAGGATCTATACTTTGGACATGCTAAAAAAGATTGTGATAGATTGGAACCTGACAGGACGATTCGGATCCGTAGTACACCTGCCTTCTGATGAACTTAGGCAAGAGCTCGGCGGCGATACGAGAAGGAGCAGCCGCACCAAAACCATCAGCACCACTTGTCCGCATTCCCCCAATGTCAGCGCCACGCGGGGGAATTCGGAGGCTATGTAGGGATTTGGGGGAAATGTGGAAACTGTGGATATATGCTAACGGTCGGGAACTACTAATGGCACTATATATATGTTGTATACGACACACTGTTTGTACATGTCATTTGTGTTGGGTATTACAACGTCATACACGATTTCCGCACTAAACCATGTGAGAAGACAATGTAGGTTAGACATGGTTGCCGTTACATAACTGTATGTGATGTACTACCCTGTCTATATAATTGAGTTACGGTGAGATACCGTGTAAATAGCCGCTCTGCATATAGAGATGGCGGCGGCGGCCAAGGTAGCGGCTTCCGGAGAAGAGGTCAACCCTCGGTCGGTGGGCGGTGGCGGCGTCATAGGAGGTCAATACTCGGTCTGTGGTGGGAGATAGGAGGAGCTCAACCATCGAGGTCGGCGGTGGCGTGATTCAAGCACATCCATCGCGGTCGATGGAGGGATAGTGGAGGTCGAACTTCACGCGGCAGCCGCACTAAGATTTGCTCATCAACCCTGCTGTCTCAGTGTGCCACCGCATCGCGCTTGTCTGTCTGCTGGGTGGAGGTTGATGCGCGGCTAATTAATTAAGGTATTCTTTTCGTGAGTGGCTTAATTAAGGTATTCAATTCCTAAGTGTAGTGTTGTACTAGTACTCTGTGTGTAAATTTACTGGCCTTTAATTTTTGTCTTTGCACGCCTGGATAACAACATGGAGCGCCCTCAGTAATTATTAAAATAAAACCATGTGATTTATGCACGCGTCTCTGGGCAGCAGTTAATCTGTGTATTAATGTTGTTGTTTTGTTTTTAATTACCATTCGTCTACTGCAGATTGAACGATCTCGATGGATGAAGAATCGGAAAACCGCAGATTTTATCAGTGGCGTGACAGAGTTCATGAATTTGGCTAAAAGTACAAAGAGGAGAATTAGTGATGCGGATTACATCATGTGTCCACTGATTGTGCCAATACAGAGTCACATGAAGTTGCAGATGTCCAGATGCACTTAGTCTCTAGGGGATTCATGGATGGATATACACGGTGGACCAGACATGGTGAAGAGGAGGTCATGGATGAAGATACCCAGGGCAGCGAGATGCCAAACCCCGATCAGTGTCACATGGATGTTGAATCTAACATCAGGGCAGAGGCGTCAAGCTACCAATGGAACACCGGAAAGCCGAAACGCCCACTGGAAAACCAAGACGTCCACGCAGATGACGACGGTCTTGATATGCCAGATTTTGCTGCTATGATTGCACATTTTGAGGGCCCAGAAAAGGATATGATTGGGTACAAGGGTCTGCCAACCATTGATGCGTAATCCAAGAAAGAATTGTATCCATGTTGCAAAAAGAAATATTCCAGGTTGAGTGCCACCCTGGCACTTCTCAGATTTAAAGCGGCAAACGTTCTATCAAACAAGGGCTTCACAGAGATCTTAGGTATTTTCAAAGATATTCTTCCGGAAGATAATGTGCTCCCCAGAAGCACAAATGAACCAAAGAAAATTGTTTGCCCATTGGAACTTGAAGTACAGAAGATACACGCTTGTGTGAATGATTGTATATTGTACCATGGTGAGTACAAAGATTCGCGTGCATGTCCCACATGCAAGCATCCACGATACAAGCGCAGGAGAGAAAAGGACAAGTACAAATTGGATGACGAGATCAAGACAGGAATCCCGTTCAAGGTTGTTTGGTACTTGCCTTTAATTCCAAGGTTGAGGCGTTTGTTTGCAAACCCTAGAGAGGCCAAGAGGTTGTGGTGGCATCATGATGAGAGAATTGCGGATAGGTTTATGAGGCACCCGAAAGATGGGGCTCAGTGGGAATTAATCAACAACAAGTTTGAAAAAATTTCCAAGGATCCTAGAAGTATAAGGCTTGGGGAGTGTACTGACGGGATGAATCCTTTTGGCGATATGAGCACCAATCACAGCACATGGCCGGTGCTTCTGTGCATATATAACCTAGCTCCTTGGTTTTGTATGAAGAAAAAAAATACATTATGATGTCAATGATTATCCAAGGCCCGAAGCAACCTGGAAATGACATCGACATTTACTTCAACTACTGGTAGAAGAACTGCTGACAGTGTGGATAGATGTGCCTGCTGTAAAATGTTATGATGCTTGTAGAAAGGAAATTTTCGATCTACATGCGATGCTGGTGCACACCATTCAAGATATGCCGGCATTAGGCAACACATCGAGGCAGAAAACAAGGGGAGATGTAGGGTGTGTCACATGAATGGATAGGACAGCTAGCAGAAGACTTCCCAACTCGTGCAAAACAGTGTATTTGCGTCATCGTAGGTTCTTGCGGATGAATCACCCATACCAAAAGATGAAAGCTGAATTCGATGGTACAGCAGTGGCAGGTGTGGCCCCAAGACCTTATGACCGGGAGGTGGTCCACAACATGGCTAAAAAAATTAATGTTGTGCTTGGCAAGAACCACCCTTTGACGGTGAAACTAACACCCAAGGATCAAGTGTTTAAGAAGAAATCGGTGTTCTAGAAATTACCTTATTGGGAGATTCTACATGTACGTCACTGCATCAATGTCATGCACGTAGAGAAGAACGTATGTGAAAGCATCCTTGGTACCCTGCTCAAGATTAAAGGTAAAAGAAAGGATGGTGACGGTTCACGGCTCGATATGCTTGCTGATCAATCACAACGCAAGAGTGAAGCAGAAGATGATGAAAATTTTGTCGAAGCTCGCCAGAGTTACAATTTCAATACAAAAGAAGCAACACGGTTCTTCACCTATTTGTTGTCAGTTAAGACACCCTCTTCCTACTGCACAAACATCAGAAGTCTCGTGGATGTGAGCTCAGGTAAAATGAAGTTGGGACACATGAAGTCACATGATTGCCACATAATGTTGACACTAATCCTCCCGGTGGCCATCAGGAATCTGATGGACAAAGATATAAGAAACACACTCATTCACCTCTGTGATTTCTTCGACAAACTACATCAGAAAGATGTAGATCCTGAAGAGTTGGATAATATGCAAGATGATATTGCAAGAATATTGTCCAACCTAGAGATGTTTTTCCCACCGTCATTCTTTGATGTCATGGTCCATCTCACTGTGCACCTTGTCGACGAGATAAAGTATTGTGGTCCTATGTTTCTTTGCAACATGTATCCCTTCGAGCGGTTCATGGGAATACTGAAGCGCTTTTGTCGGAACCAAAAACATCCAGAGGCAAGCATCCTACAAGGTTATACCGCGGAGGAGGTGGTTGAGTTTTACACCGAATACATGAAACAAAGATCTATAGGCTTGCCCCTCTCTCACCACGAGGGAAGGCTAAAAGGTAAGCCGGTCCTTGCTGGCACGCAAATGGCTGCACCCGGAGAATTGGCAGAGAAAGCCCATTTGATGGTACTGCTTAATAGCCCAGTTCTCATCGCTTATGCCGAAGAACACTTGGCGGAGATACGCCAAAGCTTCTTACCAATGGTGCTGAGGGAGTCCTGGATTAGGGGGTCTTCGGACAGCCGGACTGTTGGACTATGAAGATACGAGATTGAAGACTTCGTCCCGTGTCCGGATGGGACTCTACTTGGCGTGGAAGGCAAGCTAGGCAATACAGATATGTATATCTCCTCCTTTGTAACCGACCGTGTGTAACCCTAGCCCCTTCCGGTGTCTATATAAACTAGAGGGTTTTAGTCCGTAGGACAACATACAATCATACCATAGGCTAGCTTCTAGGGTTTAGCCTCTCCGATCTCGTGGTAGATCAACTCTTGTACTACTCATATTATCAAGAATAAATCAAGCAGGATGTAGGGTTTTACGTCCATCAAGAGGGCCCAAACCTGGGTAAAACATCGTGTCCCCTGCCTCCTGTTACCATCTGCCTTAGACACATAGTTCGGGACCCCCTACCCGAGATCCGCCAGTTTTGACACCGACATTGGTGCTTTCATTGAGAGTTCCTCTGTGTCGTCGCCATTAGGCTTGATGGCTCCTTCAATCATTGATAGCGATGCAGTTCAGGGTGAGACTTTTCTCCCCGAACAGATCTTTGTGTTCGACGACTTCGCACTGCGGGCCAACTCGCTTGGCCATCTGGAGCAGATCAAGAGTTACGCCCCTGGCCACCAGGTCAGGTTTGGAAGATTAAACTACACGGCCGATATCCGTGGAGACTTGATCTTTGACGGATTCGAGCCCCTGCCTAGTGCGCCACATGGTCACGATGAGCATGATTTAGCCCTGCCATCGAACAGTGTCCAGGAGATCGCGCTGGCAACCACTCCTACCCTCAATTCGGAGCCAGATGCGCCATCCGTGGACGGGTGGATAGACCCCGCCACGGAGGCCGCACTCTCATCGGTGATTGAGCCAAGCATCGACCTTACCCTTCACGAGAGCCGTGATGCCGAACTACCGGATTCTTCCCCGACCATGGACTCCGAACCGCCTGCGCCCATGCCTATCGAATCCGACTGGGCACCAATCATGGAGTTTACCTCCGCGGATATCTTTCAGCACTCGCCCTTCGGCAACATACTGAACTCATTAAGGTCTCTCTCCTTGTTAGGACAGTCTTGGCCGAACTATGTCCGGCAAGATTGGGATGCGGATGACGAAGAAATTCGCCGCCCACCCACCACCCACTTAGTAGCCTCTGTCGATGATTTGACCGACATGCTCGACTTCGACTCCGAAGACATCGACGGCATGGACGACGATGTAGGAGGCGAACAAGAACCACTACCCACAGGGCACTGGACAGCCACCTCGTCATATGACATATATATGGTGGACACACCCAAAGAAGGCAATGGCGACGGGACAGCGGAGGATGACCCCTCCAAGAAGCAACCCAAGCGCCGACGTCAGCGGCGCTGCTCTAAGTCTCGCCAAAGCAAAAGTGGTGACACCGGCACAGGAGATAATAGCACTCCGGACAGTGTCGAAGACGACAACAATCCCCTCCAGCAAGATTTAGGGCAGGAGGATGGAGAAGCCAACCCTCCCGAGAGAGCGGCAGATGGAGAGGCGGAGGATGATAATTACATGCCTCCCTCCGAAGACGAGGCAAGCCTCGACAATGATGAATTCGTCGTGCCTGAGGATCCCATCGAACAAGAGCGCTTCAAGCGCCGGCTTATAGCCACGGCAAATAGCCTTAAGAAAAAGCAACAGCAGCTTCAAGCTGATCAAGATTTGCTAGCTGACAGATGGACTGAAGTCCTTGCGGCCGAGGAATATAAACTCGAACGCCCCTCCAAGAGTTACCCAAAACGCAGGTTGCTACCACGACTGGAGGAGGAAGCACTAAAACCTACATCTCCAGCGTATGACGCGGCTGATCGGCCACCTCGTGGCCGCGACAAAGAGGCATTCCAGCCAAAAGTTCAGCCCGCACCCCGACGCCACTCAAATAAAAATGTCAAGACATGGGGAAATACGCCAGACCTGTGAGACGTATTGGAGGACAAAGCAAAACACGCAAGATCGATCTACGGATCGTGAGGGCGCGCCACTATGCGAGACGATAACCGTCACGCCGGATACAGTAAAAGTAAGTCCGGCCGGGCCGAACATAGCGGACAAGACTCATTTGAGCTGTGTCGTGATATAGCCCAGTACAGAGGCGCCGCACACCTCCTATGCTTCACAGATGAAGTAATGGATCATCAAATCCCAGAGGGTTTCAAACCCGTAAATATAGAATCATACGACAGCACAACAGATCCTGCGGTATGGATCGAGGACTTCCTCCTGCACATCCACATGGCCTGCGGTGACGACCTACACGCCATCAAATACCTCCCACTTAAACTCAAAGGACCAGCTCGGCATTGGCTCAACAGCCTACCAGGAGAATCCATTGGCTGTTGGGAAGATCTGAAAGCTGCATTCCTTGACAACTTCCAGGGCACTTTTGTGCGACCACCAGATGTCGATGACTTGAGCCACATAATTCAGCAGCCAGAGGAATCGGCTAGGCAATTCTGGACACGGTTCCTAACAAAGAAAACTCAAATCATCGAACTATCCAGATGCAGAGGCCCTAGCAGCTTTTAAGCACAACATCAGCGATGAGTGGATTGCCCGGCACCTTGGCCAGGAAATGTCGAAATCTATGGCAGCCCTCACGACACTCATGACCCGCTTTTGCGTAGGAGAAGACAGCTGGCTGGCTCGCAACAATAACATATCAAAGAACCATGGTACTTTGGATACCAAGGATGGCAATGGCAGGTCACGTCGCAACAAACACAAGCGCCGCATTAACAGTGACAATACCGAGGATACGGTAGTCAATGCCGGATTCAAAGGCTCTAAACCCGGTCAGCGGAAAAAGCCATTCAAAAGAAGCACTCCGGGCCCATTCAGTTTGGACCGTATACTCGACAGCTCGTGTCAAATACACAGCACCCCCGACAAGCCAGCCAACCACACCAACAGGGATTGTTGGGTGTTCAAGCAGGCTGACAAGTTAAATACCGAAAACAAAGATAAGGGGTCACATAGCGATGACGAGGAGGAGCCCCGGCAGCTGAACACTGGAGGACAAAAGAGGTTCCCCCCACAAGTGTGGACGGTGAACATTATATACACAACCCACATCCCCAAGAGGGAGCGGAAGCGTGCGCTAAGGGGCGTATATGCGTTGGAGCCAGTCGCCCCAAAGTTCAACCCATGGTCCTCTTGTCCGATCACCTTCGATCACAGGGACCACCCCACTAGTATCCGTCATGGCGGATTCGCCGCACTGGTCCTAGACCCAATCATTGATGGATTTCACCTCACTCGAGTCCTTATGGATGGTGGCAGCAGCCTGAACCTGCTTTATCAGGACAAAGTGCACAAAATGGGTATAGACCCCTCAAGGATCAAACCCACAAAAACGACCTTCAAAGGTGTCATACCAGGTGTAGAGGCCCATTGCATAGGCTCAGTCACAATAGAAGTGGTCTTCGGATCCCCGGATAACTTCCGAAGGGAGGAGTTAATCTTCGATATAGTCCCGTTCCGCAGTGGCTATCATGCACAGCTCGAGCGAACCGCATTTGCGAGATTCAATGCGGTACCGCATTATGCATACCTCAAGCTCAGGATGCCAGGACCTCGAGGGGTCATCACAGTCAATGGAAACACAGAGCGCTCTCTCCGCACGGAGGAGCACACTGCGGCCCTCGCAGCAGAAGCGCAAAGCAGGCTCTTAAGGCAATCCACCAGTTCGGCGATTCAAGACCCGGACACCTTCAAGCGCGCCCGTAGTAATCGGCAACAAGACCGCCTGGCACGTTCCGAGCTCGCATAGCAATGCGCCCCCCACCCCAGTAACAGCCAAACGGCAAAATCAGTGCCCCGCGTACATAATTACGCATTGAAAATACCATGGCCATAGGTGGGGAGGGGGCACGACTACGGCACGCCCCAAGACGCGGCTCAACCGCACTAGGGGCTTCCCGCCTTATTATTTTTTCTCTCTTTCAGGACTTTACTCTCTGGAAACCCCGTCTGGCAGTATGTTTGTCGGACACACGGTACAACAACCAAGGAGGCAGAAAGCTACGTCGCATCATGGAATTCCCAGGTGGTCTCTGATAACGAGTGAAATACCTGCTTTCAAAACCATTCCTCAGCTTGCCCTTGGAGGGGACATGTCAAATAGTCCTACTTTTTGCTTATCGCACTAATTGTATCATTCTGCTTCGACGCACCTTTCTGAATAAACAATGCATAGCACTAGACTATTACCGCATTCTCTATTCTCTCTTTTTTATACATATATATGTTCATTCATGACATTCAGCACCCGTACACTCTGGTACGGCCAATACGCCAGGGGCTTAAGCGTACCCCATAATACGGCGTGAGAAGTCCGAACACTTTGACAGTGCGGCACCCCGAACTTATAGCATTATATGCATCAGCTCCGAATCATGTCTTGGGTTAATAGTTGGGTTTGCTCGGCTCCCATGTTTTGGTACCTTATGTTCCGCTATATCGGCTAAGGTAGCACTGGGAGAACTACTGCGATTGTGCCCCGCTTCAACTGGGCTAAGCACCTTAGTAGAGAAAGCTAAAACTGATTGTCATGATAAGGCGAGAGACTGGTCGCTGTTCGAGAGGTTTCGATTCCCTAAAGAGTTATGCCGCTTAGAGCAAGGAGTTGGCTTTATCCGGCTTAAGGCGTGTATAGCGCCCCGAATTCGGCCTTCCGAATACTAGGGGCTTTGCCAAAATTTAAAATTATAGAATTCTATGGCTAAGTGAGAGTGATAAAGCATTATAGTCTGATTGCCTTGTTCGTTGTGCTGAGCACCTCCCTCGAAGGACCCAAAAATGGGAACAAGAGTGCTCAGGTTTATCCCGAACACCCCAGCACTCGTGGCATGGGGGCAGAAGCCGACGACTAGCCATCTCTAAGATTTGATAAACAGCCAAACAGAAGGTAATATTTTAAATTCAAACAAGCGTTGCATAGCGCATATGAACAAGTTTTCATAATACAGGATCACACGAGCAAGTTCATTCAAAAATTACATCTTTTGCACACTCGTCCGCCACAAGATGGGCACCCTTCAGGACACCCTCATAATAGATTTTGGGGTGGCGATGCTCCTTGCCCTATGGCAGCCCCTCCTTCACCAGCTTCTCAGTGTCCATCTTGGCCCAGTGCACCTTCTCACGGGCAAAGGCCCAGCGTGCACCCTCGATGCAGACGGACTGCTTTATGGCGTCTAGCCATGGGCAGGCATCCATAAGCCGCCTCACCAGGCCAAAAAAGTTGTTGGGAAGGGAGTCGCCAGGCCACATCCGAACTATAAGGCCCCTCATGGCATGTTCGGCCGCCTTGTGCAGCTCGACCAGTTGCTTCAGCTGGTCGCTCATAGGCATCGGGTGTTCGGTCCCAGTATACTGAGACCAGAACAGCTTCTCCGTCGAGCTTCCCTCCTCGGCCTGGTAAAACTTCGCGGCATTCGACACGCTGTGGGGCAAATCTGCGAATGCTCCTGGAGAGCTCCAGACTCGGGTAAGTAAGAAGTACTTTACTTTCACATGCTTGCTTTGCATATTGAATGCCTTACCCGCCACTATCTTCCTCATCGCCTCAATCCCCTGGAGGGCCTTTTGGGCTTCAGCCTTGGCATTCTTTGCGCTCTCAATGGCCGCGGCAAGCTCAGACTCTCTTGTCTTCGAGTCAAGCTCCAAAGCCTCGTGCTTCATCACGAGAGCCTGGAGCTCTTGCTGCACCTCGCCCACTCGTGCCTCTTGCTTTTCCCGCTTGGTTCGCTCCTTGGCCACTTTGTCTTCGGCCTCGGACAACGCTTTCTTCAGGGTCGCCACTTCGGTCGTGGCCCCTGGCACATTCATGATGATCCTGTCATTTCGCAACCACATTTTATTTTTTATATATAGACAAGGTATTACTTACCTTTGTTCTCCTCGAGCTGCCTCTTGGCAAGGCCAAGCTCTTTCTCAGACCCCTCGAGGTCCTGCTTCAGTGCGGCGACCTCCGCAGTTAGTGCGGCAGAGGTCAGCAGCGAAGCCTGCATACGCATAAAGACATACTTATATTAGACTCCTGCATATATTATTTGATCCTCTATTCAGCTTTTCTTTGTGAACACCAAACAGAGCATCAGGGGCTACTGTCTATGCGGTAATATTTTTCCTATATTTTAAATACTTACCTCAAAGCTTGTTAGAAGGCTGGCACAGGCTTCAGTTAGTCCTCTCTTGGCGGACTGAACCTTCTTGATCACTGCACTCATAATAGTGCGGTGTTCTTCGTCGATGGAAGGGCCGCGAAGCGCTCCAGCAGGTTGTCTGGTGCCTCTGGATGGATAGAGGTCACCGGCACGGGCATCTTGCCCCTTTTGGCAGGGGGCCGCCCGCCTGAGTCCGGAACCACTGGAGGTTCCGGCGCGGTGTTCGACTGAGAGACGAACTTGGAGCCCCCGGGAGCCTTGCTCCCTTTGCTCCTGGAGTCCGAAAGGTCGCCTTGAGGCGCCTCCGGGACTGTCTCCCCCCGGCTCGGTGCCCCTTGAGACAATACCTCGGCATTGTCCGTAGGGCAAGGAGAGGTGGCGGTTGGAAGTGTATCACTATTCATGTCCGACGAGTCCAAGGAACCGTCCGACGATGATACATTGATATGGGCTTGGGGCGGACTGCATAATCATATTCGGCGTTAGGAGAAGCATTGCGACAAAGGTATGCTATGAGTTACTCTAGTATCCGAATACTTACGACTTCGCTAGGGGCTTGGCCCTGAGCAGCCACTCGTCTTCGCCGTCGGCGGCGATGGTGGAACAGTCCAGAAGGAGAGTCCTTCCCTTCTTGGACCCTTCGGCCTCCCCGGTTGGGGCGTCCTTCCTCTTCTTGTCTCCCCCGGCTGGAGGGGGAGAGTCTTCGTCTTCCTTCTCCATGTTTTCGTGGGAGGAATGCATCTCGGAGTTATCGGACAATTAGTCTGATACCACCTGGCGCCGGGAACTCTTTCGGGTTCCCTTGGCCTTCTTCTTGGTCTTATCCGACACCTCATAAGGAGTCAGAGTCCGCATCTCCATCAGGAGAGCATCCGCAGGGTCTTCGGGCAGAGGGGCCTGACAGTCAATCTGCTCCGATGCCTCCACCTAGTCCTGTCAAAGGCATGGGAGCTCAGACCCCGCACATGGTTAAGCTATGGGAAATAAATATCCTACCAGATGTACTGAACTTACCGGATTCACAGGGCGCTTCGTGCTTAGCCCGTGGTCCTCGGTAAGAGAGGAAGGGACCTCGGCGCCCTTGAGCAGCACCCTCCAGACGTCCTTATGCGTCGTGTCGAAGAGCTCGTGTAGAGTCTGGTGCTGGGCCGGGTCGAACTCCCATAAGTTGAAATCCCGTTGTTGACACGGGAGGATCCAGCGGAAGAGCATGGGCTCGACTATGTTGGCAAGCTTAAGTTTCTTGCTTATCATGTTTCGGATACACTTCTGGAGTCCGTCCAGCTCCACCGATGAACCCTAGGACAGGCCCTTCTCCTTCCTGGAAGTAAGCCGCATGGGGATTCCGGATCGAAACTTGGGGGCCGCCACCCAGTTGGTGTCGTGCGGCTCGGTGATGTAGAACCACCCTGATTGCCACCCCTTTACGGTCTCCAAGAAGGAGCCCTCGAGCCATGCAACATTGGGCATCTTGCCCACCATGGCTCCGCCGCATTCCGCTTGTTGGCCGCCTACAACCTTCAGCTTGATATTGAAGGTCTTCAGCCATAGGCTGAAGTGAGGCCGGATGCGGAGGAAGGCCTCGCACACGACGATGAACGCCGAGATGTTGAGGATGAAATTCGGGGCCAGATCATGAAAGTCCAGCCCGTAGTAGAACATGAGGCCGCGGACGAATGGATGGAGGGGAAACCCCAATCCGCGGACGAAATGGGGGAGGAAAACCACCCTTTCGTGAGGTTCCGGGGTTGGGACGATCTGCCCCGCGGCTAAGTATCCGGCTCCACGTAACTTTTTGATGTGCCCCTCCGTGACGGAGGAGGCCATCCACTTGCCTCCCGCTCTGGACATGTTTGGAGAGAGTTGAGGAGGAGGATGCAGACTTGGGCGCTAGAGCTCGAGTGCGCGAGAATGGATGAGCAAGGAGGAAGAAGGCTTGGGTAGAAAAAGTGAGATCTTATCCCTTTATAAGGGCGGACTAAACTATGCGCCCCTACTTGCCTGGTAAAACTCGCTTATCCCCCAAGCGCCGTAATTGATGGCGCGGTTGGGTTACCCATGTCCGTATTGATGAGAATCCCATAATAAGGGAACACGATCTCTGCTTTGACAAGACGTGTCAAGAAACCGCCTCGCGTTATGTGCGGGGGTTGGTTAAAGAAAAACGGTTCAAATGTCATGCTGCCAAAACGTGTCAGCAGATTAGATTTGTGGTAATATTATTCTCTCTACGGTGGTATGTGGAACTTATTTTGCAGGGTCAAACACTATCCTTGTATTCAAATTCTTCCTGGTGTATTCGGAGAGGAACCCGCCTTGCAATGCAGAAGACAACACTGCGCGCCGGACTCATCGTCATTGAAGCCTGGTTCAGGGGCTACTGAGGGAGTCCTGGATTAGGGGGTCTCCGGACAGCCGGACTATATCCTTTGGCCGGACTGTTGGACTATGAAGATACGAGATTGAAGACTTCGTCCCGTGTCCGGATGGGACTCTACTTGGCGTGGAAGGCAAGCTAGGCAATACGGATATGTATATCTCCTCCTTTGTAACCAACCTTGTGTAACCCTAGCCCCTTCCGATGTCTATATAAACTGGAGGGTTTTAGTCCGTAGGACAACATACAATCATACCATAGGCTAGCTTCTAGGGTTTAGCCTCTCCGATCTCGTGGTAGATCAACTCTTGTACTACTCATATTATCAAGAATAAATCAAGCAGGACATAGGGTTTTACCTCCATCAAGAGGGCCCGAACCTAGGTAAATCATCGTGTCCCCTGCCTCCTGTTACCATCCGCCTTAGACGCACAGTTCGGGACCCCCTACCCGAGATCCGCCGGTTTTGACACCGACAGGTGCCTCCATCAAAAGTGGAGATGAAGGAGCACACTAAGAAGTACGCCGAATGGCTGAAGAATCGTTTGGCACAAGGATCCATCTATGACATTTCTACGTGGTTGGCACAAAAGCCATCACCTACGGTGTTGACTTACCAAGCATATGACATAAATGGATACACGTTCTACACTAAGGAACGTGATAAGAAGACCTCGTATCAGAACAGCTCTGTTCGAATAGAATGCATGACTGTAAATGAATCTGATAAAAGGGTATACCATGGAACCATCAAAGAGATTTGGGAGCTTGACTATGTGAAAGTTAAGGTGGCATTATTCAGGTGCGCATGGATCCCTCTTGGTCAGGTAAGGATTGATGAGTACAGGAAGACCTATGTTAACAGGACAACGATGGCATATCACACGGACCCATTCATTCTTGCCAGCGATGCTACCC
The DNA here is from genome assembly GCF_002162155.2 of Triticum dicoccoides. NCBI lineage: Eukaryota > Viridiplantae > Streptophyta > Magnoliopsida > Poales > Poaceae > Triticum > Triticum dicoccoides. The sequence continues at coordinate 351,473,545 of NC_041384.1, read as the reverse complement.
AGATTTTCTTTGTGGAAGACCCCTTGCATAAGAATGACCATTTAGCAACGCACGGGAAGAGAAGGGTACTGGGTGTCGATGATGTTGCTGATCAGGACGAGTACGATGAATTTGATGAGTTGCCAGCCAAGGGATCGCGCACCTGTGCAACAGAGAAGCGTAAAATCATCAAAAAACCCAAGTTCATTTCGGGTTAACTTAATGATCCCAGTTCTGCCATGTACATGGGAATTAAGACGTAAGACTAGTCTTTATGCCTACCCTGCAACTTAATTCGTTCAATTTAGAACTGTCCCGTGTACTGAATTTGTGAGTTATGCCCGGTTTTCTGTTGATGTTAGAACCGTTAATATGTTGACCTTGATATGCTGTCAGCTCAGGCAATGAATATGAATTGTTTTTTGTTATTATTATTATTATACATAGAGGTAGCACACTCAATCAATCTCACTACAGTATATGTGAACAAAAATATGCAATCTGGTTTGCGAATAACACACAGTTCATTGATGAAAGCCGTGTGCCGACCAAACCCCGCCACCCCGCCCATGATCTGAGTCGTGCTTTCTGATTGGCCAGAACCCAAACCCCATGGATCGTACGTCTGCACCGCTGGATGCTCCCAGATCGAACGGAGATCCTCATCCCTTTCGACAGCATATGCAGTTCCGGTTGTAATTTTATTTTTATGCACAAAATGCACGTTAATCTCAAAAAATGTCTTAAATATAGCTAATGATACCTGAAATGCGCTAGAAAATCAAACCCGTGGTATAATGGTGATTGCATACCATGGAAATTTTTATGAGGCCAAACGATGAAGTCACCGACCACAGGAGTTTGAATTGACACGTCTCCTTTTGGAAAAGCATGATCCTTCATGTGAGATGCTCCGGTTTGGAAGGAGCGGTCATCAAAACTTGTGCCAAACTTTACCAATTTTGTCCACGGGGTTGTGAGAGCATGCCACAGGCACACATCGATATTGATGATGTCCGAACTCCATCTGAATTTTCTATAATTAAAATACCAACTAGGCCTACACCAGTGGCCGCACCTCGCAGCCGAAATGTTTGAAACTTCTCCCCGCTTCTCGAACAAACGGATGAAAACTCACAAAGCGACGCACAAATGATATGTACACCTTTGCTAGGCTGATAGTAAGGGGGCATCATAGCTAGTATCATGCATGCCAGCTAGGCAATTTTGATGAGTTTTCATAGAATTGATTAAATGAAGAAAGAGAGGGTTAAGTATCATATCATCATGAAACCATATCATAATAAATGTTATGCTACTATGTGTCATGCATGACAATATAAATAAAGTACTACATATGATACTAGCTACTCTATGATACTATGCATTAGAGCAAGTAAGTACACAATAGAGTGACATAAGACTAGCGACAATGGGTAGTAACATAGAATGTTACTAGTCTATGTTACTACCTATATAGTGAGGAGTAACATATGTGTAGTAACATGCAACACTTAATTTATTAGGCTATAGACTCATCTTGCCTTGAGATGTGTGATGTTACTCAGACTAGCCACAATGGATAGTAACATAGACTAGTAACATGCCCATGTGTTACTAGTCTATGTTACTACCTCTATAGTGGGGAGTAACATATATGTGTGGTAACATGCGACACTTTATTTATTAGGCTATAGACACATCTTTCCTTGATATGTACGTGTGATGTTGCTCATACTACTAGTAACTAGCTATGTTACTACTTTCCTCTCTTTCTTCATTTATTGCTTGCCACATCATCTACTTCATTTATCTAGATATGTGTGATGTTACTACCTATGTTACTCCCATTGTGGGCAGTCTCATACTATAGTAAGACTATACCCAAAGTGGGAGTAACATAGGTAGTAACATCACACATATCCACTTTCCTCCATTTCTTCATTTATTGCTTGCCACATCATCTATTTTATCTAGATATGTGTGATGTTACTACCTATGTTACTCCCACTATGGGTAGTCTGGCTATAAGGAATAGAATAATATATATGTGCTTATTAGTTGGAGGAAAGAGAAGAGAAGCGGCTCTTGGTTAGTAGAGCCAGCTGCAACACGAGACCCAAGACACTTTGTGAGGATGTAAGGTGGGCCAACTATTGATAAACTAGTACTTATATAAAACTTATTATTGTACATGCCCGCTAAGAGGTTGGCTGTATATGACATGGCAACTTCTTATAGCCGACCCTTGGCTATATTATTAACCATGCATGCTCTTAGTGAGGTAGCTAATATATCATAGACAACTAGCTAGTATCAGACTAGCCACAGTGGGAGTAACTTCAGCAGTAACACCGACTCCAACTCAGCAAACTTGCTTATGTGGCAATAAGTTAATGAGGAGAGAGATAGTTTTAGTAACTTAGCTAGTTACTGTAGCATCACATGTCCCAATGCAATATGAGTTTGTAACCTAAGAAATGAAGCTTTGCATGACACTGTACTTATGTTACTACCCACTATGAAGGTAGTAACAAATATAGTCTAGGGATATGTGTATGTTACTAGTGTACTACTCTCCATTGTGGCTAGTCTCATACTCCCTCCTTTCCGGTTTAGGCTGGTTGTAATGGTAGTATCATAAGTGGTATCATGCATGCCAACTAGACTTTCTGGATGATGTGGCACACAAGAGAGGATGTGGTATCATATCATGATACCGTGTCATATTAAATTATGTACTACTACTTTGTGTGATGCATGACAATTAGTAAGGCAACCTAAGATGTTAACTTATGATACTATTCATTACGGAAGTAGTATCCTAGCTACACTATCATATATATATATATATATATGGATGCATGATACTACTAGTATATACTCCCTCCATTCATTTATATAAGGTGTATTTGTTTTTTGATAAAATTTCACAATGTAAGGTGCATTTGTTCTAATTCCTCATAATTCCAGTCTTGGCCCTTCAGAAAAAGGAAAATATCTCTCCTCTGATTGCATGTATCTCTCTTTGTAGAGAAAGAAAAGGAAACTATCTCTCACCCGATTGTGTGTGTCTCTTCCTTTCCTAGACTAAATGATTTACTTGCCGCTAATCTACTAATTAGACAAGGGTAATTCGTCCTAAATAGTCCATAATTATGTGTCTTGGTTAACATGCTGAAAATAATACACCTTAGATAAAGGAACGGAGGGAGTATATAATACTCCCCATTACAACCAGCCTTATAGGGCTCAATTCATAAATACGGTCATCTATGATATATACTTCCTCTGTAAACTAATATAAGAGCATTTAGGTCACTATTTAGTAATCTAAACGCTCTTATATTAGTTTACAAAGGGAGCTAGTACTACTCTATGATACTATATATGCACTACGAAGGTACGTACATAGTATCATACACTAGTATCATATGCATGATACTATATATATATAGTGTGTATGATACTCCCCACTATATAAGGCTGGCCATAGTGGCCGACGATGTCATGCACTCAGAAATAGCAAGTATGCTGATGTGGCAAAGAATTAAATATATATAAAGAGGGTTAGAGTAACATATAGTAGGTAGATACTGTATCATGTTAAATGTGATGCTAATTTGTGTCATGCATGACAATAAATATGTTCTATATATGATACTATACTCTATGTATTATACTATGTGTTATAATTAATTAAAGGTAGTATTATACACTAGCATCATATGTACTCTATATTCATGATACTAGTATATGACACTCTCCACTATACTCATGATTTCTTACCGTGGAAAAAATTGGAGGCGAAACGATGAACTCATGTTTTCATTTGAACAAAAATATGGTGTTAGATAATGTAAATGTTTTCAAAGAGCACATGGTTCAATCACGAAAGCCGTGTGTCCACTAAACCGTGGCCGATGCACCCCCCCCCCACACACACACACACCCCTCTGCCACGCGCGCGATCTGAGTCATGCTTTCTGATTGGCCAGAAACCAAACCCCATGGATCGTACATCTGCATCGTCGGATTCTCCTTGATCGAACGGTGATCCTCATCCCTTTCGACAACACATGTACATGTTTTCAAATAGCCCCTCCCAAAAAATGTTTTCAAATAGCACACGGTTCACACATGAAAGTCGTCTTCCTACCAAACTGTGGCCGATGCCCCCCCCCTCGCTGCGCGCGCGATCTAAGTCGTGCGTTCTCATTGGCCAGAACCCAAACCCCACGGATCGTATGTCTGCACCGTTGGATGCTCCTAGATCGAACGGCAATCCTCATCCCTTTCGACAGGAAATGCAGTCCGGCTAGGAATTGATTTATATGCCAACATGCATGGTAAATTCCAAAAAATGTCTTGCATATAGCACACGAGACCTGAAATGCGCCAGCAAATCATGCCCATGGTAAAATTGTGATTGGTTTACATGCGAAAAGTTTAGAGGCGAAACGATGAACTCATGTCTTCATTTTAAAATTAGTACGTCTTCATTTCAAACGAAATTATTCTGTTTGTGCACACGAGCGCTTAAAGGAAACCGTTTGCATAGGCCTTTCCACGCGCGTGGCGACCGGGGATATTTTCACCCTTTTCACCTAGGCCGCCAACACCCCCCCACCGTCCGCCCACGTTTCACTAAACTAGTCCACCCAATCTCCTTCGCCAGCTCCCCCCTCCCCCAGATCCATAGCAGAACCCTCTCCGGCGCCGCCATGCTCACCTCGGTCGTGTGCTCTCTCTTCGGCGTCAAGCCTACCTCCACTGCTGTTCCCAACACGCGGCGGCCCGCACCTCGCCGTCTTCGTTTGTCACCAGCTACCCTCTAGCATATCAATGTCGTGACCCTCGCCTCTCCTGTGGTCCGGCCGGGTTTGCATTAAGAAGCTTGTTAGTTACTGCTCTCCATCGCGGTGAGGCATATTTCCTCGCAATACCCCTTCCAATTTCATTCTGTATGTTCCCAAATTGGCTATTAATAATGGAGAGCGTATATATGTTCATTATCTACCTTCCTTAATACATATAAATTGTATTTGTTCCAATAAGTTACTGCCTATTTACAGATCGCGGGTGCCCGAGTCACACAAACTTAACAAATTAGTCGTACATTTCTAAATTATTGCATGGCATGTTAACAAAGCTTGATACCAAGTTGTTAGTTTTATGCTTATCCTCCTTTCCTGAGTTTCGCATGTGTTCTCTGTAGATGCCGAGTAGTAGCGACAGCACTCATTCCGGCCATGTATCTTCATCTGATTAGGACAACCCTAGGTCTTCAGCAGATTCTGAGGGATCAAGTAGTCTTGAACAGGATAGAGCTGCAGCAATTACCCTTCCGGTCAGGACACGGAGGAACGCTCCAAGGAAGCCTACACACTAGCCTAAAGGTGTATATGAAGTAACCAAGATTGATTTAAAGTCATGGGATCCAACTAAACCAGATAAAGCACGCATGAGGTTCAGGAGTGTGTGGATTTGTTGGCAGGCAAGGCTCAACATTAATCTGCTGGGGTTTCGGAAGGCTAACACAGAAACACTGCAAAGGATAGTCCGGGAGATCATGGATCATATCAACGTTCCTGAGCAGTGGAGAATGCAGGTGTAACACGCTGCACTGAAGAAGGCTAGGGATGCTTGGAGAAACTGGAAGCACGTGTTGTACAAGAAGTACTTGAGTGAAGGCAAGGACCGAATCCCCGCATACCCCCAAATTACAAAGGTAGACTGGGCAGAATTCAAAAGGGTCAGGGTAACTCCGGAGTTTGCTGCGAAGAGTTTCAAGCAATCGGAAATTCAGAAGAAGAACATACACCCCCACCGTATGGGTGTGGCAGGATACTACGACATGAAACTGATATGGGAACAGGAGGACAAAGAAGCAGTAGCGGCGGGTGGGAATCCGGCCTTTAGTGAAATCAAGGGTGAACATGCCAGAGACTACTTGCGGGCACGTGCAAAGAGGCGTGATGACAAAACTTATTACTTTGAAAACGCACGTGACGCCAAACTGTATGAAGTGCTGGTAGAGGCTTCCAAGATCCCTGGAAGGTTCTACAGGAACTCAGGGCCATGTGACATTCTATCCATTGCTCTGGACACAAAAGAGCCCCCTAGCCGTGCAAGGGGTATATGTGTTAATGTCCCGCACAAGAGGGCTTTCACACTCAGCAAAGAAGAGAGGCTCAGCATGAAAAAAGCGAGGAGTGAAATGAAGCAGAATGCATTGTTTGAGAAGTTGAAGAAGGAGATTTATCTGGCTGTTCGAAAGGATGTTGAGGAGTCAATGATGATGTAGAAGACTCTAACACTGACATACAGCCAGCAGATGGGAGGGGAGGCGGGCATGGATGATGATGCTTATTGCGCGACAACACTGCACAAGAGTAGCTTTGCATCAGCTGACCCCAACGACCCTAAGACTGCAGCTACTTGTGATGATGCCATATCTGATCTATCTGGAATGAAAGACAGACTAAAGGGCGTGCTTACACACTATGAAGGTACATTAAAATGTGCAATAGACTCGGTTTGCCCACCCTTCTTGGAAGATGGCCTCTTCTTAGACAATGTGCCATTGAAGCCGGGCTATGTGAAGTACTATGTGACTGAAGTAAAGCCTGGATTCAATGAATTTTCCCTGAAGAATGTCCTAGGTGACTTCAATGAGCAAAGGACCTTGGGAGAAACACTATTACATCACATCAAGTGGCCACGAAAGGAAATAGAGTTCATCGATGAGATTCCTAAAGCCCCGCCAAGAGCAACCACTGTTTCCCCTCAACCGTTGACGCTCTCCTTGCCACAGCAGCTCTCGCGGGCTGATGCATCAACCTGTGATCAGCCGGCCCGACTTTGTGGCATACAGGCCATGTCATCCTCCGCCCCAAACAGCCAGTGGCAAGGCCTACAACTGCTGATGACGCACCACCGGTTCAGATGCAGGCCGCTAAAGCAACGGGGGGAGACCCAGCTGCAGCACATGCTCAGCAGACCAACCTGGTGGAACAAACTGCTAAGCAGTCTGATGCTTCGGAACTGCGTGTTAAGCAGTCTGTAGGTCCAGAACTGACTGCTCATCAGTCCGTCGGTTCGTAGGTGCATGATCAGCATACCAATGCGTTAGCACTTCCTGCTCAGTAAACCAACGCGTTGGCACGGCCTCCTCAGCACACCGACAAGTTGGCACCACCTGCGCAGAAACCCGACATAGTTTCAATGCATGGTCAGCAGTCTGATGCCTCTGCTCCTACAGCCCAGCAGTCCATCACAGCAGCACCGCCAGCTCAGCGGTCCGGCATAGATAAACCGTCTGCTAAGCACTCCGTCCAAGCTTCACAGTTTGCTTGGCAATCTACCGTGCAGACAACCAGACACTCTGCCAGAAATGCTTCAAGTACCAAGAAGGAAATGGCCAAAAAGGCTACACCCACGACCACGAGGAAGCGTAGCGGGAGAGTGAAGAGGAAAGAGAATGATCGCCTCTTACTTAAAGCACTCATCGCCTAGAACCAAATTAACAGCAGATTGTTCGAATCGAGGAGTAATATTATTTCTGACACCATGGGTGATGAAGAAGTATGTTTGTTGCTTGCTAAAAATAAAGCAGGCGTACTTGAAGCATGCAATTACGTCCATGGCCAGCCATTTCTTGTTAGAGAATACTTTGATGAGTGTAGCTCCAGTTGCCGCGAGTTACATGAATATTGCATGGATCAAATGTCAGATGGTCATCACCATTTGCTAGTCCACAACAACAGAGATCATTTCCGACACGATGCTAGTTCCATCATTGTGAGTTTTGAGTACTTACATCTCTTCTTCAACTTCAATGTGCTCGATGCCACTCTTGTTAAATGCATGATTTTGTAAGTACTTAACAAACTCTGATCAACTTCTCCATACAAGGCTGTAAATGATAAAATGCTAATTGCATTTTATTCCTCTCAGGGGATTGAACGCGAAGAGAAGATAAAGTGAGAGTGTGTATTTCATAGATCCTACATTAGCAAATGGCACAACATTACATGAAAAGGACCGACGGGATTGGGCCGTTAACACGGTTGTCCGTATCTTCGAAAACACGTCCCATGCAGAATCATTTCTCTGGCAATATCATGAACGGTAAGTCAAGTAAACAACCACGCATACACTGATTGTCTTTCAGATTTCGACATCATTCATAAGTTCATGGCTTTCTTAATATGTAGCAATCACTGGATATTAGTATTCATTGTTCCAAACAAGAACACTGTTTACTACATCGATTCTCTCACAGAGTCAATAAACGCTCAGGATCTGACGCATCTTCAGCAATTCTTGGATAGGTATCGAATTCTATGATGTTGAAATTAATTTGCATTCATATCTGGTTTAATAATTGATGTTGTCAAAATTCATCATCATTTGCAGTGTGCTCGCATTGTGGGAAACTAAAACAGGGATCCTGTTCAAGAGGAAACTACCTCTGCAGCACGAGATCGTTTCTCCCATAACACACCAAAATCCATTATTTTTGGAAAATTTATCCAACAGTCTGCAAATACCTTTCCTTACGCTAGTCAAATGTTCAATCTTCTAAATAAACCTCTTTCTATTTTGTCCAAAGAAAAAATAATACATCTAACACCAGTTAGGTTGTTCCTAACAGGACAAATACATGACTAATTTTGTACAAAAAATTTCAGTGTCCTCAGAAGAAGCAGGGACCAACCTTTGTGGATACTATGTTTGCAGACACATGATCTCCATCTACAAATCTGCTGATAGTTGTGAAGATCCTCGTGAATTACTACCGGTAAGTCTATCTTAATTAATATCTTCTACTCCACTCATATGGCACATTCTGATCTTAAAAATACTGCAGCTCGTCTTAAAATCGAGGACCCCTGAACCGCTCCCGGCTGGTGAATTGCTGATGGTTCGGAGATTTATCAGCGACTTCTTCCTAGATCACTTCATCAATCCCACTGGTGATAATGAAGATTTCAGCATGCGTTCTCCTCAAACATTGAGTAAGAGTTAGCCGCTAAACATATAACGCATGGATCCATTATTTTCCATCTGATGAGGTCTTCGTATTTCATACACTATGATTAATTATGTAATGCATATATGTGTGGACAAATAATTGGAATTTGGCTACCATATGTTCAATTGCAATTGTTGCGAAATCTGAGGAATGTTCTTCCTGTGGACACTATTTGTTCAATTGAATATTGTGGCGAATTTGCTTTTTGCATGCCGATTCAAAATGGGATATTTTTGTTTATTTGTTCAATTGAATATTGTGGAAAATTTGCTTTTCGCGTGCCGATTCAATATGGGATATTTTTGTTTTAACCTAGGCAATTCCTCCGCACACGGTTCAACTAAATGAGTGTGTGCGATCCACATCGGAAAGCATACGTCAATCGTAGCGGAACCGTCGGTGATACATAGCAGATCGCAAACGATTTGCAGCGCTACTACGTGTGCATAGGCTCTCCGGAACCGTTTGTGATATCGTGTTATCGCACACGAGAACTGGGAGTAAACCGTGCCCAATGCAAAATACAATCCTAGTCATATTTTTTTTTCAGGAAACGTGTGGGATCTCAAACGAAAAGCACATGTCACTCTTGCGGCAACCGTCGGTGATACCTAACAAATCACAAATGGTCTACAACACTTGTATATGTGCGAAGGGGCTCCTGAACCGTTTGTGATAGAACATTATCGTAGACGGTAATTGTTGGAAAATGTGTGCGATGGAGTCTAGCATGGCAGACAGGTTACGTAGAAAACTCGTGTGCGATAGGGCACAAATCGCACACAGTTCATATGTTGGCCCGTGTGCCTTACATACTGTTTCCCACACGGTTTGTTACGACAGACCGTATGGTTTCACTGCGTCATTAGAAATTCTTAATCACTGATACCACACGTGCGAAAGAATTTAGTGTGTGCTGCATCGCACACGATTACATTTTCGAAGGCCTCTGGATCACTGTTCCATATCCCTGACGGTTTCTGGGTCGTGTTGGAAGGACCCCGTATCGCACACACTCACTTGGCGACGGTTCTGAAGGCCATCGCGGAAAGGGGTTAAAAACCGTTTTGTTTAGGACCGATGCGCACCAGTGGGAAATGGATGATTCCGGGGGGAATTTGACTAATTTCGTGGATAGAAAGTGGGGAAACTTGTGGAGATGCTAGATCAACTTGAAATACAGCAAATCAGTGGATCAAATCTAACAAACTCTTATCAAACCAACAAATCACAAAAAATGGGGCTATTTTTTGTGGGCATTTTCAAATTTAGGACGAAATCAACAAAAATAGGCTAGAAAAGTGTAACACCCCAGTTGTAAAACTTCCATATTTGGAGATGTATCCAACCTTGTCATGTTCAATACCAAGTTGTTTTCCTCTTTGTGGGTTTCATTTTGGGTTTGCTTTGTTTCCCATTGCATTATCTTGTCATTACTTGTCATATTTATTTTGCCATCCATTTTTGCATTATGGCATCATCATATGTTGCATTGTGCTTGGGGTCATTTTACTTGTCATCATCATCATCAAGTGCATCTTCATGTGTAGAATATTGCATTGTGGCATGTTATTTTGTGAGTCATGGCATCATCACATTCCCCCCTCATCTCCCCTCCTCTTTCTTTGCTTATTTTGGCAAGCAATATTTTCAGCCTCCATTAATGTTCAATTTCCCCCAATAAATATTGCATCATGTCCTAAACCCCTCTGCCAAGTTTCACCTCTTTTGGAATTGTTTTGGTTAGGTTTTAAAATGGCTCAAGTTTGAATTAAATTCAAACTTGAATTATTTTACTTACTTTCAAAATCCCCAAACCAATTTTATTAAATAGGGAATAATTCCACGATCATGGGAATATTGTTATATCCATCACACCCTCTCCTATTCCCCTGTGCTTTTCTGTTTTATTTTCTGTCTGAGGAAATGAAAAGAAGAAGGGAGAAGAGAGTGAGAGAGAGAGCAACAGCAGTTCAGCCTAGCAGCCACAGCCAACTGGGCTTTGCCCTCCTTCCGCAGCCCAGCGCAGCAGCCGCCGCATACCGCCTAGCTCCCCCTCGCGCTCGCGTGGTAAGAAGCCACGCTGGACACCCCGCGGTCCCACCTGCAGGCTCTTCCTCCCCTACCTTTTCTTCCTCCTCAGGCCGTCTCTCCCTCATAGTAAAAGCAGAGGGCATGGCGCCCACATGGCCAAGGTGGCCGAGCCAGCCGTGCTCGCACCCCCCTTATAAGACCTCCTCAGCGTCCGCACCTAACCCCTTAGGGATTCCCCGTCTCCGCCACCACCCAACAGGGGCTCTTCCCTGTCCCCTTCTCCTTCTCAGAGCGAGACCGTCCAGGTCTTATCGCCGCTCGCCTCGCTCAGCCCCTGCTTTGCTTCACCTTGCCGCAGCACGCGCACGCCCCGCAGTGTAGCCCCATCGCACCTCCGTAGCCCAGCCTCACCGCGCTCATGCCCGCAGCTAGGGCCTCGGTGCCGCGGCCGAGATGAGCTCCTGCCCAGCGCCCTTGCAGCCTCGCGGTGCCCATTTCCCGCTTTCCCCGCTGCTGCTTCCCGTGCCCTGTTGCGCCGTTGTTGATCGCCGGTGACGACGCTGTCTCATCTGGCTCGGCAGAAGAAAAACCAAGCTCGGTCGCGTAGCTATGTTAACTAGACCCCTGCTCCTGCCTCCGTTTTGTCAGCAAGCTCAACTTAGCCTAGTGGCTCATCACTCTCTCCCTAACCGTGCAGATCGAGGTTCGAATCCCCTCAAGCCGGGGTTAAAAACCTCCCATTTTGTTTTAGATGTGTCACCGACCGTTAGGTCCCACCTGTCATCTACTAAACCCCCTCCTTTTCTATTACCATTTTCTTTCCCAGTGAAAATCCATTTCTAGAAAGTCCTCTCTTTCCATTTCAGGCAAGTCCAAATCTGGACATTCCATTTCTGGAATACTGCCAATTCTGTCAATAGCCATTTTAGGCAGGTTTTCACTTAATGCACTTGTGAGCATTTTCCTTGAGTAACCCCAACATATTATATATGTTTTTGGGCTAGAAAAATCCAATGAATCCATTGGTGTGTAACATTCCAAATTTTCAATTTAGAATGTTATACACTAGATCATCATTGCATATCATATTTTATTGCATTTTGGTTGATCCTAGAAATTCTACGCAACTCAAGGACCCTCGGAGAGAGTTGGGGATTTCGTTATTTTCATATTTGAGTTCTCTCAAATTTTGAAAAAGAGATCATTTGATGTGTCACCGACCGTTAGGTCCCACCTGTCATCTACTAAACCCCTCCTTTTCTATTATCATTTTCTTTCCCAGTGAAATTCCATTTCTAGAAAGTCCTCTCTTTCCATTTCAGGCAAGTCCAAATCTGGACATTCCATTTCTGGAATACTGCCAATTCTGTCAATAGCCATTTTAGGCAGGTTTTCACTTAATGCACTTGTGAGCATTTTCCTTGAGTAACCCCAACATATTATATATGTTTTTGGGCTAGAAAAATCCAATGAATCCATTGGTGTGTAACATTCCAAATTTTGAATTTAGAATGTTATACACTAGATCATCATTGCATATCATATTTTATTGCATTTTGGTTGATCCTAGAAATTCTACGCAACTCAACGACCCTCGGACAGAGTTGGGGATTTCGTTATTTTCATATATGAGTTCTCTCAAATTTTGAAAAAGAGATCATTTGATTTTATTTATTTTATCTTCAATTATTTCTATTAAAAAAATATGCGAGAGCGAATAAAGTGACTTTCCCAAAATAAAGAAATATCGAGGATTTAATAAAAAATCAAATAAGATTTTATTTGGGGTTTTATTTGATATTTTATTTGAATTTAGAAAAATGCGCATTTTTCAAAATTGCATTTAGGCCCCAAATAAATGTTCATCATGTGCGGCTTGATTTTAGAAGCCGGGGAAAATTTATTTCAGGATTTTTGGAGTCTGTTTAGTATTCCTTTAATTTTTTTCTGAGCGTAACTATTTAAAAAAACGCGAACCGACCTATCGGGCCGTGTCCGACCCGGACACCTGGCCCGGTCGGCCTTATAAGCCGGGGGAGCCCAGCCGAGCCACCCCCAAACCCTAGCGCCGCCCCGCCGCCCCTAGCGCCGCCACCTCGCCTCGCCACCGCGCCGCCGCCTCGCCCCCGCCGGAGCCACGCCGCGCCGCCGCCAGACCCGGCGCCCTGCCGCCGCCTCACCGGAGGTTGACCCCGCCCCGCCGCCGGTTTTTCTCGAAAAACCGTTCATTTTTCCGTCGGTTTTTCGTTCGTTTTTTTAGATTCGTTTTTTAATAGATCGGTTTTTCCAGTTTATTTAATTAGCGAGCGTTCGCTCGTTCGTTCATTTTAACGAACGCGTTCATCTTTTAGATCCAGATAACGAACGTTTGTCCGTTAATCCGTTCGTCGTTTTCCTTTTTCTCAGATTAAATTCGCAATTTTTCTGATCGCGATTCCTGATCTGATTTTCGTTTTAGTATAACTTTTCGCTCGTTTATCGGAATCAGGCGATTCAAGCGCCTGTAGTTTTGTCTCGAAGCCCTAATTCCGTTTAACCAACTCAAACAAGTTTTTGCCTCTTTAAAAATTGCCCTAGATCCAGAATAGTAAAGGAAGCCTATTTCTTTTGTCGTTTGTCTTCCGTTGCTTCGTTCGATTTGGTTCTTTTTGCCAACCGGAGTTCTTAAGTTGAACTATCTGGTTAGATCTCTTATTTGAGTTTTACCTGTGCATTTGTCGAGTACTTATTTTATGCTTGTTTGTTTGCAATAGAGTACCCGAAGTGCGCCTCTTGCTACTTCTAATCGCTAGGTTTCCCGGATCATCAGCAAGGCAAGTAACACTTTGATCACACCTCCTACTACCTAGTTTTTATTGCATTAGATCAATCCTCACACATTGCATGATTAGGATCTAATTAAATTGTGGGTTTGGGAAGTAGTTGAGGTAGTACTTATTACATGTTTATTATCAAACCTTTGGGAGTTACTTCTACGTTTGCTTATTATGCCATGCTATGCTAGTAGACGTGGATTGGGTGAGTGAAATCCATGACAGATGTGAGATTGTTAAATTAATGGTTTATCTAAGGTGGCAACTTAAATACACATCTGGGTCGATTGAGGCACCTGGGTATTCCAGCGATTGCCTGTTTTTCTTTTGGACCGCCACCCAGGCTCAAAGGGATCATGAGATCATTCATACTAGAAACTTCCATGTGCAGCCACAAGCTACTATGGGCTCTAGCATAGTTGAGTAAGTCGTGTGAACTCTTACAGTGGTAGACTAGCAGATGTAGGGGAAAGTAGGTGTAACGGTCTACCCGATCATAAGGTGCTAGCGCTTTTGAAAGACTATGTCTCGGTCATCCGTTTCTCAAACACCATGTAGTGCGAGAATCCCAACGGAGGAGATCGAGTCTTGTGGGGAAAAGTGTGCAAACCTCTGTGGAGTGTATAAACTAATCATGGTTAGCCGTGTCCCTGGTTATAGACATCTTGAGTATCTAGTACTTGGATTATCATGTGAACGTCATCATGTTACTCTAATTAATTTGTTGGGTTTTTAATGATGATGTTTAATTGGGATTGAGAGCGTGTCTACACTCTCAATGTTTAACAACTACCATGATAGTTAAATAAAATTTATTCCTTTGCAGTAGGGAAAAATTGGCTTTACGCAAAACTGTAACCGTAGAGCTTTCCACCAGCCAAATATGCATATAGTATAGCTTATATCTTTCATTGCTCTCTATGTGTTACATTGCCAGCATATTCCATGTGCTGACCCGTTTTGGGCTGCAACGTTCATGTTGCAGACTTTTCAGACGACGAGTAAGGTGCTTTAGGTCGTGGTTCTATACTCAGTGATGTCGTTGGAGTTGATGGACTCACTTATCTTCCAAGCCTTCCGTTGTTATCGTTATTAGATGGCCTTAAGCCATATTTATTGTAATAAGTTCTCTTTTGAGACACTCGATGTAATAAGTGTGTGATTGCTACTCTATTATAAATCCTTCAAGTATTGTGTGGTGTCAGCATTACTGATCCAGGGATGACACCTGAGCACAGAGATTGGACCGTTTGAGGTCTGGTCGCTACAAGATGGTATCAGAGCACACGCTGACTGTAGGACACGACCACTAAGCTAAAGCCCTAGACCACTACTCTCTTCTCATTCTGACCTCTCATATTTTCTACTCTTTTAGGATGGCGGATGCAAGGAACAAGTTAACGCAACCGGATGAAGATACACCCTTTGGACGTCACTTGAAGGAAGTCACTAGATATCTGAACATAGGAGTACCAAGCTTCACCGGAACCTACAACACCATTTACCTAAAGAAGAGCGCTGGATGATTCAAGTTCAAGTTCCAGGAAGGATGTTCATGCCAGTCACTGAGCCCATAGAGTTTTCCTTTGATGCACCAACTTGGAATCTAGGAAAGAGCATGGCAGCTCACATCGCCATGGGACGTATTGGAGAAGTCTACCGCAATGATCTCAAGGATACTATCTACCAGATTTGTGGGCGCCGAGATGAGCACTAGGAGATGATCAGCACCAAGAAGGATAGATCAATTGCAGCTTTTATCCAGGAGTTAAACCAGCACATTCGACGTCAGGAGAACCAGATGTGCGCCGCCATGATAGATCTAAAGAAGGCGAAAACAAGAATCAAGGAACTGGAGGAAGAACTCAAGGCTACATGTGAAGATTATGAGGAGGAAATCGAAGTACTAGTGGACAAGAATGCCGACCTAACAATGAAGATCGGAATATTTATGGGAGGCCCTAACCCAGTAGAAGAAGACGAAGAATCCAAGGAGATTCGCCCGGAAGACTACATCATCATCGACGACACCGACTCGGATCCAGATGATATCGATGATGACTATGTTGATGAAGCTGGAGCAGATATCATGGAGTCTGCAACCGAAGAATATTTCTAGTAGACCACCCCATGAGTAGTAGTAGTCCACCATGTAAATATAGTAGTCAGAGCACTTTTGTGATAGTTAGATCGATTGTATGCCCTTGTTTAATTGAATGAAGTGAATTGTTTATTTTTGCCTCATGTGCATATGGGTAGTGTTTTCTCTTTAGACCCCTCTCTATTCTTAAATCTCATCTTTTCTAAACCCCAGATGCCTCTGAGACGTGACCCTGGATTTACCTTCCCACCGGAGCTCACCCAGTTGATCCAGCAGCAGAACACATTGATGCAGTTGCTAGTCCAGAATCAGAATCTGGGGAACAACAACAACAACCCACCACCACCACCACCTGTTGATCACGTAGCCCGTTTTCTTAGGCTGAATCCGCCGGTGTTTTCCAGTAGCACCGAGCCGATAGTAGCAGACGATTGGCTCCGCAAGACAGCAAGGGAGTTGACCACGGCAGGATGCACAGATGCGGAAAATGTGAAGTTTGCCGCACATCAGCTTGAAGGACCCGCAGCATCATGGTGGGAGAATTTCACCGCCACTTTCCCTATCGACACTATCACATGGGACCAGTTCTAGCAGGCTTTCCATACTACCCATGTTTCAGCAGGAGCTATGGCCATGAAGAAGCGTGAGTTTCGCAACTTGCGCCAAGGAGGACGGACAGTTGGCCAGTCTGTGGAGGACTTTAGTAAGTTAGCACGGTATGCCCCAGATGACGTTGCTATGGATGCAGCTAAGCAGGAGAAGTTTCTGGAAGGACTGAATGATGAGTTGAGCATGCAATTGATGGTAGCAACCTTCAACAACTACCAGGAGTTGGTAGATCGTGCTCTCATGATTGAAGGGAAGCAGCAGTAGATTGAGAACCGCAAGAGGAAGTATGGACAAGGGAAGTACAATTCAGGAGCTCAGCAGAAGCCACATTTTACCCCTAGATCGGGAGGACATTTTCATCATACCCATGGAGGAGGTAGCTCGCACAACCACAATGGAACCAAGAATGGTAATGGGAATGGAGGAAGCAACGGCCAGAACCGCACCAACCCATCAACCCCAGCCAAGAGAGACCTGAGCCAAGTCACTTGCTTTAAGTGCCAGAAGACCGGATATTATGCCAATGAATGTCCTGAATCCCAGAATGGAAATGGCAGTGGAAGCTCTGGGAAGAAGCCAAACCCTTTCAATAGGGGACATGTGAACCACGTTAACGTGGAGGAGGTTGAAGAGCAGCCGGATGCAGTGATCGGTAAGTTTTTGGTTAAGTCATTTACTACACTCGTTCTTTTTGATACTGGTGCATCACATTCATACATATCAAGGGGATCTGTGGATACGTATGCCCACCAAAGTTCTTAGAACACCTATATTAGTAAGCTCATCAGTAGTGGAGTATATGGCTAGCAAGGGATGTTTTCACGTGCCATTGAGTATAGGTAGGCCTGTGTTTCCCTCAGATTTGATCATTTTGGAATCACAAGGTTTGGATGTAATTCTGGGTATGGATTGGCTGTCGATGTATGGAGGGAACATCGATTGCGCCAGTAAGTCAATTTTGCTTACCACCCCAGAAGGGAGAAGGATCAAGTATGTATCCCGGCATGTGCCGAAGAGGACTCAAGTAAATTGCTTAACAGGAGTTGTGCAGGAGGAAGTACCAGTAGTGAAGGATTTCCCTGATGTATTTCCAGAAGAGTTTCCAGGCATGCCACCGGATAGAGATATTAAGTTTTTGATTGAGCTTTTGCCAGGCACAGGGCCAATATCTAAGAGACCATATAGGATGCCCGCAAAGGATTTGGTAGAGATTAAGAAACAGATTAAGGAGTTACTGGATAAAGGTTATATTCGCCTAAGTTCTTCACCTTGGGGATCGCCAGTACTTCTAGTGGAGAAGAAGGATGGATCGTTAAGGATGGTTGTTGATTATCGAGGATTGAATGAAGTAACCATCAAGAATAAGTACCCACTACCGATGATCAATGATCTGTTTGATCGATTGCAAGGAGCTAAGGTATTTTCCAAGATCGATCTGCGATCAGGATACCATCAGTTGAAGATTCGAGAACAGGATATACCTAAGACGGCTTTTACCACCAGGTATGGGCTGTATGAATATACCGTTATGTCATTTGGTCTGACTAATGCACCTGCATATTTTATGAACATGATGAACAAAGTATTTATCGAGTTTTTGGATAAGTTCGTCGTGGTGTTCATTGATGATATCCTGGTATACTCGAAGAATGAAGAGGAGCATAAGGAGCATTTGCGTTTGGTACTTGGTAAGCTCATAGAACATCAGTTATATGCCAAGTTTAGCAAATGTGAGTTTTGGTTGAAGGAAGTTGGATTTCTCGAACATGTTATATCTAGAGAAGGTATAGCAGTAGATCCCACTAAGGTTGACACTGTGACAAATTGGGAAGCGCCAACAACAGTTGGAGAGATCTGGAGTTTTCTTGGACTCGCAGGATACTACCGGAGATTCATTGAAAATTTCTCGAAGATTGCAAAGCCTATGACGGAGTTGTTGAAGAAGGATACTGTCGGTGTCAAAATCGGTGGATCTCGGGTAGGGGGTCCCAAACTGTGCGTCTAAGGCGGATGGTAACAGGAGGCAGGGGACACAATGTTTTACCCAGGTTTGGGCCCTCTTGATGGAGGTAAAACCCTACGTCCTGCTTGATTAATGATGATATGGGTAGTACAAGAGTAGATCTACCACAAGATCGGAGAGGCTAAACCCTAGAAGCTAGCCTATGGTATGATTGTATGTTGTCCTACGGACTAAAACCCTCTGGTTTTATATAGACACCGGAGGGGCTAGGGTTACACAAGGTCGGTTACAAAGGAGGAGATATATATATATATATATCCGTATTGCCTAGCTTGCCTTCCACGCCAAGTAGAGTCCCATCCGGACACGGGATGAAGTCTTCAATCTTGTATCTTCATAGTCCAACAGTCCAGACGAAAGATATAGTCCGGTTGTCCGGATACCCCCCTAATCTAGGACTCCCTCAGTAGCCCGCGAACCAGGCTTCAATGACGACGAGTCCGGCATGCAGTATTGTCTTCGGCATTGCAAGGTGGGTTCTTCTCCAATTTCCAAGTGTTTGTAAATAGTATCCGGCCCCATAAATGTTGATCCTCTTGGCTTCTACGCCCAGTAAGGGCAATTTCTCATGCATCGAATGAATACGAGGCGCCAGGGCATTTTTACATTCACCCCCTAGCCAGATAAATAATTTGTCTATTAAAGGGATTGGGATTCTTAGATCTGATCCACACCATCCTCCCCTTAGCGAGAATCCATCAGAGCATGTTTCGGAAAGATCCATTCCAGCATGGCCGACCTCCGCAGCTCCTCCTCCCGCCCTCGTAGCCCTAAGCTTGGTGATTGGGAGAGGTGTTCAGTCCCACATAGTCGATTGATCAAACTGCAAACCAAAGGATTTCTTCCTCCGGCATACATGGTGCCCGTTCGAGCCAGGCTCGCCATCTACAATGGCGGGGAGCAAGCGGAGAACCTTCTCTGTCCCTCCATGGGGGAACGGGTTTGCCTTGTTCCTTACTTACTAAGGGGACTCAGATTTCCAATTCATCCGTTCCTCCACGGGCTCCTGGAGTTCTACGGCCTCCAACTACACAATCTCACCCCTGCCTCCATCCTACACATCGCCGGCTACGTTCCTGTCTGTGAGTTATTCCTGGGCTACGAGGCTCACTTCGAGCTGTGGAAAAGGCTATTTTGCCTTGTCCCTCGCACACAGAGGGAATACTTTATCAAGTGGGCGGAGCCGAAGTATGGCGCATCGCCGATACCGGATATCTGTCTGGTACCCCGAAGAAGCCGTCCGAAGACTGGCCTTCAGAATGGTTTTATATGGAGGACGTTCCCCTTCCGGACCCTGTTCGGTGGGGTCTTCCTGAGTTCAACAATGCTCCTCTGAAGAAGCGCCGAAGTTGGCGCCCACGGAGCCCCCAGGTGGAAGACGACAGAGAAGTCCTCTATCGGATGAACCGGATTAAGGCACTAGCTCAGTCAGGATTGACAATAACTGAAGTTATGTCGATCTGCATAATGTGGGGAGTGCAACCACTTCAATATCGTGGGCACCCCTTGTGGTGTTTCAACGGGGAGGATGACGCCACCCGCTACGGGCGTAAGGGTCCGGGCGATGCTGCCGCATTAGCCACAATTCTGTCCAAACTGTTCAAGGGAGAGGAGGAGGAGTTCACCCGCATCAAGCCACGGGACGGATTCTCCATGTACAATCCTCCAAGCTGGGTAAGCTATATCCCCTTACTTCCATCTTCCCGCGTTTTTCGTTGTAAGTATTCACCTTGCCAATTTACGGCAGGAACTGCGAAAGGCCAGAAGGGAGGTCAGCAGCCCTTCTCCACAGCCGGAGGACCCAGACCGGGCCCACGACTCCGGACTCGAAGAAGATCCGGTTATCTCCATGGAGCTGATAAACCGGCAGTTCTATCAGTTAAGATGCGACGATGTCATGGTGGCCATTACGGCCGACTATCCCGGACTGCTCCCTGCATCGCACGTAAGAAAAACTGAAAAGTCCCAACTCAAAAAAGTAGGATCCCCTTTTAGACACTTCACCCACCATATTCACATGGCCTATTTTACAGGGAAAGCATTCGGGACGCCCTGCAGCAACACGCCAACAGGAGGCACCGAGGCCGGGTAGGCCAAAAAGGAAGGCGGTTAGGACGGAGATGCCGGCGCAAAGGTACAACAAACCCCGCTTCGTGGTTGTCGTCTTTCTCAAAATATAATGACGCATGTGTTTCTTTAACAGAAAAAATGCTCGCCGGAATATGTCCGGCGATGTCGCCGATCACGCTTCCACCAGTCGGGCACCAGGACCGGACAAGGAGGCAGAAGCTGATATGGGGCAGGCGCCGGATAATCCCCCTACAGAGGATGCAGATAGGTTATCTGCTACAAACTCAGAAGTGGAAAGCGCCATGAATCATAGGCGCCATCGGGCCGTACTCCGTGACGCTTGTTTCTCACCAGAGGTGTTTGATGCCTTTAATTCTGGAGAGGCGTACCTCCGTGCCGCTCAAGATGGTCTAGCCAGAGCCACGGATCAATGTGTAAAGGATGTACGGGTGAGTGAATCTGACGATTTATATGTATCAGTAGCCCCTGAGACTTGAAACAGTTAGCAGAACTGATTTAAGGATCATCTTTATTGTGCAGGTTCTTACAGAGAAGAATACTAGGCTGTCCCAGGAGCTGGAGGAATGCAAGACCCAACTGCGGGCCGCTATTGCCGCATTGAAGGAACAGAAAAAGGCTCCTGCTAGTAACATTTTAAGGAATGATGGTTACCATATAGTGCGCGGCGTGGCTGCCGATCTAACAATAGATTTTGCAGATGAATCCGAAGAAAATCCGGGGGACCAGCATGTTATGCGGCAGCTAGAAGCTGGCAAGCGTGTGCTGACTGAGGTTAGGCGGGAGAAAAACAACCTCCAAGACGCCAATATAAGGCTGAACGTGGAACTAAAAGATGTTCGGGGCCAGCTTGCCGACTCCGAGAAGGAGAATAAGAGGCTTCGACGCGGTATTTTTAGTAAGTGCTTGAACGAATCCTTTAAAGGTATTCGGCGAAGAAGCCGACTAACAGCGTTATGTCTGTAGGTATGCTGACGGGTCGTCCCGCAGAGGAAATGCCCGGGTCTGCGGGTGATCTTCTGTTCGAGCTGTCAAATCTGCACGAACAAGTTTGGCAGGTGATGCAGGGTGTTGCCCAGGCTTTGTGGCCGCCCGTCTCCCTGCTAGAGGGTGTTGTGGAGCTTGCGGAGAAGCTCAAAGGAGCGCGGCGGTGCTTCCGATTATGGAAGATATCCGCCTGCCGACAAGGTGCCAGAGAAGCCTGGGCCATGGTGAAGACGCGGTATACCAAAGAAGACCCAAATCACATGGCCGAGGTCGGACCTGTGGGGCCCGACGGAAAAGACATTCCCGTTAGCTTAGTTTATGGGCAAGTAGAATTAGCCGCAAAGTATTCCCAACAGGATTGTAAGCTAGACCGCCTATTGGATGGTATAGAAGAAAAATTTAGTCAGTCTGCATGACTATGTAATTGAAGTGACATGTATAATGCCTTTTAGCCGGATTGTAGATCATTTGTCGTTGCAGACCTTTTCGCTTCAGCCTACGGGCCCAATAGTCCAGAGTGTATCTGAATACCCGCTCAGTTATATAAGAACCGGGGTATGCATGGAGACTAGGCGTAGGGGTCATTAGTGCTTTATCAGACAAGTGCCCAACTAGTTATGTTATATTACATGGGTAGTAAGAAACATCTTCCAGGGAGAATAGTTCCGTTAAGGGTTCCTTTCCCTGGGCAAGCATGCCCTAAAGTGCATGTCCGGACTGCGATAGGAAATGCAGGAAAAACATCTGGGGGCAGATATGAAAAATAAAAATCATCTTTTGTTCACCGACCGAATATTCCCTTAAGAACGCTAGCTTTCGGCTTCACCCAGTCTGAGGTACACATCCGGCTGACCCGGCAGTAACAATCGCAGAGGTGCTCCCCTTATGCCCTAGCCGAATTAACGGGAACGTAGGGCATAAATACAAGAGCCATGAAACCCAGCTTGGCCAAAACTTAAGTCATATTGATGCATATAATGGTGAAAAAAGGTACATGCGGAAGTATAACACATGTGTTGGGCATGAGGCCCGGATAAATAATTTAAGCTTCTGTGAAAGAAGCCCCCAGGTATGAAGAGTGCGGCTAGCGCATCTGTAATGTGCAAACAAGGCACGAGGTGACCCTTGAAGGCCTAGAGAAATAAGAAAAGAAAGAAAGAAAGGAAAACAAGACACATAATGTATTTGTGAAAAAATGGACACATGGAGGGGACTAACATAGAGTCCGGTGCTAGGCGTAGAATCTTTGGAGCCTGGCCGCGTTCCATGGGTTCGGCTCGAGTCGACTAGTCGATGCATCCTGCAGTCGGTACGCTCCACCGGTTAGAACTTGGTCAATAATGAAGGGACCTTCCCATTTGGGCTTGAGCTTGTTCTTTTTCTTATCCGGCAGGCGTAGAACTAGTTCGCCAATGTTATAAGTTTTGGCCCGTACTTCTCTGCTTTGGTATCTGCGAGCCTGTTGCTGATAAAATGCGGAACGGGCTTTGGCTACATCGCGCTCCTCCTCCAAGGTGTCCAGACTATCCTGCCGATCGACCTCGGCTTCTCTTTCTTCGTACATGCGCACTCTAGGTGAGTCATGAATTACGTCACAGGGCAAGACTGCCTCTGCGCCGTACACCATAAAGAAGGGTGTATATCCGGTACTACGATTCGGCATGGTCCACAGCCCCCAGAGTACGGAGTCGAGCTCCTCTACCCAGTGCATGTTAGACTCCGTTAAGGAACGCACTAATCGAGGTCTAATGCCGCTCATTATAAGACCGTTTGCTCGCTCGACTTGACCGTTGGTTTGTGGGTGATAGACTGAGGCATAATCGAGCTTGATGCCCATTTTGCTGCACCAGAGTTTTACCTCGTCGGCTGTGAAGTTCGTGCCATTATCAGTGATGATGCTGTGGGGGACGCCATAACGGTGTACAACCCCGGATATGAAATCTATCACCGGTCCTGATTCGGCTGTTTTAACCGGTTTGGCCTCTATCCATTTGGTGAATTTATCCACCATGACCAATAAGTATTTTTCTTGTGGGTTCCCCCTTTAAGGGGTCCAACCATGTCAAGCCCCCAGACCGCAAAGGGCCATGTAATGGGGATTGTTTGGAGGGCGGTGGGTGTCATGTGGCTTTGATTTGCAAAGAGCTGGCAACCGGCGCAACGTTGGACCAAGTCCTGTGCATCTGCCCGGGCCGTTGGCCAATAGAATCATGTATGGAAGGCCTTGCTTACAAGAGCCCGGGCTGTGGCGTGATGACCGCCGAGTCCGGCGTGAATTTTTTCCAAAAGATTCCGCCCTTCCTCTTCGGAGATGCATCTTTGAAGGACTCCGGTAGTGCTTTTCTTGTACAATTCTCCCTCATGGACCCTGTAGGCCTTGGATCGCCGCACTATGCAGCGTGCCTCATTTTGGTCCTCCGGAAGTTCCTGTCTAGTTAGGTAGGCCAGGAATGGTTCTATCCACGGGGCAATAATGGCCATTATTTCGTGGGCTGAAGGTGTTATTTCGGTGGCGGAGCCTCCGATTGTGTCAGAGAGTTCAGTATCGGGTATTTTGGCTGGGTCCGGACTGTTGTTACCGCTGTCCCCTTCCCATACTATGGATGGCTTGAAAAGCCTTTCCAAAAATATGTTAGGGGGGACCGCGTCGTGTTTTGCGCCGATGCGGGCGAGGATATCCGCCGCCTGATTGTTTTCCTAAGCCACATGGTGAAATTTGAGTCCCTCGAACCGAGCTGACATTTTTAGGACAGCGTTTCGATAGGCCGCCATTTTTGGATCCTTGGCGTCAAAATCTCTGTTTATTTGGGATATTGCGAGGTTTGAATATCCATGCACCTCCACACGTTGAATGCCCATGGAGACTGCCATCCGAAGACCATGCAACAGAGCTTCGTATTCGGCTGCATTATTGGAGTCTGTATACAATATTTGCAGTATGTACCGAACGGTATCTCCGGTTGGGGACGTCAGGACGACGCCAGCCCCTAGACTGGCTAGAATTTTAGAACCGTCGAAGTGCATGATCCAATTGGAGTATGCGCCATACTCTTTAGGGAGTTCGGCCTTCGTCCATTCGGCGACGAAGTCGGCCAGTACTTGCAATTTAATGGCTTGGCGAGGTTTGTATGTTATGCCGAATGGGAGGAGCTCAATGGCCCATTTGGCAATCCGGACCATAGCGTCGTGGTTGTTGATAATATCATTAAGTGGCACTTCCGGGGCTACTGTAATCGAACACTCTTGAAAGTAGTGTCGCAGTTTCCGCGATGCCATGAATACCGCATATGTTATCTTTTGGTAATGCGGGTACCGTGATTTGCATGCAGTGAGGACAGTGGATACATAGTATACCGGCTTTTGAAGAGGGAATTTGTGTCCGTCCGCTTCCCGTTCGACAACGAGCACCACGCTTACAACTTGATGAGTTGCCGCAATGTACAACAGCATTGGTTCGCCGATGTTTGGCGCGGCCAGGATCAGGTTGGTTGCTAGAATGGCCTTTATTTCTTCCAATCCGGCTGTGGCCACGTCCGTCCACTCGAAGTGTTCAGTGCGCCGAAGGAGGCGATAAAGGGGTAAAGCCTTTTCTCCTAAGCAGGAGATAAAGCGGCTTAGAGCCGCCACGCATCCAGTTAACTTCTGGATTTGTTTGAGGTCTGTTGGGGTAGCCAACAGTGACAATGCTCGGATTTTGGCCGGATTAGCTTCAATACCTCTACTGGAGACGATGAATCCCAGGAGCTTTCCGGCTGGTATGCCGAAAACGCATTTTTCCGGATTGAGCTTGATGTCATATGTTTAGAGGTTGTCGAATGTGAGCCTCAAGTCGTCTATCAAAGAGTCGACGTGTTTGGTTTTGACGACCACATCGTCTACGTATGCCTCTACTATTTTGCCGATTTGTTTCTCCAGGCATGTTTGAATCATGCGTTGATATGTTGCGCCGGCGTTTTTTAGCCCAAAAGGCATTGTGTTGAAACAGAAGAGACCGTATGGTGTGATGAATGCCGTTGCGGCTTGGTCGGACTCCGCAATCTTGATTTGGTGGTAACCGGAGTATGCATCGAGGAAACACAATGACTCGTGTCCTGCAGTAGCGTCAATGATTTGATCGATGCATGGGAGGGGAAGGGATCCTTTGGGAAAGCTTTATTGAGGTCTTTGAAATCGACGCAAAGGCGCCATGATTTGTCCTTCTTTGGTACCATCACCAGGTTTGCTAGCCAGTCCGGATGTTTTATTTCTCTGATGAATCCGGCCTCCAATAACTTGGCTAGTTCTTCTCCCATGGCCTGTCTCTTAGGTTCGGAGAAACGCCGAAGAGCTTGCTTGACCGGCTTGAATCCCTTTAGGATATTGAGGCTATGCTCGGCCAGCCTGCGTGGGATTCCTGGCATGTCTGAGGGATGCCAGGCGAATATGTCCCAATTCTCGCGCAGGAACTCTCGTAGTGCGGCATCCACAGCGGGGTTTAACTGTGCCCCGATGGCGGCTGTTTTGGTAGGGTCCGTTGGGTGGACTTGGAATTTGACTATTTCATCCGCTGGTTTAAAAGAGGTGGACTTGGATCTCTTGTCGAGTATCACATCGTCCCTGTCCACTGTGGAGCGTAGCGTGGTTAACTCCTCGGCCGAGAGGGCTTCGGATAATGCCTCGAGGGCCAATGCCGCTGTTTTATTTTCGGCATGGAGTGCTGTGTCCGGATCACTAGCGAGAGTGATGATTCCGTTGGGCCCGGGCATTTAAGCTTCATGTACCCATAGTGGGTATGGCTTGGAAGATTGTGAACGCCTCCCGTCCTAAAAGAGCATGAAAGCCACTGCTGAACAGGGCCACTTGGAATGTAATTTCTTCGGACCTGTAATTGTCCGATGTGCCGAATACCACATCTAGTGTGATTTTCCCCGCACAGCGTGCTTCCCGATTGGGGATAATTCCTCTAAAGGTTGTGCTACTTTGCTTGATGCGGTTCCAGTCTATTTCCATCTTTTGAAGAGTTTCCTCATAGATGAGGTTTAGTCCGCTACAGCCGTCCATGAGTACTTTGGTGAGTCGAAAGCCGTCCACGATTGTACTGAGGACCGGTGCGGCTGGTGCTCGGGCTGTTCGAAATTTGGGTTCATCACTGGCATTGAAGGTAATAGCCGTGTCACTCCATGGATTTGTTGCTGCTACGTGGCAGATTTCGGCCATGCTGCGGAGTGTTCGCTTGCGCCTATTATTTGACGCAAAGGTCTCGAACACTGTTAACACCGTTTTGTTATCCACTGGATGGTGCTCTATGGTATGTGGGATAAGAAGATCCTCACCACTTTTGGCCACCTGCCGGAGTATCCAACATGCTCTAAGGCTGTGCGTTGGTATTATGTCCGCCATGCTATGAATTTTGCAGGGTCTGTTGAGCCATCCCTCCAGTACGGTTCCTTGCCCTGTAGAGGGTTTTTGCTTTTTGGTAGTTAACCCGGGTGTATTGTGATAATGCACCCTTTTATTTTGGACTGGGTTTGTGTTCGGGGACGGATTATCCCAAATGTTTGTTTCAGTTTTCCACGCACTTTCCATCGCATAGTACTTTTGTACTATGGACGCCAAGTCAGCGAAGCGTGTTATCTCACGGTGATTTATGGCGTTAAGGATTCCCTTGTCCATGCAATTATTGCAGAAAAATAAGATTGCGTCTTCCTCGCGATAGTATTAACCTTGTTCATCGCAAGGAGGAATCTGGCCCGGTAATGATGTACTGTTTCCTGGGGCTCTTGCCTGATATGGGAAAGGTCGCTTGTGTTTGGGTGGTGGGTGGAATTGAATCCAAACCCCTACCCGATCTGGGATCCAGGGGCCGAGGAGTTTCCAATTTTGGAAGTTCCGGTTCTGGGATGTTACCCGCTAATCCTGATCCGATGTCTGACTCTAAGTTCAGGGATTGGATGTTGTCCTCCCACGAACGGGCGTCCGGCTCGGAGAGCTCGGGAATCCAGACATATTTGGTCCTCAGGATAGAGGAAAGGTCGCCGCATTGTTCCTCCACCACTGCAATATGATGGGTGACCGGTGGAGAGTTAATCTCCCTTTAATCGGGTTTAAGCCCAATCCGATCATAGTCCGTAGCGACTCCCAAGGCGGCGATGCGATCCAAGAGCTTGTTTAAGGAGGAGAGCTCCATTGGATCCATCTGTTTGGCGAATGCCGATTTGACGTGGAGGCTGTTTTCGATGACCCGAGAATTCATCATCGGCATGGTGGCCGAACAGGCGGTCATGATGAACCCGCCTAGCCGGAGAGTTTGGCCGACAGCCAAAGCTCCGCCAATAGTAGTACCGTCTTTAAAGACAAGACGAGACATCCTTCCTTCTGGCGACAGCATAGAGGAACTCTCAATGAAAGCACCAATGTCGGTGTCAATCCCGGCGGATCTCGGGTAGGGGGTCCCGAACTGTGCATCTAAGGCGGATGGTAACAGGAGGCAGGGGACACAATGTTTTACCCAGGTTCGGGCCCTCTTGATGGAGGTAAAACCCTACGTCCTGCTTGATTAATATTGATGATATGGGTAGTACAAGAGTAGATCTACCACGAAATCAGAGAGGCTAAACCCTAGAAGCTAGCCTATGGTATGATTGTATGTTGTCCTACAGACTAAAACCCTCCGATTTATATAGACACCGGAGGGGCTAGGGTTACACAAGGTCGGTTACAAAGGAGGAGATATACATATCCGTATTGCCTAGCTTGCCTTCCACGCCAAGTAGAGTCCCATCCGGACACGAGATGAAATCTTCAATCTTGTACCTTCATAGTCCAACAGTCCGGACGAAAGATATAGTCCGACTGTCCGGATACCCCCTAATCCAGGACTCCCTCAGATACCAAGTTCATATGGACCGAGGAATGTGAGGCCAGTTTCCAGGAGTTGAAGAAACGTTTGGTTACATCACCTGTGTTGATTTTGCCAGATCAGACCAAGGATTATGAGGTGTATTGTGACGCTTCACGTCGAGGACTTGGAGCAGTGCTTATGCAGGAAGGAAGACTTGTTTCCTACGCCTCATGACAGCTTAAGCCTCATGAGTTGAATTATGCTACGCATGATTTGGAGTTAGCAGCCGTAGTGCATGCATTGAAGACTTGGAGACATTTTCTCATTGGAAACCATTGTGAGGTGTACACAGATCACAAGAGTTTGAAGTATATTTTCACGCAGAAGGAGTTGAATCTCAGACAAAGGAGATGGTTGGAGCTCATCAAGGATTATGATATGAGATTGCATTATCACCCCGGAAAGGCTAACGTAGTAGCCGATGTGCTGAGTCATAAGAGCCATGTCAACACACTAATGACGGGAGATTTACCAAGGGAGTTAGCCGAGAATCTTCGTGAGCTATGTTTGGAGATAGTTCCGAGAGGCTATGTAGCAGCGTTGGAGATTCAGTCTACGTTGATGGATAAGATCAGAGAAGCCCAGAAGACTGACAAGGAGATCGCTTCTATTAAGGAGAAAATAAGCAAGGGAAAGGCTAAAGGATTTCATGAGGATGAGCATGATACCTTATGGTTTGAAGGCCGTGTTTATGTGCCCAATGACCCAGAGATCAGGAAGTTGATTCTACAAGAGGCCCATGATTCACCATATTTGATTCACCTAGGAAATACCAAGATGTATTTGGATTTGAAGGATATTTTCTGGTGGACCGGAATGAAGAAGGATATTGCGGAGTATGTAGCAGTTTGTGATGTATGTCAGAGAGTAAAGGCAGAGCATCAGAAGCCAGCAGGATTGCTACAGCCATTGCCAATACCCGAATGGAAGTGGGATAAGTTAGGCATGGATTTTATTACAGGATTGCCCAGAACACGTTTAGGCTATGACTCGATATGGGTTGTAGTCGATCGTTTGACCAAGGTAGCTCATTTCATCCCAGTGAAGACTACCTATACCAGTGCAAAGTTAGCAAAGATATACATGACCAGGATCATATGTCTGCATGGAGTTCCAAGGAGAATTGTATCAGATAGAGGAACCCAGCTTACCTCAAAGTTCTGGAATCAGTTGCATGAAACTTTGGGTACCAGGCTAGAGTTCAGTACAGCTTTCCATCCGCAGACAGATGGACAAACCGAGAGAGTCAATCAGATTTTGGAGGATATGCTAAGAGCTTGTGCGCTAGATGATGGATCTAGTTGGGATGAGAATTTGCCATATGCAGAGTTCTCTTATAACAACAATTATCAATCCAGTTTGAAGATGGCCCCTTTCGAAGCCTTGTACGGAAGGAGGTGCAGGACCCCATTGTCGTGGGATGAAGTTGGAGACCGCCAGTTGTTTGGACCGGATCTGATTAAGGAGTCTGAGCAGAAAGTAAAATTGATTCGCGATAGGCTCAAGGTAGCCCAGTCCAGGAAGAAGAGCTACGCAGATTCTAAACGCAAGGATACAGTTTACGAAGTCTAAGACCAAGTTTATCTTCGGGTATCTCCACTTCGAGGAGTTAAGCGCTTTGGAGTTAAGGAAAAGTTAGCGCCACGTTTTGTAGGACCATACAAGGTTTTGGAGCGTATGGGATAAGTAGCCTACAAGTTGGAATTGCCCGAAGGATTGTCAGGAGTTCACGACGTGTTCCACGTTTCCCAGTTGAAGAAGTGCCATGCAGAGATGGCTGATATACCGCTTAGCCGCTGGAAGCGATTCAGTTGGACAGTGATTTGACCTATGAGGAGAAACCAGTCAAGATTCTTGAGTATGCCAGCCGAGTCACCCGCAGCAAGGTTATTAAGTTCTGCAAAGTTCAGTGGAGACACCACACGGAGGATGAAGCCACCTGGGAACGAGAGGAAGATTTGCTGAAGGACCACCCTCACCTATTTTCTAGCCAACCCGAATCTCGAGGGCGAGATTCATCTTAAGGGGGGTAGGTTTGTAACATCCCAAATTTTCAATTTGGAATGTTATACACTAGATCATCATTGCATATCATATTTTATTGCATTTTTGTTGATCCTATAAATTCTACGCAACTCAAGGACCCTCGGAGAGAGTTGGGGATTTCGTTATTTTCATATTTGAGTTCTCTCAAATTTTGAAAAAGGGATCATTTGATTTTATTTATTTTATCTTCAATTATTTCTATTACAAAAATATGCGAGAGGGAATAAAATGACTTTCACAAAATAAAGAAAAATTGAGGATTTAATAAAAAAATAAAATAAGATTTTATTTGGGATTTTATTTGCTATTTTATTTGAATTTAGGAAAAATGCGCGTTTTTCAAAATTGCATTTGGGCCCCAAATAAATGTTCATCCTGTGCGACTTGATTTTAGAAGCTGGGGAAAATTTATTTCGTGATTTTTGGAGTCCGTTTAGTATTCCTTTTGTTTTTTTCTGAGCGTAACTATTTAAAAAAATGAGAACTGACCTATCGGGCCGTGTCCGACCCGGACACCTGGCCCGGCCGGCCTTATAAGCCGTGGGAGCCCAGCCGAGCCACCCCCAAACCCTAGCGCCGCCGCCGCCGCCCCGCCTCGCCCCGCCGCCGGAGCCACGCCGCCTCGCCGCCGCCCTGCCGTCGCCTCGCCGGAGGTTGACCCCGCCCTGCCGCCGGTTTTTTCTCGAAAAATCGTTCGGTTTTCCGTCGGTTTTTCATTCAGTTTTTTTAGATTCATTTTTTAATAGATCGGCTTTTCCGGTTTATTTAATTAGCGAGCGTTCGCTCGTTCTTTCGTTTTAACGAACGCTTTCATCGTTTAGATCCAGATAACGAACGTTCGTTCGTTAATTTGTTCGCCATTTTCCTTTTTCTCGGATTAAATCCACGATTTTTCTGATCGCGATTCCTGATCTGATTTTTGTTTTAGTATAACTTTTCGCTCGTTTCTCGGAATCAGGCGATTCAAGCGCCTGGAGTTTCGTCTCGAAGCCCCTCTTTCCATTTAACCAACTCAAACAAGTTTTTGCCTCTGTAAAAATTGCCCTAGATCCAGAATAGTAAGTGAAGCCTGTTTCTTTTGCCGTTTGTCTTTCGTTGCTTCGTTCAATTTGGTTCTTTTTGCCAACCGGAGTTCTTAAGTTGAACTATCTGGTTAGATCTCTTATTTGAGTTTTACCTGTGCATTAGTCGAGTACTTATTGTATGCTTGTTTGTTTGCGATAGAGTACCCGGAGTGCGCCGCTTGCTACTTCGAATCGCTAGGTTTCCCGGATCATCAGCAAGGCAAGTAACACTTTGATCATACCTCCTACTACCCAGTTTTTATTGCATTAGATCAATCCTCACACATTGCATGATTAGGATCTAATTAAATTGTGGGTTTGGGAAGTAGTTGAGGTAGTACCTATTACCTGTTTATTATCAAACCTTTGGGAGTTACTTCTACGTTTGCTTATTATGCCATGCTATGCTAGTAGACGTGGATTGGGTGAGTGAAATCCATGACAGATGTGAGATTGTTAAATTAATGGTTTATCTAAGGTGGCAACTTAAATACACATCTGGGTGGATTAAGGCACCTGGGTATTCCAGCGATTGCCTGTTTTTCTTTTGGACCGCCACCCAGGCTCAAAGGGATCATGAGATTATTCATACTAGAAACTTCTGTGTGCGGCCACAAGCAACTATGGGCTCTAGCATAGTTGAGTAAGTCGTGCGAACTCTTACAGTGGTAGACTAGCAGATGTAGGGGAAAGTAGGTGTAACGGTGTACCCGATCGTAAGGTGCTAGCGCTTCTGAAATACTATGTCTCGGTCATCCGTTTCTCAAACACCATGTAGTGCGAGAATCCCAATGGAGGAGATCGAGTCTTGTGGGGAAAAGTGTGCAAACCTCTGTAGAGTGTATAAACTAATCAGGGTTAGCCGTGTCCCCGGTTATGGACATCTTGAGTATCTAGTACTTGGATTATCATGTGAATCTCATCATGTTACTCTAATTAATTTGTTGGGTTTTTAATGATAATGTTTAATTGGGATTGAGAGCGTGTCTACACTCTCAATGTTTAACAACTACCATGATAGTTAAATAAAATTTATTCCTTTACAGTAAGGAAAAATTGGCTTTACGCAAAATGTAACCATAGAGCTTTCCACCAGCCAAATATGCATATAGTATAGCCTATATCTTTCATTTCTCTCTATGTGTTACATTGCCAGCATATTCCATGTGCTGACCTGTTTCAGGCTGCAACGTTCATGTTGCAGACTTTTCAGACGATGAGTAAGGTGCTTTAGGTCATGGTTCTATACTCAGTGATGTCGTTGGAGTTGATGGACTGACTTATCTTCCAAGCCTTCCGTTGTTATCGTTATTAGGTGGCCTTAAGCCATATTTATTATAATAAGTTCTCTTTTGAGACACTCGATGTAATAAGTGTGTGATTGCTACTCTGTTATAAATCCTTCAATTACTGTGTGGTGTCAGCATTACTGATCCAGGGATGACACCTGAGCACAGAGATTGGACCGTTTGAGGTCTGGTCGCTACATGGTGGCATCCGTTTCTTCATTTGAGCAAGTTTGCACACATGTCATTTTTACATTACCTTGCTGTTTTGTCATTTATGTGGATATTTATGCAAATGTGATATGTGATAACTTTGTTCATGAACATGCTCTTTTACATGCCATCTTCATGCTAGATTTTATTCCATGCCATAAAGTGTACTGTGATGAGTGCCACAAGCTTGCAAAGTTACTATCATGAATCTGTTTATGCCATGCCATGATTTCCTCTAAGTCTGAAATCTGTTCATATGATTTGCCATGTTTGCATTGATGCTATCATCTTTTCTGTGGATCTTTGAGACAAGTTCAGTAAGGGAGTTTTATTAAGTGCATTTAGTACTACCATGCCATGATCTTGTGTAATGTAATATGTTCCTGTAGCATATAGTTTGCTATGCATAAACTTTGCTACCTGATGTTGTTTCTGTCATGATACATGAATTTCTGCTAAGTCTGATAAGCAGTTAACTTTTGCATTTTTGCCATGCTGTTTTAGACTTGTTCTAGGGATTTCTAGCAGTAGCTCAGTGTTCATGATTTGTAGAGCTTCACCTATACTTCACTGCCATGTATTGTGTTTTCATGTTTGGGTGTTGTAGTATATTTTGACCTTGCATCTAAGTGGCCATGTTGCTGTTTTAAGCAGTTTGCACCATATCTTGTTTTGCTTGTCATTTGCAAACCGTGCATCCGTTTCCGGTGATCTTCATATCGATTTCATTCAAAATCTCCCAATCTATCCAATGGCATGCTTGGTTTGCCAAGTTGATGCCATGATCATATTTCCCCTTCCGGAGTACCCATATGCATTGCACATCATACCTTGCATTCCATGCCATGTCTTCCATCATGTTGCTTGTGCATTGCACTGTGATTGATTGTTGTTCCCTTGCTTGTGTTCTTGCATTGGGTAGAGCCGGGAGACGAGTTCGTGAATGAGGAACCAGTCGAGTACGTTTACGAGGAGCAAGCTTTTGACAACCCTAAGAACTTTGCAGGCAAGATGATCATTACCCCCGATATCACTTCTATCTTTGCTTGCTAGTTGTTCATTCTATCGCTACGTCGTGCTACCTACCACTTTTTTATAAAGCCTCCCATATTGCCATGTCAAGCCTCTAACCCACCTTCCTAGCAAACCATTGTTTGGCTATGTTACCGCTTTTGCTTAGCCCCTCTTACAGCGTTGCTAGTTGCAGGTGCAATGCGGGTTGTTCTATGTTCGAACATGGATATGTTGGGATATCACAATATCTCTTATTTAATTAATGCATCTATATACTTGGTAAAGGGTGGAAGGCTTGGCCTTTTGCTTGGTGTTTTGTTCCACTCTTGTCGCCTTAGTTTCCGTCATGCTAGTGTTATGTTCCTTGAATTTTGCATTCCAAACACGGTCGGGGAGTTATGGGACCCCCTTGTCTCTTTGCCTAAAGTAAAGCTTTCCCGAGGAGATCCAACATTGGTTTTACCATTTGCCTAATAACAACTAATATTTTGCATAGGGAGTAATTAACTCGTGGACTCTTAATCAACCCCTGGGCCAGTGCTCGACATGGGTGTTGGTTCACCTACCTAGCAGTCGGCGGTGCCGCTCTTTGGCTATCGTCCACTTCGTATAGACGGATGAGTCCATAGATAGAGAGCGTGCGGCTCTATACACAGATCTGACTCACTAGGAGATCTCCTTGGGATAGTTTTCCTTTCTTCGAAGAGCTTGTGCACCGGGATTCCGAGAATACTCCGGGTGTCCTGTGATGGAGGATTTGTTGGGGAATGTATTAATTTCAAAATTTCCTATGCACACACAAGATCATGGTGATGTATAGCAACGAGAGGGGAGAGTGTTGTCCACGTACCCTCGTAGACCGAAAGCGGAAGCGTTAGCACAACGCGGTTGATGTAGTCGTACGTCTTCACGATCCGACCGATCCAAGTACCGAACGCACGGCACCTCCGAGTTCAGCACACGTTCAGCTCGATGACGTCCCGCGAACTCCGATCCAGCAGAGCTTCACAGGAGAGTTCCGTCAGCACGACGGTGTGATGATGGTGATGATGTTGCTACCGACGCAGGGCTTCGCCTAAGCACCGCTACGATATGACGGAGGTGGAATATGGTGGAGGGGGGCACCGCACATGGCTGGGAGAGATCAACAGATCAACTTGTGTGTCTTGGGGTGCCCCCTGCCCTCGTATATAAAGGATCAAGGGAGGAGGAGGCCGGCCCTAGGAGGAGCGCGCCAAGGGAGTAGGATTCCTACTCCTAGTAGGAGTAGGTTTCCTCGTTTCCTAGTCCAACTAGGAGAAGGGGGGGAAAGGAGGGGAGTGGAGAAGGAAGGGAGAGGGGGCCGCGCCCCAAACCCCTTGTCCAATTCGGACTGGGCTTGGGTGGGGCGCGCGCCACCTCCTGGCTGCTGCCTCTCCTTCCCACTAAGGCCCATTAAGGGCCAATACTACTTCCCCGTATTCCCTTAACTCCCCGGTACTCCAAAAAATACCCGAATCACTCGGAACCTTTCCGATGTCCGAATATAGTCGTCCAATATATCGATCTTTACGTCTCGACCATTTCGAGACTCCTCTTCATGTCCCCGATCTCATCCGGGACTCCGAACTACCTTCGGTATATCAAAACACACAAACTCATAATATAACCGTCATCGAACTTTAAGCGTGCGGACCCTACGGGTTCGAGAACTATGTAGACATGACCGGGACACGTCTCCGGTCAAAAACCAATAGCGGAACCTGGATGCCCATATTGGCTCCTACATATTCTACGAAGATCTTTATCGGTCAAACCGCATAACAACATACGTTGTTCCCTTTGTCATCGGTATGTTACTTGCCCGAGATTCAATCGTCGGTATCTCAATACCTAGTTCAATCTCGTTACTGGCAAGTCTCTTTACTCGTTCCATAACACATCATCCCGCAACTAACTCATTAGTTGCAACTAGTCAATGTGTACGTGCAATGCACGTTAATTTGGAAGTATATTAAGTGTATGTGGATATTAAGTATGATATTATTTGCGTGTTATTATGTGATTAGCACAATATTTGGCATGAAATTAACTGCACGCTAAACATGTTGAGCGCTCGACATTGAAGCAGTCTAGGTCGTTGGATTGACATGATTTGATGTCCGAGATTAATTGGATCTGCCTCTTTGGGTGTTGTTATATTAGTATAGATGCTTGCAAGGCTTATAGTGATGTGCATTACCGAGTGGGCCCAGAGATACCTCTCCGACAATCGGAGTGACAAATCCTAATCTTGAAATACGCCAACCCAACAAGTACCTTCGGATACACCTGTAGAGCACCTTTATAATCACCCAGTTACGTTGTGATGTTTGGTAGCACACAAAGTGTTCCTCCGGTAAACGGGAGCTGCATAATCTCATAGTCATAGGAACATGTATAAGTCATGAAGAAAGCAATAGCAACAAACTAAACGATCAAGTGCTAAGCTAACGGAATGGGTCAAGTCAATCACATCATTCTCTAATGATGTGACCCCGTTAATCAAATGACAACTCATGTCTATGGCTAGGAAACTTAACCATCTTTGATTCAACGAGCTAGTCATGTAGAGGCATACTAGTGACACTTTGTTTGTCTATGTATTCACACATGTATTATGTTTCTGGTTAATACAATTCTAGCATGAATAATAAACATTTATCATGAAATAAGGAAATAAATAATAACTTTATTATTGCCTCTAGGGCATATTTCCTTCAGTCTCCCACTTGCACTAGAGTCAATAATCTAGTTCGCATCGCCATGTGATTTAACATCAATAGTTCACATCACCAAGTGATTAACACCCATAGTTCATATCCTCATGTGACCAACACCCAAAGGGTTTACTAGATTCAATAATCTAGTTCACATTGCTATGTGATTAATACCCAAAGAGTACTAAGGTGTGATCATGTTTTGCTTGTGAGGGAAGTATAGTCAACGGGTCTGCCACATTCAGATCCATATGTATTTTGCAAATTTCTATGTCAATAATGCTCTGAATGGAGCTACTCTATCTAATTGCTCCCACTTTCAATATGTATCCATATTGAGACTTTGAGTCATCGGGATCAGTGTCAAACCTTGCATCGACGTAACCCTTTACGGCGAACCTTTTGTCACCTCCATAATCGAGAAACATATCCTTATTCCACTAAGGATAATTTTGACCAATGTCCAGTGATCTACTCCTAGATCACTATTGTACTCCATTGCCAAACTCAGGGCAGGGTATACAATAGGTCTGGTACACAACATGGCATACTTTATAGAACCTATGGCTGAGGCATAGGGCATGACTTTCATTCTCTCTCTATCTGCTGTCGTGGTCGGGTTTTGAGTCTTACTCAACTTCACACCTTGTAACACAAACAAGAACTCCTTCTTTGACTATTCCATTTTGAACTACTTCAAAATCTTGTCAAGGTATGTACTCATTGAAAAACTTATCAAGCGTCTTGATCTTCTCTATAGATCTTGATGCTCAATATGTAAGCAGCTTTACCGAGGTCTTTCTTTGAAAAACTCCTTTCAAACACTCCTTTATGCTTTGCAGAATAATTCTACATTATCTCCGATCAACAATATGTCATTCACATATACTTATCAGAAATGTTGTAGTGCTCCCACTCACTTTCTTGTAAATACGGCTTCACCGCAAGTCTGTATAAAACTATATGCTTTGATCAACTTATCAAACCGTATATTCCAACTCTGAGATGCTTGCACCAGTCCATAGCTGGATCGTTGGAGCTTGCATATTTTGTTAGCACCTTTAGGATTGAAAAAACTTTCTTGTTGCATCATATACAACTCTTCTTTAATAAATCCATTAAGGAATGTAGTTTTGTTTATCCATTTGCCAGATTTCATAAAATGTGGCAATTGCTAACATGATTTGGACAGACTTAAGCATAGATACGAGTGAGAAACTCTCATCGTAGTCAACACCTTGAACTTGTCGAAACCCTTCTGCGACAATTCTAGCTTTGTAGATAGTAACACTACTATCAGTGTCTGTCTTCCTCTTGAAGATCCATTTAATCTCAATGGCTGACAGATCAATGGGTAAGTCAATCAAAGTCCATACTTTGTTCTCATACATGGATCTCATCTCAGATTTCATGGCCTCAAACCATTTTGCGGAATCTGGGCTCATCATCGCTTCCTCATAGTTCGTAGGCTCGTCATGGTCAAGTAACATGACCTCCAGAACAGGATTACGGTACCACTCTGGTGCGGATCTCACTCTGGTTTACCTACGAGGTTCGGTAGTAACTTGATCTGAAGTTACATGATCATCATCATTAGCTTCCTCACTAATTGGTGTAGTAGTCACAGGAACAGATTTCTATGATGAACTACTTTCCAATAAGGGAGCAGGTACAGTTACCTCATCAAGTTCTACTTTCCTCCCACTCACTTCTTTCGAGAGAAACTCCTTCTCTAGAAAGGATCCGTTCTCAGC
This sequence comes from Triticum dicoccoides, assembly GCF_002162155.2. Taxonomy (NCBI): domain Eukaryota; kingdom Viridiplantae; phylum Streptophyta; class Magnoliopsida; order Poales; family Poaceae; genus Triticum; species Triticum dicoccoides. Next base: position 351,434,876 of record NC_041384.1, on the reverse strand, counting down.
AATGAATATCTTGCCTTCGGATCTGTGATAGAAGGTGTACCCAACATTTTATTTTTGGGTATCCTATGAAGATGCACTTCTCCGATTTGGGTTTGAGCTTATCAAGTTGAAACTTTTTCACATAAGCATTGCAACCTCAAACTTTAAGAAACGACAGCTTAGGTTTCTTGCCAAACCATAGTTCATACGGTGTCGTCTCAACGGATTTAGATGGTGCCCTATTTAACGTGAATGTAGCTGTCTCTAATGCATAACCCCAAAACGATAGTGGTAAATCGGTAAGAGACATCATAGATCGCACCATATATAATAAAGTACGGTTATGACATTCGGACACACCATTACACTGTGGTGTTCCAGCTGGCGTGAGTAGTGAAACTATTTCACATTGTTTTAACTAAAGGCCAAACTCGTAACTCAAATATTTTACTTCTACGATCATATTGTAGAAACTTTTATTTTTGTTACGATGATTCTCCACTTCACTCTGAAATTCTTTGAACTTTTCAAATGTTTCAGACTTGTGTTTCATCAAATAGATATACTCATATCTACTCAAATCATCCGTGAAGATCAGAAAATAATGATACCTGTCACGAGCCTCAATATTCATCGGACCACACACATCAGTATGTATGATTTCCAACAAATCTGTTGCTCGCTCCACTGTTCCGGAGAACAGAGTCTTAGTCATCTTGCCCATGAGGCATGGTTCGCAAGCATCAACTGATTCATAATCAAGTGATTTCAAAAGCCCATCAGCATGGATTTTCTTCATGCGCTTTACACCAATATGACCTAAACGACAGTGCCACAAATAAGTTGCACTATCATTATTAACTTTGCATCTTTTGGCTTCAATATTATGAAAATGTGTATCACCATGATCGAGATCCAACAAACAATTTTCATTGGGTGTATGACCATAGAAGATTTTAGTCATGTAAACAAAATAACAATTATTCTCTAACTTACATGAATAACCATATTGCAATAAACATGATCCAATCATATTTATGCTCAACGCAAACACTAAATAACATTTATTTTAGGTTTAACACTAATCCCGAAAGTATAGGGAGTGTGCGATGATGATCATATCAATCTTGGAACCATTTCCAATACACATCGTCACTTCACCTTTAACTAGTCTCTGTTCATTCTGCAACTCCCGTCTCGAGTTACTATTCTTAGCAACTGAACTAGTATCAAATACTGAGGGGTTGCTATAAACATTAGTAAAGTACACATCAATAACATTTATATCAAATATACCTATATTCACTTTGCCATCCTTCTTATCTGCCAATTACTTGGAGTAGTTTCGCTTCCAATGACCAGTCCCTTTGCAGTGGAAGCACTCAGTTTCAGGCTTAGGTCTAGACTTGGGTTTTTTCACTTGAGCGGCAACTTGTTTGCCGTTCTTCTTGAAGTTCCCCTTTCTTCCCTTTGTCCCTTTACTTGAAACTAGTGGTTTTGTTTACCATCAACACTTGATGCTTTTCTTGATTTCTACCTTCGTCGATTTCAGCATCACGAAGAGCTTGGGTATCGTTTCCGTTATCCCTTGCATATTATAGTTCATCACGAAGTTCTACTAACTTGGTGATGGCGACTAGAGAATTCTGTTAATCACTATTTTATCTGGAAGATTAACTCCCACTTGATTCCAGCGATTGTAGTACCCAGACAATCTGAGCACATGCTCACTGCTTGAGCTATTCTCCTCCATCTTTTAGCTATAGAACTTGTTGGAGACTTCATATCTCTCAACTCGGGTATTTGCTTGAAATATTAACTTCAACTCCTGGAACATCTCATATGGTCCATGACGTTCAAAACAACTTTGAAGTCCTGATTCTAAGCCGTTTAGGCATGCTGCACTAAACTTATTAAGTAGTCATCATATTGAGCTAGCCAAATGTTCATAACATGTGCATATGCTCCTGCAATAGGTTTCTCACCTAGCGGTGCATCAAGGACATAATTCTTCTGTGCAGCAATGAGGATAAACCTCAGATCATGGATCCAATCCACATCATTGCTACTAACATCTTTCAACTTAGTTTTCTCTAGGAACATATCAAAAATAAAACATGGGAGCTAAACCCGAGCTATTGATCTACAACATAGATATGCTAATACTACTAGGACTAAGATCATGATAAATTTAAGTTCAATTAATCATATTACTTAAGAACTCCCACTTAGATAGACATCCCTCTAATCTTCTAAGTGATCACGTGATCCATATCAACTAAACCATGTCCGATCATCACGTGAGATGGAGTAGTTTCAATGGTGAACATCACTATGTTGATCATATCTACTATATGATTCACGCTCGACCTTTCGGTCTCAGTGTTCTGAGGCCATATCTTTTATATGCCAGGCTCGTCAAGATTAACCTGAGTATTCCACGTGTGCAACTGTTTTGCACCCTTTGTATTTGAACATAGAGCCTATCACACCCGATCATCACGTGGTGTCTCAGCACGAAGAAGTTTCACAACAGTGCATACTCAGGGAGAACATTTGTACCTTGATAATTAGTGAGAGATCATCTTATAAAGCTACCGTCGAACTAAGCAAAATAAGATGTATAAAAGATAAACATCACATGCAATCAAAATATGTGACATGATATGGCCATCATCATCTTGTGCCTTTGATCTCCATCTCCAAAGCATCGTCATGATTTCCATCGTCACCGGCATGACACCATGATCTCCATCATCTTGATCTATATCAATGTGTCGTCACATGGTCGTCTCGCCAACTATTGCTCTTGCAACTATTGCTATCGCATAGCGATAAAGTAAAGCAATTATTTGGCGCTTGCATCTTATGCAATAAAGAGACAACCATAAGGCTTCTGCCAGTTGCCGATAACTTCAACAAAACATGATCATCTTATACAACAACTTATATCTCATCATGTCTTGACCATATCACATCACAACATTCCCTGCAAAAACAAGTTAGACGTCCTCTACTTTGTTGTTGCAAGTTTTACGTGGCTGCTACGGGCTTAGCAAGAACCGTTCTTACCTACGCATCAAAACCACAACGATAGTTTGTCAAGTTGGTGTTGTTTTAACCTTCGCAAGGACTGGGCGTAGCCACACTCGGTTCAACTAAAGTTGGAGAAACTGACACCCGCCAGCCACCTGTGTGCAAAGCACGTCGATAGAACCAGTCTCGCGTAAGCGTACGCGTAATGTCGGTCCGGGCCGCTTCATCCAACAATACCGCCGAACCAAAGTATGACATGCTGGTAAGCAGTATGACTTATATCGCCCACAACTCACTTGTGTTCTACTCGTGCATATGACATCTACGCATAAAATCAGGCTCGGATACCACTGTTGGGGAACATAGTAATTTCAAAATTTCCTACGCACACGCAAGATCATGGTGATGTATAGCAGCAAGAGGGGAGAGTGTTTTCCACGTACCCTTGTAGACCGAAAGCGGAAGCATTAGCACAACGCGGTTAATGTAGTCGTACGTCTTCACGATCCAACCGATCCAAGTACCGAACTGTAATGCCCCGAGACCGTTGCGCCAGGTGTCTTCCAGTTATTCGCTGTTGTTGCCTTGTCATTTGCTTGCGTGTCATGCATTTCATATCATGTCATCATGTGCATCGCATTTGCATACGTGTTCGTCTCATGCATCCGAGCATTTTCCCCGTTGTCCATTTTGCGATCCGACACTCCTATGTCCTTCGGCGCCCTCTTTTTTGCCTCTTTCGTGTGCGGGTGTTGAACGTTCTCGGATTGGAACGAGATTTTCCAAGCGGCCTTGGTTTACTACCGGTAGACCGCCTGTCAAGTTTCGTGCCATTTGGACTTCGTTTGATACTCCAACGATTAACCGGGGAACCGTAAAGGCCTCGTGTGTGTTGCAGCCCAACACCCCTCCAAAGTGGCCCAAAACCCATCCAAACCCCCTCCATCCTCTCGGTCGTTCGATCACGATCGCGTGGCCAAAAACCGCACCTCATTTGGACTCTCCTAGCTCCCTCTACCTATAAATATGTGTGCCTCCCCGAATTTTCGCGCAGATGAAACCCTAGATCCAACTCCCTCCGCGCCGCCGGACATGTTCGTCCGTCATCGGACGCGTCCACCGCCGCCGCCACGTGTTTCAGCCAATCAGGGCTCGCCACGTCATCACCGCCGTGCCCGCGTCCAACCGCGACTTGACACCTATCCCGCCGCCCTCTCACCGCCGCACCGGCCCGCCGTGGCCCATCGCGGGCCCGCCCGGGCCCGGATCCCCGCCGCCCGCGCCCGCAGGACCCGACCGCGAGCGCCGCCCGTCTCCGCCGAGAGGCGCGCCTCCCGCCGCCCGCCGGCCGCCGTGCGCCTCACCGCCGAGCCGCCACATCGCCACCGCCTCGTCCCCCGACCGCCTCGGCGCCCGGCGCGCCTCCGCGCCCGCGCCACCCCGTTGCTCCGCGGGCAGCCGCCCTCCGCCGATGCGACCTCGCCAGTCCTCTCCTCCAACTCCGGCGACCGGATCCGGTTCCCCCCCAAGCTCTCTAGTCTCCTTCCTCATCTCCGACCGTCTCCGGCGAACTGCTCCGGCAAACCTCGTGGAACGCGCCCAGATCCAGATCCGGTCAAACGAGGTTGACCCGAAATTCCACTAAGTCCTGTAATTTTTGCATTTTATGCCCCTGTTCATCGCATCATAACTCCTCATCCGCAGCTCCGTTTCGTGCATGTGGCATATCGAATTGTTCGTCTGGATGTGCTCTTCATTTCATTCCATTGCATCATGCTTGTTTCAGTCCATCTTGATGTCTAAAATGTTGTTGCAAGAGTGCAATAAAATGTTAGTTTCTGTTTCTTAACAGATTATGGACATTTGTCATTTTTCCCATGATTAATGTGTGCCTCCTATGAACTTGAGCCCTACATGTGTTTTGGGCTATGCCATGCCATCTTTACAGAGGTGTATGCCATGTATTTTTGTGATCAATGTGGTGACTAGCACATGCATGCAAAGTAGCTCTCGTGATGTTCCTGATTTCAGGGACTTAGAATTCTTCCAAGTCATTTCCCTGATGTTATTTTTATGCCATGTATTCATGTTGCTACAGAGTGATCCATGCCTCTTTTGAGCATGTTCAGTAAGGATGATTTTGAGATATTGTTATGTTCTATCCATCCATGTCTTTGTTTGAAATTATGGAGTACCCTAGCATTACTCAAGCTTGCTCTACTTTTGTTATAAAATGTTCCTGGGAGATTGTTTACGTGTTAATCAATTTTGCCAAGGTTGTGGTAGTTGATCCATGCATGCTATGAGTTTGTTCTTGCTTTGGTTAGCTTCATGATCATGTATTCTTGCTGGTAGTATGCTTAGTTTGTCATGCAATGCGTTGTGGTGAGTGCATTGAGCTTGCAAACATGCCTATGTAACTCTGTTTTTGCCATGTCCATTTTTCTGCTAAGTCTGAATTTGTTAACGAAACTTGCTATGTTCACCTGGGTGCCATCATATCTTCTGATCCTTTTTGGCTTATGGTCAGTAAGGGACTTTTGTTATATGCTTTGAGTAGATTCATGTCATGCCTTGTATTGCTATGATCTGATCATGTAGCATGTTGTTATTTTGCTCTAAACATTGCTTCCTAATGTTAATTCCTGACATGTTAGTATTTTCACTAAGTCTGTGATGTTGTTATTTTTTGCACTTTTGCCATGCTTGTTTGAGCCTGCTATTGTGTGATTTAGCCGTAGCTCAATGTTCATATTTTGTCAAGCATCTTGAGTAGATCACTGCCATGTGCTTTGTTGCTATGTTCAAGTGTAGTAGCTTAGTTTCTTGTTGCATTCTAGATGGCATTGTGCTGTTGATCGCAGATTAGTGTCATTATTGTTTTGCTTGCCATTTGCAAAGCATGCATCCGATTCCGGTGATCTTTATATTGATTTCGACCGAAATCAACTCATCTTTCCAGTGGCGCACTTGGTTTGCCAAGTTGATGCCTTGTTCAATCTTTTCCTTTCGGAGCACGCATATGCATTGCATATCACATCCCGCATATCATGCCATGTTTTGCATCATGTTGCTTGCGCATTGCACGTGGTTGATTGTCGTTTCCTTTGCTCGTGTTCTTGCTTTGGGTAGAGCCGGGAGACGAGTACGTGATCGATGACCCATTGAGTATGCTTACGAGGATCAAGCTTTCATCTTCTCGGAGAACTTTGCAGGCAAGATGACCATACCCTCGAAATCACTTCTATCTTTGCTTGCTAGTTGCTCGCTCTTTTGCTATGCTGCGATACCTACCACTTGCTATATCATGCCTCCCATATTGCCATGTCAAGCCTCTAACCCACCTTGTCCTAGCAAACCGTTGTTTAGCTATGTTACCGCTTTGCTCAGCCCCTCTTATAGCGTTGTTAGTTGCAGGTGAAGATGGAGTTTGTTCCATGTTGGAACATGGTTATTGTTGGGATATAACAATATCTCTTATTTAATTAATGCATCTATATACTTGGTAAAGGGTGGCAGGCTCGGCCTTATGCCTGGTGTTTTGTTCCACTCTTGCCTCCCTAGTTTCCGCCATACCGGCGTTATGTTCCTTGATTTTGCGTTCCTTACACGGTTGGGTTATAATGGGAACCCCTTGACAGTTTTCCTTGAATAAAACTCCTCCAGCAAGGCCCAACTTTGGTTTGACATTTGCACTGACAACCTAGCCTTTTTCCCTTGGGTTTCCGGAGCCTGGGGGTCATCTTTATTTTAACCCCCCCCCCCCGGGGGGCCAGTGCTTCTCTAAGTGTTGGTCCAACCTGAGCGATGTCCGGCGCCCCCTGGGCAACCAAGGTTTATGCCAACCCGACGTCTTGCTCATCTGGTGTGCCCTGAGAATGAGATATGTGCAGCTCCTATCGGGATTTGTCGGCACATTCGGGTGGCTTTGCTGGTCTTGTTTTACCATTGTCGAAATGTTTGTAACCGGGATTCCGAGTCTGATCAGGTCTTCCTGGGAGAAGGAATATCCTTCATTGACCGTGAGAGCTTGTGATGGGCTAAGTTGGGACACCCCTACAGGGATTTGAACTTTCAAAAGTCATGCCCGCGGTTATGGGCAGATGGGAATTTGTTAATGTCCGGTTGTAGAGAACTTGAAACTTAACTTACTTAAAATGAATCAAAAGCGTGTGTAGCCGTGATGGTCTCTTTCCGGTGGAGTCCGAGAAGTGAACACGGTCTCGTGTTATGCTTGAACGTAAGTAGTTTCAGGATCACTTCTTGATCACTTCTAGTTCACGACCGTGCTTTGCTTCTCTTCTCGCTCTCTTTTGCGTAAGATAGCCACCATATATGCTAGTGCTTGCTACAGCTCCACCTCACTACCCCCATTTCCTACCCATAAGCTTAAATAGTCTTGATCGCGAGGGTGTGAGATTGCTGAGTCCCCGTGACTCACATATTACTTCCAAAACCAGTTGCAGGTGCCGATAATGTCCGTGCAGGTGACGCAACCGAGCTCAAGGAGGAGCTCGGAGAAGATCGTGTTCGTTGTGTTGTTTCCTTTTCCTTTCGATCAGTAATGGAGCCCAGCTGGGGCGATCGGGGATCTTAGCATTAGGGGTGGTCTTCTTTTATTTTGGTTCCATAGTCGGACCTTGATTGTATTCTGGATGATGTAATGCTATATTCATGTATTGTGTGAAGTGGCAATTGTAAGCCAACTCTATATCTCTTTCTTATTCAGTACATGGGATGTGTAAAGATTACCCCTCTTGCGACATGCCTACAATGCGGTTATGCCTCTAAGTCGTGCTCCGACACGTGGGAGATATAGCCGCATCGTGGGTGTTACAAGTTGGTATCAGAGCCTTCCCTGACTTAGGAGCCCCCTACTTGATCGAATCGCTGGCGTTGTTGTGTCTAGAAAATTGTTTTGAGTCCTATAGGATTATATATATCGGAGAGTAGGATTCTTTTTACTCCTCTGTCCCTTCGTCGCTCTAGGGAGGCCTCCTGACATAGAGTTTTGACTCTTCTCTTCTCAAATTTCACAAAAAAAATTAGGATCACACGGGTATCTTGGAATCGTTTCGATGGTTTTGTGACGAGAACATTATTCTTGGTGCATCCTGACATTTAGGGGTTGTGGCAGTGTCCTGGGGAGTTGAGCTCTGAGGTGTTGTCGTCACAATTTTATCGTTGCAGTTCTGGAATATCTGAGTTTTGCCAACATCGAAAATCTCTTTTATGCAGTTGTTGGTGAGATAACCTCGACGCCACCCAGTACTGGGGCGGGAGTTCGGGAGTATTGCCATAACTCATATAACGGATGCTTTTCGAAGGTTGAGATAAATGATTTCCGAAGGTTTCTTGGTTATGTGTTGAAGGATGGATACAGCTGGATGTAGGTTTTGCTAGTTTTGGGTGAGATATTATGCTTCCCCTGTATCTCCAGCAGCTGATTGCATAACCAGAAATTTTCGGGAGTTTATAAGTGGGAATTCAAGTAGCTCATAGGATATCTTTCCGACACATGTATGATATGAAATTGGGGTTCGACGTCGAGTGGTCCGCCTATCCACGGTTGGTTTAAAGTGGTCTCGTTGTGTCTTAGAGAGTCCTTGGCTATGCTGACTCGGGGACGCTTCGTATGTCATGTGCACTGCCTTGTACATGATGGTGTTGTACGATCGAGCCCATGTGGGCCCCACCATGAAAACTTCAGACGAAATCTCTATCATATGTTTGTTCCGGCTTATTTTGCAAGCCAATCCTTTGTTTTGTTTTCAGTTGTGGTATTCGTGTTTCTTTGAAGTCAAATGTTGATTCCATACCTTTCCTAAGTGGCGTTCTCATATTCCTATGGGAGTACTAATCCCTCTAGATCATCGAGATTGTCATGTTAATTCTTTTTCAACCGGCGTGTTTCTCTTCAAGTGGATCCGGTCATTTCAACATTCGCAAGATCACCTCTCAGTTTTCGTCAACGGTGTTTGTTTCATCCGTCTCCAAGTTGCCTTTGTTTTCCCACCCACCCCCCCTTTTCTTCAAGGACTCAGATTTCTTAATCAAGTATCCATTTTATTCATGTGAACTTCCTCCATTCTTTTCTGTCAATATTCTTATCCGGTGATTCTCATGAAGATGTTCTACTAGTTCATCATTCTTCGTTCTCTTTCTTCTCCGGTGGTTGCAATTCAAGCTTTGGTGTTGATCATATCCTTTTCCTCGTTTCAAATGTTTTCTCATGCCGGTGCACCTCTTAATCATCCACTTCTCGCCATTCATTTGTTCTAGAGTGTTGAAGATATCTCAGAAGGCTCGTCCTTTCATTCAAGATCCGTTCAACCTATCTCAAGGTTGTTATCTTATTCAAGCCATTTAACTCAACCGGCGCAATCTATCTTTTGAATCATTTCAATGGTGTTTCTCTTGAGTGGACCCTAACCCACAGGTCTTTTTCCCAGGATCTTACCCGACTCTTCTAATTTTTCTGGAGCTATCCTCAAATTTTCTCAAAGCTTGACGTAAGAATGAGTTATCATCAGTCAAATACCTTTCTCCAAGATCTTTCAAATTCTTCACCGTTGGCTCAACTTTTAAATTCGTCATCCCGGAGTATCTCAACAACTCATGGTGGTGTTTCTCATCGTCATTCTCAACACTTGAAGACTGAAGAAGTGTTTCCTCTAAATCTTGGTCCGTTCTCTCAAAGATTCATGGTTCTAGCCTTATGCCATCCTCTCATAATTGTTTTCGATTGTGAGAATTCTTCCATCCATCCGGAGCATTTCATGAGTTGTTTTCATTTCTTTTCTTCGGAGCCCATCATTTTAGAAGATTTATTCATTCTCACCTCTCATCTATCATTCTCCAAATCTTACCGGTGAATCATTCAAGTATTCTCTTATTAGCTTGTGATCTCTTTGTTCTCATGTATCTAAATCCCCTCAAGTATCTTCATTCGTTCTCTAATTCTTCCCGGTGTTTCTTTATCTTTTTTTCAATCATTTTCAATTCTTACGGTGGTTCGTCCAAGAGTTCCCTTCCTAGGTTATCATATCAATTCATTCGTTGTTTCAATCCCACCGGCGGTTCAATGAAGACCTTCTCAAGTTTGCGCCATATCTATCTTAATCCTTTCTATGAGAATAAGTTGTATGAAATCCATTGCTTGTCATCAATTTAATTGGTGAAGGATGCACATAACATAATTCTTATTCTTGCTCCATCCAAGTGATTGATTCATTCTTCTGGAGGTTGTTCACGATGTTTAAATTCTTGGTTCAAGATGCTTCATCTTTTCTTTCCGGAGTTCCAAGTTTTCCGCATTATCTCGTCGCGAAGATCCATCTAATCATTGCAAGGTTTAACCTTGTGTTTTTAACTTCTCTTTCCTTTCGTTTGATCATTCTTTTATTACCGGAGTTCTTCATGGAGGTTCTACATGATGGTTCATCAAGGACTTAATCCCTTCTCGAAGTGTTCATTGAGATTCTTTTCCGAGGAGCTCAAGTTTTCTTCATCTTGCAATCCGGAGTGCAATTGTTCTCCCTTATCTTTTGAGGTGGCAATATATCATTTTTCTTTCACAAGAATGAGATATTTAAACCCATCACTTTCTTCCGTAGAATTATCTTGGTATAGTTTTCACCTAAAGCCTTCCATTGGGAATGTTGCTCTTTGTGGTGATTATCTATAATCCAAGTTTTTTTATACTTATCACCTCGGTGGAAGATGATTTCTATCTTTTCCTAGCTCCCAATCAAATCTTTTCCATGAGTGGCAAGTTGTCTCCTCATAATTTTGAGATGTCTTCTATAAGTCCATATCAAGCTTATCCTTTTCGTTGTTGGTTTTCCAACAACTCCGTTATAAATTTCTTGGAAGGGTGATCTCCAAGCTCACTTGTGGCATTGGTTGACCTTTTCTTCTCCATCCTTTCATTTCAATGATCTATATTCTTTCTTCTTCCGGAGGCATTGTGATGTTTCTCTTTTCTCTCATCATCTAAAGTTGTGAAGATCGTGTTCTTTTCGTGCTTATCCTTTTATTCGGAGTGTTGTGTCCTCTGCTCAAGTTCTTTTCATCCTATCAAGTGTTGCATCTCTTTTCAAACGGAGTGCTGTCCGAATTTGTTATCCCTTGTTCCTCTTTTCTAACGGAGTGTTTTCAACTTTGCTCATCTTCGTGGTATTCTTTCTTTAAATTTGTTTAACCTCTCAAGGTTCGTTGGTTTCACTCGTTTGTCAAAGAAGCAATTTTGTTTTACCTCTTCATCTTCCGTTTCTCTCCGGTGCCATCCTAGATCTCGGGACAAGATCCTCTCATAGTGGTGGAGTGTTGTAACGCCCCGAGACCATTGCGCCAGGTGTCTTCCAGTTATTCGCTGTTGTTGCCTTGTCATTTGCTTGTGTGTCATGCATTTCATATCATGTCATCATGTGCATCGCATTTGCATACGTTTTTGTCTCATGCATCCGAGCATTTTCCCCATTGTCCGTTTTGCGATTCGACACTCCTATGTCCCCCGGCGCCCTCCTTTTGCCTCTTTCGTGTGCGGGTGTTGAACGTTCTCGGATTAGACCGAGATTTGCCAAGTGTCCTTGGTTTACTACCTGTAGACCGCCTGTCAAGTTTTGTGCCATTTGGACTTCGTTTGATACTCCAACGGTTAACCAGGGAACCGTAAAGGCCTTGTGTGTGTTGCAGCCCAACACCCCTCCAAAGTGGCCCAAACCGAATCCAAACCCCCTCCATCCTCTCGGTCGTTCGATCATGATCGTGTGGCCGAAAACCGCACCTCATTTGGACTCTCCTAGCTCCCTCTACCTATAAATATGTGTGCCTCCCCGAATTTTCGCGCAGATGAAACCCTAGATCCAACTCCCTCTGCACCACCGGACATGTCCGTCCGTCATCGGACGCGTCCACCGTCGCCGCCACATGTTTCAGCCAATCAGGGCTCGCCACATCATCACCGCCGCGCCCGCGTCCAACCACGCATCGACACCTGTCCCGCCACCCTCTCGCCGCCGCACCGGCCCGCCGCGGCCCATCGCGGGCCCGCCCGCGCCCGCAGGACCCGGCCACGAGCGCCGCCCGTCTCCGCCGAGAGGCACGCCTCCTGCCGGCCGCCGTGCGCCTCACCGCCGAGCCGCCTCGTCACCACCACCTCATCGCCCGACCGCCTCCGGGCCCGCGCCGCCCCATTACTCCGCCGGCCGCCGCCCTCCGCCGATGCGACCTCGCCAGCCCTCTCCTCCCACTCCGGCAACCAGATCTGGTTCCACGCCCAAGCTCTCCACTCTCCTTCCTCATCTCCGGCCGTCTCCGGCGAACTGCTCTGGCAAACCTGGTGGAACGCGCCCAGGTCCAGATCCGGTCAAATGAGGTTGACCCGAAATTCCACCAAGTCCTGTAATTTTTGCATTTTATGCCCCTGTTCATCGCATTATAACTCCTCATCCGCAGCTTCGTTTCGTGCGTGTGGCATATCGAATTGTTCGTCTGGATGTGCTCTTCATTTCATTCCATTGCATCATGCTTGTTTGAGTCCATCTTGATGCGTAAAATTCTGTTGCAAGAGTGCTATAAAATGTTAGTTTTTGTTTCTTAACAGATTATGGACATTTGTCATTTTTGCCATGATTATTGTGTGCCTCCTATGAACTTGAGCCCTACATGTGTTTTGGGCTATGCCATGCCATCTTTACAGAGGTGTATGCCATGTATTTTTGTGATCAATGTGGTGACTATCACATGCATGCAAAGTAGCTCTCGTGATGTTGCTGATTTCAGGGACTTAGAATTCTTCTAAGTCATTTCCCTGATGTTATTTTTATGCCATGTATTCATGTTTCTACGGAGTGATCCATGCCTCTTTTGAGCATGTTCAATAAGGATGATTTTGAGAAATTGTTATGTTCTATCCGTCCATATCTTTGTTCGCAATTATGGAGTACCCTAGCATGACTCAATCTTGCTCTACTTTTGCTATAAAATATTCCTGGCAGATTGTTTACGTGTTAATAAATTTTGCCAAGGTTGTGGTAGTTGATCCATGCATGCTATGAGTTTGTTCTTGCTTTGGTTAGCTTCATGATCATGTATTCTTGCTGGTAGTATGCTTAGTTTGTCATGCAATGCGTTGTGGTGAGTGCATCGAGCTCGCAAACATGCCTACGTAACTCTGTTTTTGCCATGTCCATTTTTCTGCTAAGTCTGAATCTGTTAACGAAACTTGCTATGTTCACCTGGGTGCCATCATATCTTCTGATCTTTTTTGGCTTATGGTCAGTAAGGGACTTTTGTTATATGCTTTGAGTAGATTCATGCCATGCCTTGTATTGCTATGATCTGATCATGTAGCATGTTGTTATTTTGCTCTAAACATTGCTTCCTCATATTAATTCCTAACATGTTAGTATTTTCACTAAGTCTGTGATGTTGTTATCTTTTGCACTTTTGCCATGCTTGTTTGAGCCTGCTATTGTGTGATTTAGCCGTAGCTCAATGTTCATCTTTTGTCAAGCATCTTGAGTAGATCACCGCCATGTGCTTTGTTGCTATGTTCGAGTGTAGTAGCTTAGTTTCTTGTTGCATTCTAGATGGCATTGTGCTGTTGATCGCAGATTAGTGTCATTATTGTTTTGCTTGCCATTTGCAAAGCATGCATCTGATTCCGGTGATCTTTATATTGATTTCAACCGAAATCAACTCATCTTTCCAGTGGCGCACTTGGTTTGCCAAGTTGATACCTTGTTCAATCTTTTCCTTTTGGAGCACGCATATGCATTGCATATCACATCCCGCATATCATGCCATGTTTTGCATCATGTTGCTTGCGCATTACAGGTGGTTGATTATCGTTTCCTTTGCTCGTGTTCTTGCTTTGGGTAGAGCCGAGAGACGAGTACGTGATCGAGGACCCGTTGAGTACGCTTACGAGGATCAAGCTTTCGTCTTCTCGGAGAACTTTGCAGGCAAGATGACCATACCCTCGAAATCACTTCTATCTTTGCTTGCTAGTTGCTCGCTCTTTTGCTACGTTGCGATACCTACCACTTGCTATATCATGCCTCCCATATTGCCATGTCAAGCCTCTAACCCACCTTGTCCTAGCAAACCGTTGTTTGGCTATGTTACCGCTTTGCTCAGCCCCTATTATAGCGTTGTTAGTTGCAGGTGAAGATGGAGTTTGTTCCATGTTGGAACATGGTTATTGTTGGGATATAAAAATATCTCTTATTTAATTAATGCATCTATATACTTGGTAAAGGGTGGAAGGCTCGGCCTTATGCCTGGTGTTTTGTTCCACTCTTGCCGCCCTAGTTTCCGTCATACCGGTGTTATGTTCCTTGATTTTGCGTTCCTTACGCGGTTGGGTTATAATGGGAACCCCTTGACAGTTCGCCTTGAATAAAACTCCTCCAGCAAGGCCCAACTTTGGTTTTACATTTGCACTAACAACCTAGCGTTTTCCCTTAGGTTTCCGTAGCCCGAGGGTCATCTTTATTTTAACCCCCCCCCGGGGGCCAGTGCTTCTCTAAGTGTTGGTCCAACCTGAGCGACGTCCGGCGCCCCCTGGGCAACCAAGGTTTATGCCAACCCGACGTCTTGCTCATCCAGTGTGCCCTGAGAACGACATATGTGCAGCTCCTATCGGGATTTGTCGGCACATTCGGGTGGCTTTGCTGGTCTTGTTTTACCATTGTCAAAATGTCTTGTAACCGGGATTCCGAGTCTGATCGGGTCTTCCTGGGAGAAGGAATATCCTTCGTTGACCGTGAGAGCTTGTGATGGGCTAAGTTGGGACACCCCTGCAGGTATTTGAACTTTCAAAAGCCGTGCCCGCCGTTATGGGCAGATGGGAATTTGTTAATGTCCGGTTGTAGAGAACTTGAAATTTAACTTAATTGAAATGAATCAAAAGCATGTGTAGCCGTGATGGTCTCTTTTCGGCGAAGTCTGGGAAGTGAACACGGTCTCGTGTTATGCTTGAACATAAGTAGTTTCAGGATCACTTCTTGATCACTTCTAGTTCACGACCGTGCTTTGCTTCTCTTCTCGCTCTCTTTTGCGTAAGATAGCCACCATATATGCTAGTGCTTGCTGCAGCTCCACCTCACTACCCCCTTTTCCTACCCATAAGCTTAAATAGTCTTGATTGCGAGGGTGTGAGATTGTTGAGTCCCTGTGACTCACAGATTACTTCCAAAACCAGTTGCAGGTGCCGATAATGTCCGCGCAGGTGACGCAACCGAGCTCA
Source organism: Triticum dicoccoides (assembly GCF_002162155.2). Lineage (NCBI taxonomy): Eukaryota > Viridiplantae > Streptophyta > Magnoliopsida > Poales > Poaceae > Triticum > Triticum dicoccoides. The sequence goes on along the minus strand of NC_041384.1, from coordinate 351,419,605 downwards.
AGGAGGAGCTCGAAGAAGATCGTGTTCGTTGTGTTGTTTCGTTTTCCTTTCGATTAGTAGTGGAGCCCAGTTGGGGCGATCGGGGATCTTAGCATTAGGGGTGGTCTTCTTTTATTTTGGTTCCATAGTCGGACCTTGATTGTATTCTGGATGATGTAATGCTATATTCATGTATTGTGTGAAGTGGCGATTGTAAGCCAACTTTGTATCTCTTTCTTATTCAGTACATGGGATGTGTAAAGATGACCCCTCTTGCGACATGCCTACAATGCGGTTATGCCTCTAAGTCGTGCTCCGACATGTGGGAGATATAGCCGCATCGTGGGTGTTACACGAACGGACGGCACCTCCGAGTTCAGTACACGTTCAGCTCAATGACGTCCCACGAACTCCGATCCAGCAAAGCTTCATGGGAGAGTTCAGTCAGCACGACGGCGTGATGATGGTGATGATGTTGCTACCAACACAGGGCTTCGCCTAAGCACCGCTACGATATGACTGAGGTGGAATATGGTGGAGGGGGACACCGCACACGGCTGGGAGAGATCAACAGATCAACTTGTGTGTCTTGGGGTGCCCCCTGCCCCCGTATGTAAAGGAGCAAGGGAGGAGGAGGCCGGCCCTAGAAGGGGCGCGCCAAGGGAGTAGGATTCCTACTCCTAGTCGAAGTAGGTTTCCTCCTTTCCTAGTCCAACTAGGAGAAGGGGGGAAAGGAGGGGAGTGGAGAAGGAAGGGAGAGGGGGGCCGCGCCCCAAACCCCTTGTCCAATTCGGACTGGGATTGGGAGGGGCGCGCGCCACCTCCTGGCTGCTGCCTCTCCTTCCCACTAAGGCTCATTAAGGCCCAATACTACTTCCCCGTATTCCCGTAACTCCCCGGTACTCCGAAAAAATACCCGAATCACTCGGAACCTTTCCGATGTTTGAATATAGTCGTCCAATATATCGATCTTTACGTATCGACCATTTCGAGACTCCTCGTCATGTCCCCGATCTCATCCGGGACTCCGAACTACCTTCGGTACATAAAAACACATAAACTCATAATATAACCGTCATCAAACTTTAAGCGTGTGGACCCTATGGCTTCGAGAACTATGTAGACATGACCGAGACACGTCTTCGGTCAATAACCAATAGCAGAACCTAGATGCTCATATTGGCTCCTACATATTCTACGAAGATCTTTATCGGTCAAACCGCATAACAACATACGTTGTTCCCTTTGTCATCGGTATGTTACTTGCCCGAGATTAGATCGTCGGTATCTCAATACCTAGTTCAATCTCGTTACTGGCAAGTCTCTTTACTCGTTCCATAACACATCATCCCGCAACTAACTCATTAGTTTCAGTGCTTGCAAGGCTTATAGTGATGTGCATTACCGAGTGGGCCCAGAGATACCTCTCCGACAATCGGAGTGACAAATCCTAATCTCGAAATACGCCAACCCAACAAGTACCTTTGGAGACACCTGTAGAGCACCTTTATAATCACCCAGTTACGTTGTGACATTTGGTAGCACACAAAGTGTTCCTCCGGTAACGGGAGTTGCATAATCTTGTAGTCATAGGAACATGTATAAGTCATGAAGAAAGCAATAGCAACAAACTAAACGATCAAGTGCTAAGCTAACGGAATGGGTCAAGTCAATCACATCATTCTCTAATGATGTGACCCCGTTAATCAAATGACAACTCATTTCTATGGCTAGGAAACTTAACCATCTTTGATTCAACGAGCTAGTCAAGTAGAGGCATACTAGAGACACTCTATTTGTCTATGTATTCACACATGTATTATGTTTCCGGTTAATACAATTCTAGCACGAATAATAAACATTTATCATGAAATAAGGAAATAAATAATAATTTTATTATTGCCTCTAGGGCATATTTCCTTCAGGATTGTCTTCGCAGATCATGAGCTTGTCATGGACTAAGTTGGGACACCCCTGCAGGGTTTAAACTTTCGAGAGTCGTGCCCGCGGTTATGTGGTAGATGGGAATTTGTTAATATCCGGTTGTAGAGAACTTGACACTTGACTTGTTTAAAATACACCAACCGCATGTGTAACCGTGATGGTCTCTTTTTGACGAGGTTCGGGAAGAGAACACTGTGGGGTTATGTTTGAATGTAAGTAGTTTAGGATCACCTCTTGATCACTTCTAGCTCTGCATCAGTTGCGTAGTTTCTCATCTTACTCCTGAACTCATATGTTAGCCACAAAATTTGCTTATTGCTTGTTGCAACTCCACCTCATAACCACATCCTACCTTTAAGCTTAAATAGTTTTGATCTTGCGGGTTTTGAGATTGTTGAGTCCTTGTGACTCACAGATACTACAAAATAGTTTCAGGTGTCGATGATACCAGTGCAGGTGCTGCCACTGAGCTCAAGTGGGAGTTCGACAAAGACCTTGGCCGTTACTATGTTTCCTTTCTAGATGATCGGTAGTGGTGCCTAGTAGGGACGCGATCGGGATTTAGCATGGGGATTGTCTTATTTTCATTTGGATCCGTCTGTAGTCGGACCTTGTGTGTACTCTGATTGATGTATGAATAATTTGGTCATTGTGTGATGTGGCGATTGTAAGCCAACTATTTACTTCCTTGTTAATTAAATGGGATTGTGTGAAGATGACCCTTCTTGCGATCATACCAAAATGCAGTTATGCCTCTAAGTCGTGCCTCGACATGTGGGAGATATAGCCGCATCTTGGGTGTTATGAAAACAAGGGGTAGGGACTCCAAATTTGTGATCAACCTAGGCTCATGATACCAAGATGATGTAGGGTAGAACCCTAGATGCCCGATCTTTCGTGAAATGGAGGGGATCCTGCGAAGAACACGAGGGGAAAACACGAGGGGAAATGAGAGGAATCACTCAAATCAACAAGAAATGGTCACAGATGTGCTAGATCCATGAACAATACGAGTGATACACGATGCAAACGCAACAAAGGACGATACAAGAGGTAACTAGTTCATCTCTGTGAGGGGGCCTTGAGGGGGTCTTCCCGTGAGGGGTCTTGAATCCACTTGGGGGATCTTCTTCGTAGAGGTCGTGATCTCCTATGGAGAAGGTATCAAGTGGATGAGCAAAGCTCTACCTCTCAAATGAGCTAATCCTTTGATGACCCTAATTCGGAGGTAGGAGACAAGTATTTATAGTCCAAGGGGTATGTTGGGGATACATGGGTGGAAACCCCTTTTACTGCACACAGGTTGGGCGATAGTATCGGTCATGGGGGCGGCTGTACCACTAGGAGCACTTGTACTGGTTCTTCGAGGTGTTCCCAGGCGTGATTAGCAGTTGTACCGGAGGTTGGACCGGTTGTACTGGTCTTACGGCTGTTACGGGGACAAACCGGGGTGCTACCGGCCTTGCACCGCTCGATCATAGAAGCTGGACCGGTAGTTGGGCGGTTGTACCGGTCGACCGGTAGTTGGGCGGTGGTTTGTTGGTTGTACCTCTATCTATGTGCTAGGAAAATCCCTCTCCATGCTCTTGGTGCCCATATTGCACCATTCCTTCTCCTTAGTTGATTCCTTGGTACCTAAGCACACAAAGCATCTCCATTTGAGGTAGTAGCCATGTCTCAAGTGGGTCAAAGGGCAGTTCAACAAGGACAGAGTTAACCTCGTTCTCGATAGCCATTGCATGAGCTCGTGTCATCGGTCCATGTGGTGTATTGGGAGATGAAGGTAGGTCCATGGGGATGACCGTAGGATGCTATGCATCATAAGGGACATGTAACAGCCCAAAAATTGGGTTATCAATTTTTGCATTGTTATTCCTTCCTAGCATTCTTTTCAAAATCTTTCTCCCGAGTTTGTCAGATGATTCTGAGAATCCAGGCAACATTCAACCTTTGAAAACCTTGCCTTGCCTTTGGTGTTGGGCAGGACCTCATTTGCACCATCTCAAACTCCATCAAATCCAATTCGAACTCTAATTCCAATATTTGGAATTTCAAATCTTGCCTTTGTGATTACAAAGGAGCCATCATTTCCTTTGCATCATTGATCCTCCAAATACACCTAGAGATCCTCCTACACCCATAAACATTGTATATGCAAAAATATTGCCAAGTCATTTGCAATATTTTCCATTACAAATTAATTCCTTTTTCTGTTGTTTAAAGGAATTAAATCCAGGAAAATATCAATCTGTCTCCAAAGCTCCTGAACACTTGTGGAGATATTATTTGAGACCATATTGAGATCTCATAAAAATATTGGCCATAATTAAATAAGGTAAATTGCCTTTTCCTATCTTAAGCCAATATTGCATTTCTACCACTTTCCAAAGGAACTACCATTTTGGTAGCAAGGAAAATTCTCAAATTATTTGTGGAGCTTGTCCTTGATATATCTTCACCATTTCCATCCAAACCAGTGCTTCACAGCTCATAATTTGAGCATATGATCCAATGCAAGTTTCTGCCCTCTCTAAAAAATTTGCAAAGGAAGTGCTTGACCCCTTGATCTTTTTGAGTTGTAATTTTGCAGGGTGGTTAATATTGATAAATGACTACTGCAAACCAAAATTCAGATCAATCCATGTATCCAATCTTCCCCTACCATTTTCTCAAGTTTCTATTTAGATTGCTTGTCTGTGAAGGAAGGACCTTCAAGGATGATCAAAATGAGCTGAAACTTTTCTAGCAGTCTCTCATGATTATATCATCACCCTCCACCAAAACTCAGCTCATTCTACTTATCCATTTTCCCCAGCACCCTCATTTCCAGTTCTGCCAGTTGGGCATTTTTCACAGCAAATACCGGATAGCCTCATCTTTTTGGGCTGATATTTTGGCACACTGGTCACCTCAGTAGATGACCACACTCACCCAAATCCTAGGCCAAATGGAGAAGTGCATTGCCCAATATTTCTATCAAACTGTTGGTTGTTGGGAATTGTTTTTGCAAGTTTCTCCCACCCCAAAGCCTTCCAGTTGATTCCAGCCTCATATCTCATCTATTTGACCAGTGAGACGTCATGTGGACATGACTTAGCATCCAGGAAGACGCCAGGACCAGCTTTGGCCATGGTGATCACGAGTAGAGCCGGCCAAAATGATGGTCTGCGTACTGTTCTCCTCGGCACGTCTGCTCCGTCCAGCTCTGGCTTGTCCGGTCATGTCTAGCGGCTCCCCTGCGTCCGCGTATACCCTCTCCAGAGCTTTCCCCCTATGATTTTTCCCTCTCCATGTCATGGCAGTCACCGCAGCAGCACTGTGCGCCGTGACCGCCGTCGCCTTCTTCATGGCCTCCTCTTTCCTTTGGTTCCTTCCTCCCCGAGCCGTCCCTTCCATCTGGCTATCGTCAGGTTGGTGTCTGATCCCCTGCCCGCCTCGTCCCATCGCCTTTGGTCGCGCCTGCTGACCCCGCGTCCGTCACCGGAGCATGGACACATTGCCACACCGCATGCCACCTCTCCCACCCTTCTCAAGTCTTCCCCCATGGCTATTTAGGCATGCCCCGAGCTCCCGCACAGTCCACAACCCCTCTTCGGCCCCCGCGGTTCTTCCCCTTGCCTTGGAGCTCCTCATGTCCTCCCCATTGCCCATGCGGCCGTCATCGGTCCCCACGGCCATTCCAGTCCCCCGGCCCTTCCCATCCGTTTCTTCGGTGTCCACGACCTCCCTGGAGCCCGAAGACTGCAGCCACCCCCAACTCCGGCGAGGGAGCCTGGCCAGCGTGACTCCCCGCTGAATCTTTTCGGTCGACGCGGTCCTCCATGGCGGTGATGCTGAAGGCCGCCCCGAGTGACACCGCAGCCACCCCCGAACGGGGCGAGGAGTGCCCGTTCCAGATCCGTCGCTGGTGAGCTCACTCGTGCCCCCAGTCGACGACAGCAGCGGCAACAGCTCTCCTCTATTCCGAGTCAGGAGGAAGAAGAGGATTGGGAGGAGAGAGAAGGAGATGCAGTAGGCCCCGCTTGTCAGTCCCTCAACACTGACTAGGCCTACCCGCTAACTGGATTAAGTGGAGACGCATTCGGTGAAGTGCACTTTCCCCAGGCGAAGACGTACCCTGCCGCGGCTTCAAGCTGAAGCACGCGTTCCTTACACAGCAACGTATTTCAGGAAATACGCCTTCCGCCCAGCCCGCTGGCCGAACTAGTTAGATTGTGAATGTTAGCCCATTAAGGGCAGAAATGAACTGTTTTCTGCTTGTTTTCTACCTAACGAACGAATGCCCATAACTCTGTGCCCGTAACTTCGATTGAGGTGATTCCAGTGCCCACGTTCTCTGTTCATGGAGTCCTTTCCAATAGTATCATTTTCATGATGTTTACACATTCTAGAAATAACCATTTTACCCTTGCCCTATATCCAGCCCCTTTGAGAGAGAATCTTTTTCCGGCAAATTATTCCGCGAGGTAATCGCACTTCTTCCCGAAGTATTCATCGACCCCCAGGCAAGCCAACCTCTTATCATGAGCCCCAGACTTGCATGTTGACTTTGCTTGCACCCTGTGTGTGTAGCTGTAGTATATTCTTATCATGTTTTCATTTGTATATATATCAGCTATGGTATATGTTGATATTGCTTGCCATGTCATGCATTTACCTCATGATATCTTTTGCCATGGTAGTTAGAACACTATTGTTGATAATATCATTGTTGATACTTTGATTTAATCTCATGCCATGGTTACCAATGTTAGTGTGATTCTGTTACATTGTTGATATGATTGTGCCATGTATTGCCTTGCCTCATATGTCATAATTGATCACTTAAGAAGCTCGATATTATATGATCGTTAATGCATTTGTATGTTACATGCTCGTTGATGCATTCATGTTAATCATGCTCATAATGTTGATGATGAAGAGGATAATAATATGACTTAATAATAACAAACCTCCTCCATCATCGATGGTATCAACTCATAGTGCCACCGAACCGAGCTTTTCCAGTGTTGCCACATTCGGCTTTAATGTGGTCTATTGTCATGCCTCTCGCCGGTGCCTCCCACTAGGGAAGGTTATGTGCGCGTGCTACACTGGCCCGGTAGGCGGCAATAACCTTGTGTGTTCGTGTTTGGTGTTGAGTTCATGTCCCCGTTTGGGACCACTTTGTTTTGCCATGACGGTTGTCGTTGGATGTCCAGAGTGGCATCGGGGCCACCCATGATATAGCCCAAAGGGTAGTTGGTCGGAGTGGCCGGGAGAGTGTCATGCAAGCTGTTGGTCCACCCGAATGGGAGCACGAGGCCATGGGTTCTATGGTGTGGGTACATTGTGCCAACCTCTGCAGAGTGTATAAACTATCGATAGCCGCGTCCTCGGATAAGGTCACAGTTCGTACTAGGTCACACTATCGGGTCTTGGTAGAAATGGAGGACAAATATAATATGAATATGTGATATAGAATATGCTATACAGACTATGGTGACTTGGACTATGAGATAATCACAAGATTTCACGGAGTTGTTTCGGGCATGATCACGAGATGAGATCTCGGTGAGTCATGAGTTGGTACAGAGGGGCAGTGGCAGAGTAATTGATTGATGAATAGTATACTACTTTCATTCTCCACGGGAGGTAACTGGTAGTTTACTTTCCAGCATAGTTTCATGCATCTATCCATGCCTTGTGGATACATCTATGACATGCCATGCTATGTGATGAAATGTTATGATATGCCATGTTATGCTATGATATGCCAATGCTTAGCTTGATCCATGTTCCTTGCTAATTTCATGCCATGCTTAGTTGTTGTTATGAGGTAAATTCTTGCATGTGCATGGTACTTGCTTTGTCATTTGCTTGTTTGGATGTTATGTATTTGGTTGTCTTGCGAGTACATTCAAAGTACTCACCTGGCCTTGCACGTGGCTAGATTGTAGGAGAAGACTTGTCGCGCTAGGCCGTAACCTTGCCAGTCCTGTGAGTTGTGGAGCCCAGCCAGAGTTGTTGAGCCGCCAAACCAAGACTTCCGCCGCCATTTAGATAGCCTTAGAGTTATGCTAGTCATTGTATTCGTCAATGATGTAATGCTCTATGTCATGTAATTGATGAATATTTTTGTACCTAGAATGTTGTATCATGTATCTGTCGTGTGGAAGGTGTTATCCTGGGCTGACGTGTGAAGGCCCCCTCCTCCATGCGGATCAGGGTGCCACAGGCCAGCAACACGGGGCCAACCCAGGAGGGGCGCCTCACGCCACCCTGCAGCAGCAGCTGCCCAGCCCACCGTGGGCCTTCGAGCACAACCCCTGGACTGGCGTTGTCAATGCATACCCAATGTTAGTACCACGCGTGGGCACCTGGCATCCTCAGTCCTTGTCCGGGAGGCACCAGGCTCATCTTGCTGCCCTCGGTAGTTTGGCGCCTACCTGGCTCTTCCGGCGCCTCACCACCAGCCTGACGTCCCTACCCTGACCATGGTGCCGCCCCTATCGCCCGCACCGTGGGACCCGGCTGATAGAGGCGCGGGTGTTCCGATCTTTCGATGAGATGATGACTATCAATTTCCTGGAGACGACTTTGACGATCCAACTACGAACATGCGTGACATTGCACCTTAGAAATTGCTAAACCAACTCCGGAAGGTTATTGACCACGCTGGAGCACGGTCAACCTGGCCACAAAGGTCTATTCCTGCAAGCAATCGAAGAACAAGCAAGAATATGATAAAGCAATCTAAATATTGCGAATATGGATGAAGTATTGATAATGGTGGGGATCTGAAAGCGGTCTTGCTCTGGTTGTTGGACACAAACGAAGTACATGAAGTTGTGTTGGCTAACTTTTAACTAAAAAATCCCAAGCAAAATGCTACTAGATTGATCTACTTATATAGGAGCAAGGGGTGGCGGCCAAGGAGGTGGGAGGATGCCCCAAGTCAGCCTAAAACTAACCCTAGGTCGTACAAGGCCCATGGGCCCAAGTGGAGGTGATGCAACACCTTTGGACTTGTAGTTTGACTCGGATTTTGCTACAGCCTCAGATTATTTCGCCAATATCTCAACTCTTCAGACGAATTTGAAGGTGAATCCAATTGGATTGGAAAGAGAATGACATCTACTTTCCAACAAAAAAAGAATCACCAAATTGGGAATCCGGATGAAAGAGATCTTGACGTTTTGAGTTAGGTATGTCTGTGCAGTCCAAATCTGAGTCCAGAATGTGAGAGACTCAGACTCTGTCTTCTCTTGGCCCAAAAGTGATGTGATAGGACTTTTTGAACAGCACCAAAACTTCTCTTTTTCCCTTATCTTCATATATGGATTGTACAAATGTATGCAATATTTTTGGGCATATCCAAGGTAGTCATGTCCTCATCATCCTCCCCTTCATGAAAACAAAGCCATCCTTGGCGTTGCTTAATCTGAAATGTGGCTAACAAAAGAGACAAGGTGTACATGTTGTATATGTATATGTCATCCATTTTACATTCATCAGTTTTTGCACATATGACACATGTATACATGAGTAACTTTCATAGTTCATAGAATATAAAGCCAAAATATTATCAGAAGAAGTAGAAGGCATGAAAATATTGCAACTCAGTTCGAACACATAAGTGGAGCTCTCATTCATATCAAAAAATTGAAATGTTCATCATTAAACCATCCCAACATTGGTGAATAAACCTTACTTGCATCAAATTTACATGCTACAACATGCTTAAATAAGCAAAATCCAATAAGTCATTTGACACAGAATCAACACCAAGATTAGAGGTCATATCAAAATTATTAAACAGTGGTTCTTTTGCATCAACAGTTAATTCAATGGGTGCACTCAAAATTGTTGGTATTTTACCTATTTGATCACATAATGCATTCATAACAGTAAAACGATTCTCTAAAATAGGTGGTGTGCTCAAATCAATAGGTAACTCAATACATGATGTATTCAAGTTAACTAGTCATGCATCATTCTCATGTGAAGCTATATCATCAATACCTTTAATGTTACCTTGTCGAGACGTAGCTGATGTAGGTACGAACGATGAAAATGTACCATACACTTGAGATGATGTCGCGCTCAAAATATGAGGTGTAGCTACTCTAGCATGTGCAATGGTGGAGGAACCAACCGGTGGTGGTGAGCATGAACTGGAATAGTTGTTGGTTGAAGTCACTGAATGCATCCTCATGTATCTGTCTCTCAAAGGTACTAGCGTGAACATACATACCAGTAATCCAACGAGGAATATACTGAAATCTTGCGCGAATATCATGGTTCAAACCACTAAAAAAATCTATTCATTGTATCATCCCTAGATTCTTCTATGTCACAATGATGCATATAAGATTTGAACTCTTTGCAGTAAGCATGAACAATGTTACTTCCTTGTTTTAATTGTTCCAATTTGTGAAGCAATTCACGACTATAGTAAGGAGGAAAAAATTGTTGTCTCATTACAGCTTACGAATCTTTCCAAGTTGTGGGTTGGTTATCAATGTTTTTCTTACAATGTACACTCCACCAAACAGTAGAAAAACCAGTAAATGCTCCAGTGGCAACTCGTACTCTCTCAAGTTCAAAAAAATCATGGTGACTAAAAACTTGTTCTACTTCAAGCTCCCAAGCTAGATAAACAACGGGATTAAATATACCCTCAAATGACGGTAAAGAGATAACCTGACCATGTGCTTGTGTGTGTTGTCCCTCCTCTCGTGATGGTGAAGATGTATCCGTCGTCCAAGAACTTCTATCTCCGGAACATGTCATGATTAGTAGAAACAAGAAACAAAATTCAAGAATAATGTTCCTATGAACTACTAGGATGTGGTGGTAAAGTGCTCACAGTAAAGTGAATATCCATATCTTACAAGTTCTTACCATGCAGCAGGTGGTGACAGGCAACCAACAGTGTCAAATAACTTTGAAGATTGAGTAAAGCGATTGCCAGGGGAACGTACGTATACACGGTGTAGAAATATGTGGATATTTCAAGGCTTAAATATTTGGTAGCAAAAGATTAGCAATAATCAATTCAGATATGCAATGTTGAATAAATGCTCAAAGACGGTACTGTGCTGGTCCTAGGCTAGACCTGACTAAAGACGTGAGCCTATAACACTAATGAGGTCACGGCGTAGCATAACTAGCATCAATAAAGGATATGAAGTAGCTCTGGATAGCAATATATAAGTGAAGATCACAATGGCAGTAAAGATAATGATGAGAAACAACTGCCAAGCAGGATATACCAACAACTCTCTCTCCAACATTCCTATGGAAAAGTTTGTGCCAATTTTCTGATAATTTTTCTATAGAATGCTACTGACTCAATCTTTCCAATACAAAAAGAATCACTCGAATTCCGAGTTGATATGAGGAGCCAAAAATTCTAAAACTAACCTGAAAAAGTGGAACAAGTTGTGTTCGCGAACTTCGGAGGGCAAAAAGACATATTTCTAAGCTAATTTAGAGATGTCAAATATTAAACTAGCTTCTGTAACTATTCACATGAGGCTCGTCGCTAGCTTTAATTTGAGTACTCGCGGAGCCAACGGACTTCGTGTGAGGAAGATATGCCTGTTTTACTGACCAGTGAGCAAAACCGATTCGAATCCGAATTCAGGTACAAGATTGAGTCTAGATAGATCCGAATTTTATCTTTTTTTCTCACACTTTCTTTTCTTTTTCTTTCTCTGAATTTTTTCATACCTTTCTCTATCTTTCTTTTTCTCTCCGTCTTTCCAAGACAAACTAGATAAGATGCAGATTGGATCAAGCGAAGATGTGAACGACCTCAACTATGATTATGACAATGAATGATGAGTAGCACGTGGTAGAAATTGATAGATGGTTTGATGAACAACGGAAGGGATAATGATGTAGTGGCGGCGTGACTAATGTGAATAGAACTCGAAACTCTAAAGAAACTAGACACGAAGACCAGCAACTCGACACAATGATGCAACCGATAATTTAACTATGCAAGCAATGAAAAGAAAATTGTAATGGCTCAGACTGGCTTGGACAAAGGACGAACATATCTAACTTTTTTTGGCTTTTTCTTGGACAATGGGTAAGAAAATAGATCTAATCTATGGAAAACTGGAAATTCTCACCGAGCAACCTAAAAACTGATACCACTTGATAGAGGCGAGGGTGTCCCGATCTTTTGATGAGATGATAACTATTGATTTGGTGGAGACGACTTTGACGATCTGACTACATGTGCACGACGTTGCGCCTTGGCAATCGCTAAACCAACTCCGAGAGGTTATTGACCACGTCGGTCTATTCCTATAAGCAATCGAAGAAAAAGCAAGAATATGATAAAGCAATCTGAATATTGCGAATATGGATGAAGTATTGATAATGGTGGGGATCCGAAAACGATCTTGGTCTGGTCGTTGGACACAAACAAAGTACATGAAGTTGCGTTCACTAATTTTTAACTAAACAAATCCCAAGAAAAAGCTAATAGATTGATCTACTTATATAAGAGCAAGGGGTGGCAGCCAAAGAGGTGGGAGGATGTCCCAAGGTAGCCTAAAACCAACCCTAGGTCATACAAGGCCCATGGGCCCAAGTGGAGGTGATGCAACACCTTTGGACTTGTAGTTTGACTTGGATTCTGCTACAACATCAGATTATTCCATCAATATCTCAATGCTCTGGATGAATTTGTAGGTGAATCAAATTGGGTTGGAAAGAGCACAAAATCTACTTTCCAACAAAAAAGGAATCACCCAATTCAGAGTCTGGATGAAAGAGATCTTGGCGTTTTGAGTCAAGTATCTCTGTGTAGTCCAAATCTGAGTCCAGAACATGAGAGATTTGGACTCTATCTTCTCCTGGCCCAAAAGTGATGTGAGAGGACTTTTCAAATAGCACCAAAACTTCTCTTTTTCCCTTATCTTCATATGTGGATTGTACAAATGTCTCATACACCTAACAAATATGCATGTCTGCAATATTTTTGGTCGTATCCAAGGTAGTCATGTACTCATCACGGGCGCTCCTCGTGGCGCTACACTCCGCCCCCACGTTGAACACCTAAACCAGTGGAGGTGACTGGTACATGGATCGCGGGGCGACCGCCCATATGTCCGCCCATCTCGGTAACCTCGTCACTTCTTTTCCCACCAACACCTCCACTCGCATAACCGTAGGAGATGGTTCTTCCCTTTCGATTACTCACATTGGCCATGCATCATTTCCTTCTTGTTCTACTCCTATTAACATGTATAATGTATTAGTCTCTCCCGATCTTACTAAAAAATCATGTCTCTGTTCGCTCTCTTACTCGTGAAAATCTTATCACTGTTGAATTGACGAGTGTGGTTTTTCTATGATGGACGCTCGTACTCCTATGGTACCTTACCGATGTACAGCCCTGACGAGCTCTATCCGGTTCACCTGCCATCCTCCATCGCCACCGCTCCTTTCGCCCACTCCGCTAGTGTGGACCTCTGGCATGCTCGGTTGGATCATCCAAACCGCGCCACACTTCATCATATTGTTAGGAGTTTTTCTTTCACTTGTAATAAAGTTACCGACCACACTTGTCATGCTTGTCGTGTCGGCAACCATGTTTGTCTTCCCTTTAGCGAATCTTCCACGGTCGCCTCATACCTTTTTAGTTAATTCATAGCGATGTTTGGACATCTCTTGTTGCGAGCAACTCAGACTATCTTTATTATCTTGTCAATTTATGATTTTTATCATTATGTGTGGACTTTTCCTCTTCGGCAGAAATCTAGTGCTATTTCCACTCTTTTGGCTTTTTTCTCCTATGTGAGCACACACTTTGGGCGTCCCATTCTTGCATTGCAAACTGGCAATGGAAAAGAGATTGATAATCTTGTCGTTCGCCATTTACTTACCACACATGGTTCCATATTTCGTCTAACATGCCCCTACACCTTGCAACAAAACGGGCATGTTGAACGAGTCCTTCGCACTCTCAATGATTGCGTTTGTACCCACTTATTTCATGCCAACGTCCCGCCATGTTTTTGGTCGGATGCGCTTGCCACGGCATCCCTCTTGATAAACATCCGGCCATGTCGCACTTGCTGGAATTATGCACCGCATCAACTGCTCTTCGGCACTCCCCCATCTTATGATGGACTTCGAGTCTTTGGGTGTCTCTGTTATCCCAGCATTACCCCCACTGCCCTGCACAAGCTCACTTCACGATCACTCGCATGCATCTTCCTCGGCTACCGGTGCTATGATCATGTCTCTCACTGGGTGATCACCTCATGACACGTGTACTTTGACGAGAAAGTGTTTCCTTTTCAACAGGTACCATCCGCTGACAGACCCTCATCGTCATCATCGCCTTCCTTTGGCGGACCTTCACCCACGCTGCAGCAGCCCCATGGCAGGCACCTGCGGCCTACTCTTGTCTTCCCGACGCCTTCTTCGAACTCAGTTGCCCCGATAGCCGCCCTCCCTGCTGCCACGGCTGCCCTGCCAAGCCCTACCAGCTCGGGTGCAGTTTCGGCAGCCTGAGACACAGCCTCGGACACCTCCGATGCATCCTCCTGCGCTGTCCTACCGGACCCATCTGCATCAGCCTCGTCGGGTTTGAACACGTCTTCACCGGCCGACATAGTTGTCCGCCCCCGCACCTCGGCCTGGTGTCACGACTCGGCCCACACCAAGGTCCTTTGTCCAAGCAAGAGGTTCCCTTTCGAGTAGTACATGTGTGTTGCTTCGACAACTTTGCCATCGCTGGTTCCGCCATTCGCCCATGCGGCCCTTCGCGACCCTGACCGGCTCACCACCATGCAGGAGGAGTTCGACGCATTGCAACGCAACCGTACGTGGCAGCTGGTCCCATGTCCCCGACATGCTAATATCATTAGCGGAAAGTTGGTCTTTTGCCACAAGACACGCTCTGACGGTACCCTTGAGCGCTACAAGGCTTGTTGGGTCGTTCACGGTTTCCGGCAACACAACGGAGTAGACTTCACTGACACCTTCGCTCTAGTTGCCAGGCCAGGCATGGTCCGTGCCGTCCTACAGCTCGTGGTGTCCCGTGCCTGGCCGGTGCAGCAGCTCGACGTCTCCAATGCCTTCCTCCATGGCCATCTTGTCGAGCAGGTCTACTACGAGCGGCCCACCAGATTCGTTGATGCCACTCATCCCCATCATGTGTGCCTGCTTTCCCGCTCTTTGTACGGGTTGAAGCAGGCGTCGAGGGCCTGGTACCATCACGGTGATGCCACTGCATACCTTCTCCTCTATGTGGACGACATCATCCTCACAGCCTCCTCGGTTGAGCTTCTTGGACAGCTTGCCGCTCATCTCAGCGCCAAGTTCGCCCTGAAGGACTTGGGGCCACTCACTACAAAAAAATACACTTCCGTGATGATATGTGCTTGTCACAGTAGGTCGCTTTTTTGTCATGCATGTACATCCATGACAAATTTATGACAGAATCAAGATAGTCATACCTATGCTGTCGTGGAAGTGTTCCATGACATTACCAAAATTATCATCACGGAAGTTTCCACTTCCATGACGATAAATCGCGAGTCACAGAAGTTCTTTCGTCAAGGGTGACCGACACGTGGCATCCACCGTAACGAAACGCCGTTAAGCTATCGGGTCGGGTTTTGGATCCGATAACCCGTTAACAGCCCCGACCAATGGGGATTCTCCACGTGTAAAATCATCATTGGCTGGAGGAAACACGTGTCGGCTCATCGTTGGGACAGATGTCAACCACTCATTGGACGGAAGGCGCCTATGATACATCGACATGTGGCACGGCCCAACAGAGGCCCATTCCTGTGAAAAGACCGGCCCGTTTGACTTGGTCAAAAGCTAGCGGGCCGGCCCATGGAAAGCCTGTTAACGGCCTGTTCGAATATATCCCATTTACATCCCTCTAACCCAAGGCCCGTTACACCCTATCCGAATTAGGACCAGTAGCGTCATCTGGGCCATCCAATATGATTCCAGCCACTTTTCACTTCTGGCCCATGTATGGCCCATGACGTCTTTCGGCCCATATGAGGCCCTATGTAACTCTTGGCCTACTAATGGCCCGTGGAGAAACTGGGCCGTAATGAACAGTGTATCACTTTACACCCATTAACGGCCCGTGGTGAAACTGGCCCGTAATGAATAGTGTATCACTTTATACCCATTAACGGCCCGTTATTCCGTTGGGCCGTTTCCAGCCCATGTTATCTTTCGGCCTTCTCAGAGCCCATTTATTCTTGGGCTCATTTCCAGCATTCGTTTACTTACGGCCCGTTACTGTCATTTTCTGCTTGTGGGCCAAATTCAGCCCATGGTTACAGTCGGCCCGTTTGTCGTCTGTTAATACGTTGGGCCGATTTCATAGCGTCATCAAATACGGCCTATTAATGATGGCCCGTTACGGTCGGCCCATGAACGAACGACGGCCATAATGCGGTCTGTTTGGCCCATGTTTAGCCAATCGATTATACGGCCCGTATAAGGCCCATTGATAATTACGTCCCGCAGAAGGCCCATTGTTTCTACGGCCCGTAGAAGGCCCATTGTTTCTACGGCCCGTAGAAGGCCCACTGTTTCTACGGCCAGTAGGAGGCCCAGTGTCACTACAGTAAATATTAGCCCATGGTTATTGTGGCCTAGTTTTAAAAAATAGGTTATTGCAGCCACTAGCTAACCGCGGAAAAAGAACTGCAATGACTACAAGCAAACAAATAAACAAGACAACAAGGAAATAAATAAGCAAGCAACTAACGCTAGGCTATCACGGCTATTACACATATTACATCCACTGGGCATCAAAGTTCGCCACCAGTGCAAATATAGGGAACAAAGCAGCATATCATATACACTGGTTGTCAAAGTTGGCGACCAGCACAAATAAACACCGCATCAAAACAAATCCAGAACTGAAACCACTTCAGAAGATCTCAACAAACAATATCCTGGGTACCCATAATGCTAGCAAGATGCTTAGCAAGCTTATTAACTTTCTCTTGTTTGGCGCTTAAATCCTCCAGCGCTTGCTGTTGCACCAGAAAATATGCATCTGAATTCTGCAGGGACTTCCTCAGTCCTTCAGCTTCCTGTCGCAGCACATCTGATCGATGTCTTTCAACTTGAAGTTGAGACTCAAGAAGACGAACTGATTCAGGCAGCGAGTTCGAAGAGCTTGTGCTAGCAGTAGTGGCCAGTAACTCGAACACTACATCAAGATAGGACTTTTGGGTTCCCTCACTATCGTCAAGATAGTTTTTATCAGCTTTCTTGGAGACCAACAGGGATGTCTCACTATCTTGAACCTTATCTGCATTACTTCCTTTACCATTGGATAACGCGGGACTGTTCTCCAATATTTTGTCCACATTCTAAAAGAGAAACAAGCGGACACATCACATGTTTACCATGTTGTATATGAAACTCATTTTGGTAAATGAGTTTAGTAGTAAAGTTGACAGGATAACAGCATGAAACAAACATATATCTATGTACCATGGTCACTTTATGGTCTATACCATTCTAGTTTTTGTTGCCAAATCAAGATAGAGACACAGTTCAAATAATATTTGTTCAAGAAAAAGCAGAATAGACAGAATATAAGTGTGGGTAACTATAGAGTAGTAACAACACTTGTAATGTGCATGACATGAGAACATAACTGTTTATTTAATTGAAACTGAAATCAACATAGAGCAGGTTACAACAGCAAACCAGTTAAAGAAACAGGTTTAAAACATACATGTTGCGCCATTGGAGTTTCAATTCCATCCTTCAAATTTGAAAATAGTTGGTATGAGTAAATGCAGTCATGCAAGAGCAAAGGAGTATGAACCATAGCTACAGAACCTGACCTGAGAACAAATCTTCTTCTCCTTTAAGCGTTGAGTTGGGATTCGGAGTGGTGGTCCTCGTGCTTTGGGCACTGCAGTTCCCTTACTAACTGCTCGTGTTTGGGTGCTCTGTGGTGGAGACGGTGCAGTGTCAACTGGAACTGGGTTACTATCTGCCAGGGTTGGGGTTAGAAGGGGTGTAGCTGGTTCTCTGTCCAACTGGGTAGGGGTACAATCTGCGAGAGTCTGGGTTATGTGTGGTGCATCTGGTCCTTGGGCAAGTACAACCGTGGTTCTATCTGCATCAACTGGTAGCACTATCTTTTTTGAAGACCGTGTTGTTACTCCCTTAGATACTGCCATCACGCTCTCCAATTCAAATGGCTGATAAACAAGAAAAGTAATTGAAAGTATAGACATTGTATGATAGACAGGTGCAATGGATAGTGGGGAATAAAAGAGGGCATGAAATAATTCATATTTATGTTGTCTAACCAAACAGGATAGCATGACACAATTTCACATATATGATGGCTAACTAAACAGGATTGCATGACACAATTTCATATTATGATGGCTAACTAAAAGATGGAAAGACATAGTTCAAAATATGAGACTATGTAAACAGGATGACATGACATGACTATATAATGTGTTTATTAAATAGGTTGCATGCCATAATTCACATACATTCACGGATAGAATGCCATAATTCAAAATATGATGACTGTAAACACTAAACAGGATGAGATGATATAACTATATGATGTATTTATTAAATGGGTTGCCATGCCATAATTCAGATAGATGATGTGTATGTACTATGTAAAGATGATGTCATGATATAATTCAAATATATGATTTATATAGTAAGCAAGCAAGCAGATGGCAATCCATATATGATGTAAAAACTAAGCAATGCAAGACAACATGCATGACATGGGTAATATAACCCTGCCAAGTTTGAGCATAGACCTCAGGGGGAAAATAGGACTGGTCATCAGTCTCTGAATCCTCCTCTAAGGAGCTCTCTATAACCAGCAAGATGTCTGCTTCAGCAGGTAGCATTGTCTGCTCTGAATACCTTGTTTTCACTCCAGATACTTCCATCACCGCTTCAAATGGCTGATGCACAGGAAGAGTAGTTGAACATACAAATGTTGTCGCCAAATGGAACACGTAATACAAAAAAAATGATAGCATGATATAATTCACATACATGATGATTGGCTAAACAGCATGGCATTGCATAATTCACATATATAATGCCTTTGCAACAAGATAGCATTGTATAATTCACATATATAATGTCTTGCAACAAGATGGCAATGCATAATTCACATATATGGTAATTAGACACTGAACAGGTGGCATTCACACAAAGCATGTCTAAACTAATCAAATAACATAGAAATGCGAGACACCATACACACGATATGAGCAACACAACCCTACCAAGTTAGAGCATACACCTCGGGGGGGATAGGACTGGTCATCTATCTCTGAATCCTCCTGTGAGGAGCTATCCGTAACCAGTGAGATATGCGCTTCGTCAGATAGCATAGTCTGCTCTGAAGACCTTGTTTTCACTCCAGAATTTGCCATCACCGTGTCAAATGGCTGATGCACACGAAGAGCAGTTGAATGTAATAACATTGTTGACAAATGTAATATGTAATAAAAAAAGGATGGTCTGATATAATTTACATATAAGATGACTGGCTAAGCAGGATGGCATTGCAAAATTCACATATATGATGCCTGGCTAAACAAGATGGCGTTGCATAATTCACATGAACGATGAATAAACTAAACAGATGGCATTCGCACAAAGGATGTCTAAACTAAGCAGATGACATATTTGATGTATAAAGTAAGCAATGCAAGACACCATATGCATGATATGACCAACATCAGGATGCCAAGCTAGAGCGAAGACCTCAGGGGGTAAATAGGAGTTGTCTTCTCCTTCTGAATCCCCCTCAGAACAGATATCTTCCTCTCGATTACAATCCGAAATGCGTGGAGGGGGGCTGCCTTTGCGCCTACCATGGAGCGACGTCTGCATGAAATTTTATTGCCACACAAGGCTCGTCTCTTTTGCTCTACATGTTCAGTTCCATTGTTTACAATAACTGTCATGCATAGGACTAAAACATAGTGAGATTATGTAAGGAGTGCATGCAGAAATCCAGAGTGATGGTAGCAACCTGTGGATAGACCCAAAACCAATAATAGCAGGCAGATAATGGCTTCAGTTAAAAAATGCATATAATGGCTTCTTTACTGTTTGTTTCCCACCCAACATGAAACTCATAGTAGACACCGGAGATTAACCAGATAGTAGATAGATACTGTTGATAGCGGCCCCGATATGTACCCCACAACCATTTAAAAACTCAAGTTTGACCATTACTTTGGAGCTGACTCAGAGTCTAATCGGTGAACAGGACGATAAAGTAGCATGTAATATTAAGCGATGCATAACGTAAGCAGACACGAAAGAGTGCGACCTCTCTTGCGGACCCATGTAGTCCTCGAGGTCATCTGCTCGGTTGATGCTGGTAGTGCAGTTTTCATGGCTGCCAGCGGCGGGGAAGAAGATCTGATGCGGCGAAAGACAGTCTGGAGGACGGATCCTTGTTGTGCTGGACCCTTCTATCGTTGGAGCAGCTGAGCTAGGGTGGACGACGGCGCAGCATGAGTGGGACAAACCACGCAAGGTTTCCTTTGACAACTATCTGTAAGAGAAGTAATTCTATAAGGGCTCGTTTGAATTGGAGGATTACAACAATGCAGGGATAGGAAATAGACAGGAATAGGATAGGAATGCACGTGCAAAACAGAGAATTTAAAAACACAGGATTTCTGCCAATCTGGGTGTTTGATTCACAACAATTGGAAGATCACAGGATGCAAAGAAGCATGGTGAGATTAAGTCAAACCACAAGAAAATGTACGGTTATAATGCTATTATGCTACTATCTCTTAGTCTGAATTTGAAAAGGAGGACAAGTGAAAATTAAAATTCCTACATTTTTTCTTTCAAGGAGACACTAAAGGAACAAATCCGTGTGCTCAGTGGACAGTATATATATAACATGTAGAGTAAAAAAGAGATGCAACAAGTGTACAACCTCTTTGGCGAAGCCATGTCGATCTCAGCATGATTGGATTGGCCGGTGAGGATGCTCCGGCTGACTTGGTTGTCGGAGGAGGGGAAGAAGATCTTAGGCGTCTGGAGATGGAGCCCGGGGTACTGCTCCGCTGTGATGGAGGGTTTCGTCGTTGGAGCAGCTCCAGTGAGTTGTACGACGCCGAGGCTGAAGCAGGACAAGAGAGACAACGAACAATGTTATCCTGAGTGGAATTCTAATAGCATCTCCAATACATGACGTAAAATACATAACCACAAAGTGCTAGATGTAAAATACATCAGCCGCTCATCTCTAAACTTAAATGTCGAAACTGAATTTAACTGTCGAAACTGAAATTAACTATCGAAACTGAACTTAACTGTCGAAACTGAATTTCGCTGTCAAAACTGGACGCACTAGCAAGGTGAGGCTACACGTCGGTCGACTGACTTTTTCATCTCTGGTCAGTCGATTTTGCAGCCGTTGGATACGAAATCAAGGGCATGCGGTTCATCTTCAACCTCCACCCCCCTGAGCCGGCCAAACAGCAGCCCCCCGCCGCCCGCGGTGCGCTGCCCCACCCACCCCGAAAACACTCCCCACCACCGGTCTGCCGCTGCCCCGGCCATCCCTCTAGCCCCCCCTGTGCCGATCTTTTTCTCCAGCTATCCCCACGCCACCGCCCCGCCAACGCCCCGCCACTGCCGGCGACCACCGCCCCCATCCTGAACCCTAAGATAGATAGTGGGGTACCTCTCCGGCGAGCCCCCCTCCCCGCTGCGGCTGGTTCTTCCTTCACCCCGGCGGCATCAGAGTGAAGTGTAGCTAAATCGGAGCAGCATCGCAAGCAAGAGCAAGAGCGACAGCAGCAGCGCGAGCAAGAGCAATAGCAAGAGTATACCAGGTAGGGGACCGAGAGCAAGAGCAGAGCAGCAGCGCGAGCGAGAGCTAAAGCAGTAGCGGGTCCTACTGATGTGGACGTCGCCGCCGAGGGAGCGACGCCATGCAGGAAGTGGCCGGCGACACCGCCGTGGATGGAGCCGCGCCGTGTCGGCTTGGGACCGAGCACTGGTAGCACCGTGAGATCGAATCAAGAAGAAAATGCAGCGATTAGTGTACAACCTCTTTGGTGGCACCGATTAGGCCGCAGCTTCATCCAAGGAAATGGTGATGATGATGCTCTTCCGGTGGTGCAGGTGAAGACGGCGGTGTGGGAATGGAGGTGGCGCGAAAGACGAGGGAAACGTCAGAGCAGCTCCTTGGAGGTGGAGGACGGGGTGGCTGAACCGGCGGGACGATGAGATTGACGACGGATCCTCATCCGGTATGGTGGATGAGGGACGTCGAGGTGTTGCTATGGACGATGTCGTCGGGGAAGAGGCTCTGGCTGGGTGGCGGACGGAGCAGGGTGTGGGGTTTCGTCGCGGGTTTTCGCGGCCTCGGTGTACGAATGGGTGGGCGGATGGGATGGCAGTGGGGAACCATGGCTTAGAGACGCGCTTGTCCGAAATGTGGGGTAAGTTACTAAAGTACCCCCACCTATTTGAGGCGGTTCTTTCGGTTCAGGGGTACCACGGGCATTTCGCGTGTCGGGATTTCACATGACGTGGGAGTTTTCGCGCGCGTTGTAATTTCGGAATAGCAAGGCGCGGGTTGAGATGGAGGGAGTTGTCAGAGCACAACGAGACAAAGATATATCTTAAATATTTCGAGCTAACAAGGCCCGGGTTGAAATTTCCGGACAAGCCTAATGTGTACTGTACCAAATCAATGCACCCTACAAATGTCATTCAAAACTTTGAATTCATGTTATGTTCAATTAAAATATTTCGCAACGTGTATAATGCATGCAACCTACTACTCAAATGAATGTTTTAGTGCATTCCAAACGTATATACTACCGCTTCAATATGAACAAAATTTGAATTCGTCTCTCTATTTGAATAAGATCTACAGTAATGATTGTTGTGAAGTCAAATCATTTGAATTCGTTTCTATGTTTTAATAAGATCTACAATCATCATTGTTGTCAAGTTAAACCATCGTTTGTGTATTATCTTCACAGCACACCACATGATTAGTCTCGAGTTACATATGAACTATGTGTACTATATGAACTCGAACTAGATTTTTTGAATCCACTTTATTTTGATTTCAAATCACATTACATTTCTAGCTCTAGCTAGATCTTCATAATCTAAACCATGTCTCATATGTATAATGTGTTTATCACATTATGTATGGTGCCCCTCCCCCTATGCCTACAAGTATTTAGATGTGAGTTACAAACACCACACATTACCACAAATTCAAATAAAATGTGAGAATGTTCGATATGTAGTATTGTTTAGATTGTTCGATATTTAGTTGTAAGCTACAAACGCCACACATTATCACAAATTCAAATAAAATGTGAGATTGTTTGATGTATAGTATGTTTTAGATTGTTTGGCATTTAGCTGTGAGTTGCAAACACCATGCATTATCACATTATGGTATAACATGTGCACAGCACATGTATCACCGCTATATTCATGCATGCAATGTTTAAAACACTATGATCTCCTATTCAAATATATGAATCCGCTTTCATATCAAATTATGATATTTGTTAGTCTCTTACACCCACACAATCCTCTAACCTTTGTAGCTACCACTAACTTTCCCTCGTGCATGCACACGCCCTCCTCGCTCTCCCCCTCCCTCGGCATTCTATCCACTAGGCACATTCATTTTTTTCTTTAGGTCGTTCTCCCAGAGTCTCCACAGCTCCTTTCCGACACACACCGATTGATAAACCTCTCCAGCGATGCCTGCCTACAACATACAAACACACCTTCAATCTCCTCCTTTATGTGTCCTTGCCTCGTGTCTCTCATACGGTCAGACACACATGTAAACTCTCACCCCTCTTTTCATCGCTCTCTCACAACCGCACACTCCTCCCCCTATCTAGCTAGTAGTTGGGCCTCTCGCACCACCTCCTAGCTCCATTATCTCTGTCTATCCGTCTCGTTGGGCCTTATTAGCCTCTAACAAATGGACGTACACCGACCGATCTCTCGCTATACATATAGCTAGCTAGGTCCTTATAACTCGTTTTTACCCACACGTCAATCGATCTACCTCATTAGTTGTGTCTCTCCTTCCTCCGACAAACTACAATTGATCTACCGATCTAGTTAGGTTTGCTTACCAAACACATGGTTCCCCTTCATCATCCATGGATGCAGCCCGACAGATCTATCACGCACAGGCACACACAAAAACACATCCCCACTCTTATTGATAACATTGCAGTTCCACCCTCAGTTTGTCTAGTAGGCCTCTCCCACCATCTTTGAGAAGCAACTACATCACCCATCCAGCACTCTACCCCTCTCCCTCCCTCTCCCTCCCTCTCTCTCTCCTCTATCTCTCTCCCATCATATTTCCCGTCCTTCAGTTATGTATGGATGTCGACCGATCTCCCTCAAGACATAGTTGGGTCTCTCCTTCTCAATACATATACGAGTCGTTCTACCTCTATAGTTAGGCCTCTGCCTACCCCTCCCACCACCCCCTCCCCCCCCACACACACCGATACATCGAGCGCTCTAGTCATGTCTCCCTGCCACACACAAACTTGACGTGTGCCCTCTAACGTTCTGGTAGGCCAGTCGCCCTATATCTTTGACTTGTACACACACACAATTTCGATGGCTCTCTTCATCGATCTCGCACCCACCCACTTGATCCTCTCTTTGACTCTATCGATAGCTATGACCCCTCCCTCTCTTCTCGTGGATTTCCCGACCCTCTATGTATGATATGGATAGGCCTCCATTTCACACACATTGCATGCAAAATTTTGTTTGAGATGTCATCGACAGATATTCCCACAAATAATTCACGAAATCAACCCCCACCCCAAAACAAAAAACACTCGCGAACACGGTTTGTATCTCTCACACACACCCACATAGGTGGGGAACGTGCATGAAGAGAAGACATGCACGGCGCACGTACTCCCGTCTCTTTCCCAACCACACCCGCGCGGGTACACGGTGGAGCTCATTTCTATACGAAAAAGGCAGCCCACGTGGTAATTTGGCATGTGTACTGGTTGTCCACTTGGTGGAGGGAGGATCGTCTACCACGGGTGAACAAACAAATTGCGACTTGACGTGTTATGTTAAAAAAAGAGGCAAACCATGTGGGGCCTACCTTAGAAGCAAGGCTCTATACACTGGAGTACTTTTGATGTGTCCCGTCAACTCGCAGAACGAGGAGAAGCTTGCTTAGTATGCCGTCTCCCCCGCCCACGGGCGCGGTGGCTTGCAGGATGAGGTGAAGCTTGCTTACTACGCCTTACGCCCGCTCCCTCGCCCATGCACGCGGTGGCTCGCAGGACGAGGAGAAAAATTTACTATTCCCTCCGTTTACTCCTCGTCCCTACTACCTTGGTTATAGAGATTATATCATATTGTTTAGAATATATATGTCCTTTAGTAGATTTCAATATGAACTACTAGTACATACTCCAAACACTGATGTATATAGACGTATTTTAGAGTGTAGATTCACTCATTTTTGCTCCGTATGTAGCACTCTCCCTCACCCCTCGACCCTCGCCCACGTGGTGGACGTGCAGCAATTCATTCGGTCTCATATAGATATAACGATATATACTGCACTACCATTATTGCTCGACTTCCCAAAGAGGCGAAGAGCCAATCGCAAGGTCAATATTTTGGAGATGCCAAACGCAAGGTTATAGGAGAACGAGTAGTAGGTTCCACGTCATCTATAAATAAAGTTTTTTTCTTCAGTGGCACGTACGCAATATGATAGGTTCATATGGAGAGAAAAGGAGTACATAGTCAAGACGGGCCAGCCTACACGGTTGCTTGTTGGGGTTGCTCTCTTCACACTCTCTCGCACAAAATGACTGTGGCCACATCTCTAACATCCCGGCAGATCACGTCCGCTTGGGGAAGGGGTGGATGCTTAGTGTAGATGCGGTGGCCATCGCCGACAGCGAAAACCCATTGTCGACTACCATGTTCTCCATTGGGACGCCGTCGTCCTCCGGCTGCCTGCCAGCCAGCCGGTCGGCAGCAATGGCTGCCATCTCCTTGTGGTCTGTCGTCCGCCCATCCCGAAGAGCACTGGAGCGTGAGGAAGCCATGGTGGGCAGTAGTGGTGTGGACAGGAGAAAGGGAACGGATGCGGATGACTGCGGCTATGGCCGGCGCAGCAGTTTATATAGCAATGGTGGGCGGGTGGAGGGACGGACGTGTGGCGCCGGAGAAGCCGCGTCGGCAACCGCATATCATTAATGTGGGCGGCAGATGGACGGACGGACGGCACTTGTGTCGTTTGAAGGCGGAGCAATCGCCTGCATCGGGAAGCGGGGCGGGCGACGCTGACTGTTTCGGGCGGAAAGCGCGCGCGGGCGAGGAGATGACTTTACTTGGAGAAGATGACAATGGGGACCCACCAGGTCCATAGCCTCACGTACGCAAGTGCCTCCTTATTATATATATATATATATATGTGTGTGTGTGTGTGTGTGTGTGTGTGTAAAACTATACTCCCTCCGTCTAGGTGAATAAGTCGTATTAGAAGGTGCATCACGACCTAGGTGCAAGCAGATTGGTGGAAAAGAAGAATATTTCTCTCTTCTAAACACAACATTTAATCACAGCAGTTAAGAGGATGCCTTATTAGCTACCCATGCAGGCCATCGTAATTCATAGCATGCAAAGCGCTTTTATTTCTTGCCTAATAACTGCATGAACGTGCTGCATGCATTGGTCCTTGCCCGAGCAAAAAAAGGAGGAAAGGGGTTTCCACGGGAGACAACGAGGCAGAGGTGGAAGTGCTCGCTGGAGTTATTTATTTTGCTTCCCCCTGGTTTCCTGACATCACGGTCCCACACCATTGTCAACCTATGTAGTACTAGTCAATAAACGAGAGAATTGCACAAGAAGCGGCTGACAGCTGGGACCAAGCAGCTCGAGCAGTATTTGTGTTTTTGAGGTGTGAGCACTGCAGAGTTTTTTGATGTTTAGCCCAGATATTAATTTTTCTCCTCTGAACAACAACGAAAACATCGCTGCAGGTATTAACTGGGCGGGCTGTGGCCCATCTAGCCTAGGCCAGGTATCCAGCCCAGATATTAATTCTTTTCAAGCTGAAAATGGCTAGCCCAGCTATACTTTTTTTAGGAATACCCAGGCAAGGCCAAGTTGTTATTCTCCGCCCCGCTAGGCTACAAATCTTTCCTAGGAGGGATGCATTAGTTTTAACAAGAAAATGGGCTTTAAGAAATAATAAATGGGATGTACTTATAAAAACTGGGCAGTAACTATAAAAAATGCACCAAACACGTGATTACTTTATAAAATATTATTTTTGGATATTGAAATATTTAATTTCATTAATTGTTGCGAGCGCAATGTTTCATTGGATTTTTACGTAATATAAATTTATATTGAAATTGTATTTAATCTGACTAGAAATTTCGGGATAAAAATATTTCGGATCCCATCAAAATGTGGGAAATTTTATTGAATTCTGTTTTGAACGGTTGGTTGAAATGGATTGCACTTTTAACAAACTGTAAATGGGTTGTAGTAAATTCCATTAGAATTCAAAAATGGGCTACACATTCTTACAAATCTCAAATGGGCTATAAGTTCTCTGCCACACACTTATGGCCTTACTAAGTTGACGCGTCCCCTAAAAAAACAGAGTTGACGCGTATGCAAGGCTTTGTCAACTGATAGTCAACACACGGTTCTAGCAGCAGTGGTCGTTGGATGTCCATCCAATGGATGTCGTGCTTCTTCTTCAAATCTCGGATATTCTAGCTTCACCCGCCCAAAAAATGATTCCTCCCCCTGACATCTGGGGCGCACCATTTCAGAAGCTAACCTGTGGGACTACTAAGTTGACGTACCAAGGGCTTTGTCAACTTAGTCAATATAAACGATTCTAGCTGCAGTGACCGTATGATGTCCATCCAACAGCCGTAGTGCTTCTTCAACCTCTGGTCTTCTTGCTCCAGCCACCCAAAGCAGCGCCGGTCGTGCCGCCTGCTCCTGCCTCCCGTGGTCGGCTGTGCTGCCGTGGAGGCCTCACCGCCCCCTACTATTCCCACCGCTGGCCAGGCCCTGCGGCGACGGCAGCCTCACACCGCAGCCGAACGAGTGAACCCTCATACTCCTCTCCGCCTGGGCATCCACTGCCGCGTCTTCACCGGCTCCGCGTCGTCCCCTTCCTAGGCCTCGCCGTCGTCCACCGCCCTGGTGCTCTCGGCGTGGCATGGTCAACATGGAAGGAACGACTTCCATCAGGCGTGGACTGTATGTGGAGAGGCTGACAGCTGGGTCCACGGCGGCAGCAAGGAAGTGCCTCCTTATTACGCGGAAAATAATTGTCAGGACCCCAATCCTAAGTCACACCGATCTAGCATGTAACACTTCATATCACTTTGCAGCCTCACGCACGGTATTCCCACGGGTGCCACCTTACCTGGCCCGGGACCGTTTGTGCCTTTTGGCTCACGTATATGATAATGTCGCTAGCATCCATATGACAGAGAACCCGGGCCGACATGGCTAGTCGTGAACCCAAAGCGGCACCAACCCACGGGGACAGGCATACATGAATCGCATCGAGCATGTCGGCCAGCAGCTTGTGAATACGGGCTGTAGCACTGGGCTAACAGGACTCCGGGAACCCGGGCTGTATCAGGCTAGGCAGGACTCCGGATGTCACCGCGTGACATTTCCCCGAAGGGACAGACACAGGGATGAAGTGAAACACATGACGGCCAGTCAAGTGTCCTGAGAAGTAGTGCTGGGCTAGCAGGACTCCGGTGAACCGGGCTGTAGCGGACTACTATGGCTCATGGAAGCACTAGACTACATTTCCCCATAAGAGAGGCTGCCAAGGATAAACAACCTAGATTGTCGGATCCCACACATACCAAGCATTTCAATCATACACACAATATGCTCGATATGTGTAAATACAACATGGCATCACAACATAACTCTATGACTCAAGTATTTATTCGTTAGGCTCCGAGGAGCGAGATATTACAAACATGGGTCTCATGACCCAACAATCATAGCATACAAATCAAAGCACATGCGGAAGCTTCTCATGTCTGAGTACAGACATCTACAAATGAAAAAGGCTAAGAAGCCTGACTATCTACCAGATCCTGCCGAGGGCACAAGATCGTAGCTGAGGTATCAAGCTAAACGTTGAAGTCCATGCGAAACTACTAGCGAGACTAAAGTCTCTTTGCAAAACATAAATTAAGCAAACGTGAGTACAAAAGTACTCAGCAAAGATATTACAAACATGGGTCTCATGACCCAACAATCAGAACTAGCTACATATGCATCGGTATCAACAAAGAGGGGTGGTGGAGTTTAACTGCAGCAAGCCAGCTTTGACTCGGTGGCTATCTTAAACTACGACTGCAAGTAACTCTTTTGAGGTGGCGCACACGAGTCCACATATTCGCCATTCAATACACCACTATGGATCCGCTCCCGTCTCCTTACGAGAAGGTCATCCATAGCACTCACACTAATCTTGCGAGTTTTAGAGTATCCACTTTCACTTGTCTATGAACTATTATAGGCAACCCAGAAGTCCTTTACTGCGGACACGGCTATTCGAATAGATCATTTATAACCCTGCAGGGGTGTACTTCGTCACACATGTTTCCACCACTTAGCGTCTGCACACGACATGTGCTCGGCAGACTTCAAGCGAAAGCCGACGTGGGTGTAGACCATGACCTGATTAACTGCACAAGTCTCTAGTCCAGGTTTATCGCCTATTCGGGTTCCATCCGCAAGGAAATCCGGCCGGGGTGTCCTCAAAGGCCCCAAACGATGTGTATAGGGTCCCGAGACGCCAAATGGGCTCCCGGCATACCCGGCCATAGTGTGTCTACCGCATCATAGCCCACCCTTAGGGTCAGCGCTATGCACGGCCGCCAACACATAACCTACAAACACCAGAAACTAGTTGCAACTCCTGGACAGAGGACGAGAGGGGTCAATAAGTCGAGCGAGGTCATATTTCAGGGCCCAATGTGTGGTAGTAGCTATTTCATGGATCACAAACACAGAACTCAGTTCCTGAGGACGGTTTCAGTGAGACAACCCACCATGTACTCCTACATGGCCTCTCACCGCTACCTTTACCAAATCGTGTTCACACACTTAGCTCACACACTGTAGGACATGTTCACACACCTCCGGTTCATCCCTGATGAACCAGACCTGACACGACTCTATGCAATAGCAGGCATGACAAACAAGCATGAATGAGTAGGCACATCAGGGCTCAAACAACTCCTACTCATGCTAGTGGGTTTCATCTATTTACTGTGGCAATGACAGGTCATGCAGAGGATAAGGGGTTCAACTAGCACATCAAGTAACAAATGAATCGTTGTTGTCCTAATGCAGTAAAAGAGAGCACGAGCGAGAGAGTGGGATTGTATCGGAATGAACAAGGGGGGTTTTGCTTGCCTGGCACTTCGGAAGATATTATAGCTCTTCATCGGTGTCATCGATCTCATCGTCGGAACGTCGTCTACTGAGAGGGGACAATTACCGGCAAACAAGAGGGAACACAATCAATGCAATGCAACAGACATGACGTATG
Organism: Triticum dicoccoides; assembly: GCF_002162155.2. NCBI lineage: Eukaryota > Viridiplantae > Streptophyta > Magnoliopsida > Poales > Poaceae > Triticum > Triticum dicoccoides. The sequence continues at coordinate 351,389,031 of NC_041384.1, read as the reverse complement.
ATCATGGCATGTTAAGGTACTGAATTCACCTAATGCAACAGTTAGTCATATTAATTGAAGTGGAATTCAAACATATAGCAAATTCCAACTCCAAAACTACATACCATATATTCCATAAACATGAATTGTCCTAGTTGGTGATCTTAACTTGCTCAAACATGCATGAACATGGCATAAACAGATTCTTCATATTTTTTTGATAATTTTTCATATATAAATTATTTCATTGGGAGTTACGGTTGAATTTCTATGATTTTTGTTAACCATTCAGTGGTCATATATTTCTTACTAGTGTGACCGGTGTACATCCACGCACGATCAGTCATCTTGCCTAGCTAATGGACACATAATATATATATATATATATATATATATATATATATATATATATATATATATATATATATATATATATATATATCAGCATGTATATATTCATCAGTTAAAGGAGTTTGTCACTTTTATTAGGTCCATGCAACCTAGACGCTAATAGGTAAAGATAGGTCCTAATCCTACCCGAATATGTGTAGATTGGGTTTGTTTTCCCATGCTCTGCTCTGGATCCAACGCAAAATTTTGGCAGCACCTCCCCGCTTTTCTCCTGATACACATCTCGACAATAAGCAGAGAGGATGTGTACCCGGAGAACAATAGGGTGGCACTGACGAAATTCTGCATCGGATCCGGAGCAGAGCATATGGGAAAACAAACCCAATCTACACATACTTGGGCTGTCCATGGATAACGTTGGACAATTCAAAAGAATCACGGTTATAAATATGCAAATGCATGCATATTTATAGATGTAACCCTTTCGAACGGGAGACGCATAGTGGTCATGCATACTAATGATTGAAGACACCTATAGCTAGCAAGTTTCATCGGCACGAAGACCGGAACAGAGCAAATCAAGGGGGGAGGAGATGTCATTTGTGCTAACCCACGAACGCAGGGGCGGAGCTCGTCGAACACTAGACCCTGGCAGCAACGAAAAAACCGCACATTTAAATCGAAAGATGAGTTTCATAGCAATATTGTTTTTTCCATCAACCTAACTAAATATTTACAAAGAGACGAGCAGGTTAGGGGTTCCTTGGTGTCGATAGAACCCTAAATAGCAAATACCATCAGTGCAAGATACATGAGGCGCTCGACGTTGAACACTAGATCCATGCCCCACAAGTGACGTCGGCGCCCGGCGTCCCGCAACAATAGTTCTGGTGGCCGATGACGGTCGAACACCTTGGAAAATTTGTCTGGCAGCCTCTATGATGAGGATTAAATCCAAGTTTTGAAATTTCAAACAACCAAACCGACTTGAGCCAGTTTGGGTGTTTCAAGTTTCAACACTTAGCTTTCAATCGCCTTCTCTGAGGCTGCTAAACAAATTCGCAATGGTGTTCAACCGCCATCGACGCCGAGAACTATTGTTGCAGGGTGTAGGACCCCTATGTCACTTGTGGGACATGGATGTAGTATTCGACACCGATGGCCACATGTACCTCGCACTGACGATACTTGTTATTTAGGGTACCATCCACACCAAGGAACCCCCTAACCTGCTCGTCCCCGGGTAAACTAAATTAGCATGCATTCAATAAGCAAAACTACATCATCTCTTGTGTCCGTACATCATCGAATATTATCACAAATACATCTCAAATAGTATCATACATATAGCATCACTAATACAGCTAGAACTGTAGCGAACGACGGGTATCGGCACGGGCGGTGGACACCCAAAGAGAAGGAACCATCACAGGATCATAGCTCCAATGAGATCCCTGAAGAACCTGCTGCTACCTTGTAACACCCTCGATGCGACTATATCTCCCACGTGTCGAGGCATGACTTAGAGGCATAATCGCATTGAAGGCATGTGTCGCAAGTAAGGCAATCTTCACAACATCCCATGTAATATGAATAATAAAGGGGAGATAACATAGTTGGCTTACACTCGCCACGTCAATCAAGATACGTAAATAACATTACATCATCCAAACACTCATGGCCCGACTACGGCGCCAAAATAAAAGATAACCCAACATGTGACACGGTCCCGATCACCCCCAACTGGGCACCACTACTGATCATCGGGAAAGGAAACATAGTATCGTTGAGAGTCTTCGTCGAACTCCCACTTGAGCTCAAGCGCGTCACCTGGAGCGGAATCATCAGGCCCTGCATCTGGTGTAATAGTAATCTGTGAGTCACAGGGACTCAGCAATCTCGCACCCTCGCGACCAAGACTATTTAAGCTTATAGGTAAGGCAAGGTAAATATAAGTGGAGCTGCAGCAAGCGACTAGCATATACGGTGGCTATCCTGTTCGCAAAAGAGAGCGAGAAGAGGAGGCAAAGCGCGAGCGAGAAACTAGAGAGCAACCTGTGCAAACATTACTCCAACACCGTGTTCACTTCCCGGACTCCGCCGAGAAGAGGCCATCACGGTAACACACTCAGTTGATTCATTTTAATTAAATTAAGGTTCAAGTTGTCTACAACCGGACATTAACAAATTCCCATCTGCCCATAACCGCGGGCACGGCTTTCGAAAGTTCAAATCCCTGCAGGGGAGTCCCAACTTAGCCCATGACAAGCTCTCGCGGTCAATGAAGGAATAGACCTCCTCCTAAGACGTTCCGATCAGACTCGGTACCTCGGTTCTTCAAGACACTTCGACATGTTAAAACAAGACCAGCAACACTGCCCGAATGTGCCGACAAATCCCGATAGGAGCTGCACATATCTCGTTCTCAGGGCACACTCAGATGAGCTCTCCATACAACTAAAACCAAACCTCGAGTTTCCCCGAGGGGGCGCTGCACAGGACTCTAGTTTGGACCAACACTCAGAGGAGCACTGGCCGAGGGGGGGCTAAAATAAGATGACCCTCGGGCTCCGGAAACCCAAGGGAAAAAGTGGCTAGGTGGAAAATGGTAAAACCAAGGTTGGGCATTGCTGGAAAAGCTTTAATCAAGGCGAACTATCAAGGGGTTCCCATTATAACCCAAACGCGTAAGGAACGCAAAATCCGGGAACATAACACCGATATGACGGAAACTAGGGTGGCAAGAGTGGAACAAAACACTAGGCGAGAGGCCAAGCCTTCCACCCTTTACCAAGTATATAGATGCATTAAGATAACAAGATAATATAATGATATCCCAACAAGTAAAAGATGTTCCAACAAGGAACGGCCTCCAATCTTCACCTTCAACTAGAAACGCTATAAGAGGGGCTGAGCAAAGCGGTAACATAGCCAATCAACGGTTTGCTAGGACATGGTGGGTTAGAGGTTTGACATGGCAATTTTGGGAGGCTTGAAAGCAAGTGGTAGGCATCGTAGCATTGGCATAGCAAAAGAGCGAGCATCTAACAAAGCAAAGATAGTAGTGATTTCGAGGGTATGATCATCTTGCCTGCAAAGTTGTCAGAGTTGACCGGATCCTCGAAAGCAAACTCAACAGGCTCCTCGTTAGCGAACTCATCTCCCGGCTCTACCCAAACAAGACAAACAAGCAACAAGGACACAATCAACCACGTGCAAGGATCAAGCAATATGATGCAAGGATGGTATGCTATGCGGGATGCGATGCGGGATGCATATGCAAGATTTGACAAGGGATGCATGAACTTGGCCTCAACTTGGAAATCCAAGTGTTCCGCTGGAAAGATGAGATGAAATCTCTTGAAAACGATATAAAGAACGCCGGAATCGGAGTTACGGTTTGGAAATAGCAAGCAATTCAAATATGACACCGGTCTGCGATTTACAGCAAGTAGCCATCTAAATGCAATGAGATGAACAAGATACAGCACCCAAACATGGCAACAAAATACATGGCAGGGATGTATTCATGATGCTTAACAAAAGTCTAGCACTGAGCTACGGCCAAATCATCCATTAACAGGTTCAAACAAGCATGGCAAAAATGCATATGGCAAACAGATTTCAGACAGTGAAATTAACACTTGTCTGGAATTTCAGATCAGGTAGCACTCTTCGAAGCAACAAAACTACATGCTACAGGACCTGAACATGGCAAAGTAAAGCATGGCATGGAGCTACTCAAAGAGCTTAACAAAAGTCCCTTAGTGACCTTGAGCCAAAAGGGATCAGAAAATACAATTGCAAGCATGTGAACATGGCAAAAACATAATCAGATCTCAGACTTAGTGAAAACTTGAGCATGCTGAAAACAGATATCAAGTAGGCATGTTTACGAGCTCGATGCACTCACTACGGAGCAAGTCATGACAATCTAAGCATACACCCATCAACAATACACAAAATGCAAGCTAGACATGGCAAGAACAATAGCATAGCATGCACGGATCAACTACAACATCCTCGGCAAAATCGCTAACAAGTAGACAATCTGCCCAGATTCACGAAGTAGCAAAAGTAGAGCTCGATTGACTCAAGCTAGGGTGCTCCATAATTGCAAACAAAGACATGGATGGATAGATCACTACAAGATTAACAAAACATCCTTACTGATCATCCTCAAAAGAGGCACGGATCACTAGGAAACAACATGAACATATGGCCATATGAAATAAACAGCCCAAGGACTTAGTGGAAATGCTAAGTCCCTGAAATCAGCATTACCAAGTGCCTCACTTTTCAAGCTTGTGCTAGTCACCACACACATCAAAAAAATACATGGGTTGCACCTCTGGAAAGATGGCAAAACCCTTAACAAAACATATGTAGAGCTCATGGGCATAACATGCACACAATAATCATGGCAAAAATGACAAATATCTAAATGGAGTAGCAGATCTGACAATTATCTCAAGTAGCACTCTTCTAACAGCATTTCGGGCATCAAGATGAACTCAAATGAAAATGATGCAATGGAATGAAATGATGTACTCTCTGAGATGAACATTTTGATATGCTATATGCCAAAAACGGAGTTACGGATGCAAAGTTACGATGCGATGAACAGGAGCATATGAGCTAGGGTTTCGGGCAAAAAGTCAACCGTCTCCGGATCTAGATCTGGCGGGTTACTGTAGCTGGCCGGGTACTGTAGCACGAACTCGCCGGAGATGGAAGTTTTCGCCGGAGAAGACCGAGGCCGGCGGGGAAGGGGTCTTCGGAGATGGATCCGGCGCGGGGCGGCGCCGTGGGGGCGAGGGCGACCCGCGGCGAGCGGTGCGAGGCTGGGCGGCGAGGGGCGCGCGCTCCCTACTCCGGTCGGCGAGGTCACGGCGGCCGGCCGGACGAAGCGCGGCGGAGCGGCGAGGTGAAGGCGGCGGCGCGAGGTAGAAGAAGGGCGGCGGGGCGCGGGCGCCGTTGCGGGAGAGCTTGGGCCGCGGTGGCCCTACGCGGGCCGAGCGGGCCGGCGCGCGGGTGGAGGCGCGGCGAAGTGGGCGCGACGACCGGGCGAATAGGGAGGCGCCACGTGGCAGCGGCGGGCGGATCAGACGTGTCCGGCGCCATCCGGACGTGTCCGACGGCGGCGGATCTGAGATTTTTAGGGTTTCGGGGGAGGAGACCCGGGATTTGGAATGGGGGTTCTTTATATAGACATAGAGGGAGCTAGGAGAGTCCAAATGAGGTGCGGTTTTCGGCCACGCGATCGTGATTGAATGCTCTAGATGATGGAGAGGGTTTTGGTGGGTTTTGGGCCAACTTGGAGAGGTGTTGGGCTGCAACACACACGAGGCCTTTTCGGTCCCTCGGTTAACCGTTGGAGTATCAAACGAAGTCCAAATGATACGAAACTTGACACGCGGTCTACCGGTAGTAAACCAAGGCCGCTTGGCAAGTCTCGGTCCAATCCGGAAATGTTTAATCCCCACACACGAAAGAAAGGTAGAAAAGACCACCGGAGGAGAACGAAGCGCCGGAATGTAAAACGGACAACGGGGAAAATGCTCGAATGCATGAGATGAACACGTATGCGAATGCAATGCACATGATGACATGATATGAGATGCATGACAACAATAGCAACACACGGAGACAAAAACCCGAACCCAAGAAAATAAAATAACTTAACGCCGGAAACGGCAAGAGTTGGAATACATATTGGGAAAGTCATATCCGGGGTGTTACATACCTCTTAAGCACTGCGTTGGTTTTCCCTTGAAGAGGAAAGGGTGATGCAGTAGTGATAGTTCATCCAAGTGAACCGTATGTTGTATATTGCACACACCTTCATCTGGCTGCCCGTTTATTTTGTTCCTCCTCATCGCAAACAGTTAATTGAGATGAACCCTATGCCCTGCATCGTACACGCAACTAAAATCTGAATCGTGTTTGATGCATCCTCCATCGCAAATGTTTTGCACCTTTTTGATGGGTTTTTTACACCACCGTTTGCGATTATAGCATCGCACATAGTTTCATCGAAGGGTCTCTGATCATAGTGTCACGTTAGCAGCATCATGTAGTAGTGTTTTATACAGTATTCTAATCATATCATAAACATGCAATATGCTCATCATATCATACACATAATAGTCTCATCATATCATCCAACACAAATCATGTCGTCACGTCATAATCACGATGTAGCTATAAAAGTTACATGACATGTCTCATCATACATAATGTAGTACTTCTTGAGGCACCAGTTCGTATCCCTCTCTCGCACTAGCGTGAACCTAAACTAACTACTTTCCGATTTGGCTCTGCTATTGAACCCTCTCTGGCTGTCGCTCGGAAGGCGATACACCTGGGCCTGACACTCCGGCCATTCATCGTATACTCCTGGCATAGCACTTCTTCGCCATCAATGATCTATGTACCTGCATCGTCACATGAGTCGATAATATGCAACATATATAGTTGAGCAATAGAAAGAGATAGACTTGGCAAAAATAGAAGCAACATATCATAATCATAAATAACAAAGTTCATCATACCCAAAATGCCCTAACTAGAGTGATCTTCGCTAGTTGACGAGGACGGTTTAATTACCTCACAAATAAAGTTCAGTCGTGCATAACTCAAAGTTTCGTCTTAGAGAAAGTATGGACTAAACGGACACATTGTCATATATTGTCAATCACTCCAACATGTCGTGACATCCATCCAAGTCAGGCAGATAGTCCTCGAGCGCAGTGAAAGGCTTCCGGTCGATACATTGAGTGGCTACGCGTGTTCGGACGTCTTCCCACGACATTTTCCCTTCTTTGTAGAACATCCCTGTTTTTTCGAGGACCTCCTTCATGATTATTTGGGCAAGTTCACGCTGGATGTGACAGAACTCAGCTCGAAGTCGATGATCCGGGGTATCTCCTAGGTTCTTTGCCCATTACAGACTATGAGCATCGCCGGATCTAGGTGACATGCGAAGGTTCTATTGATCTCGTCTATCGGATTCAGGGCTCCGCAGACCCTTGAGAGGTTCTAACACTGGGTGCACACAAAGAACACTCTCTTCCTAGCTCGCTCGCTAACGATCCCATGGCCTAGCTCGACGAACCCGGAGAACGAGAGACACAGAGATTTATCCTAGTTTGGGCCACCTTGCGGTGTAATACCCTACTCCAACTTTGTGGTGGATTGCCTTGATGGGCTGAGGATTAACTAGTACAGTGGATGAACAGCCTTAGGAGGTGAGGTGTTCTTGAGCTCGATGAGCTGGTGAGTGTGGGGATGGTCTGGATGATCCTCTCCTCTATGGTGGTGGCTAACTCCTATTTTATAGTGGCATTGGTCCTCTTTCCAAATGTAGGCGGGAAGGGATCCCACAACGGCCAAGTTTGAAGGGAGAGAACTAGTACAAGCTATCCTGACAAAAGTAGTCTTCGCCTGCAAAAGGCTCTGGTGGTGACGCTGCCGTGGGCTCCGTGATGACCTCCGTCTTGTCATCCTGGCGGTCTTGGTCTTGTTGCATCGATATGGAAACCTTTGCCTGATGCCTCGGAACTCCGCGCCTGCACTTGCCTCCTTAGCACCAAAGAGGAAACTGGTACACTGCGCCCGCTGGAGCCTACCTGGCCTTGGTCGTCATGGCTCACGTCATGTGAACCTCGCGAGGTGCACCCTGCCTTGATATCTCCGCTCCTCGGGAGCCAGCCTAGTGAGGCTATCCCCAGGGAGGTCTTGGTGTCGTCCGTCTCGCAAGGCTCGGCCCCTTTCGAGGGTTTTGGATCGTTGTTGCTGGAACTGGGCCATATCAGGCCGCTGGTGGAGCCACGCCGCGGGCCACAGGCAGGCAAGTCTGGGCACCCCCGGTCCTAGAACGCCGACAGTAGCCCCCGTGCCCAAGGCGCGCTCGAACTTGGCTTCGAGGCAAAGCCAAAGGGAAAGTGCGGAGCGCCGCGGGCCCCAACCACCTGCGGCCTCGGTCAACGTGTGGTGATTGACGGGACATGGGCGCATCCGCTTCCCCATGCTTCCTCGGCAACCATCTGACTTGATGAGATGCTGTTGCATGCAGAGGAAAATCATCATTACGTGCGATCGTGGTGACCGGTGGTTGGCCTCCTCCTGGCTATAAATGAGGGAAGGGGCGGAGCCCCCTTCGCTCATCTCTGCCTTCTCGCCGTCCGCTCCTTCTTCCTCCTCCTTGCCTCGTCGCCCTGCTGCAGCCCCCATGGCACCAACGAAGAGGTTCTCGGCCGCGGAGAAGGGGAAGGCTCGCTAGGAGGGGCCTGGCTCACCACCGCCCAAGAGGGGGCGGGGTCGCCCTCGCAAGCATGCCACGACTCCTGTTGTGGCTCCTCAGAGGCGCGGGCGTACTCCCTTGGGGACCGGTGTCGTTCTTGGTGGCCGCAGCGGTACTACCTCTCGCAGCGGGGGCCACCCGAGGTGGGGAAGCCCTTGCACCGAGGGAGGCGCGTTGTGGTCGCCCGGCCTCCTCGGCCGCACTTCCATTCGGTGGAGGTGCTCCCGGAGTTTGTCGTGTGGTCGGAGCGGCCGGCTAGCACCTGGCTCCAGCTCCTGCGCTCCTTTGCTGGCGAGCTGCCGGCCGTGAGCCGACGGCTTCTGGTTGCAAGCCGACGGCTGCTGCAACAAGGCCTCATGTGCCGCGGTGGAGGTTTTCACCGCGGGCAATGCGGTCCTGGCCCGCGGCTGGCAGATGTTCTCCTCGCGCGCATGACCTGAACAGGAGGTGCACCCTCCACTTCAAGTACGACGGCGTCGCGGCCCTCTACGTGAGGGTGTTTTGGGAAGATGGTTGCCGCGCTGGGTGCTACCCCGAAGATAGCGACGACGACGACAGTGGGCTTGGCCTTGACGACAGCCGCGACGGCGCGGAAGGCAAGCTTGCCCTTGGCGATGGCCATGACTCGTCCAGCGGCGGCGGCTCCTCCTCCGAGAGCACCAGTAGCGGTGTCTACGACCAGCCGCCGGGCTCGCTTCAAGGAGAGTGGCGGGTCATCCCGCCGCGCTCCAGTGAAGCACAAGGAAGGCTTTGGCTGAGTCCAGGGGGCGGCCTCGGAGCTAACCCTCGTGAGCTGCCGCGGTTGTGTGTGCCTCTTTTGTTTATCCTTTTTTCCTGCACCTTTTTAAAAAACATGGGGCCCTGCGGTGGCGCGTGTAGTGAACTATGGTGTTTATGCTGCTATGTTATGCTTATCGCTCCGGTGTTATGCTGCGGTGCTCAATCTTCAAATGCATATGGTAGGATACTTAGCTTGATACGTTTGCGGTAGTCCCCCTCCTTGTGACGGCGCGCGTTCCACTGCCTGGTGAGGCCCTTCTTGCCGTCGGATTGGGAATCCCCAACCTCGAGGGATGTCACGAGGCTGCGAAGTTGTTAGAAAGCTCTGTCGGGTGTTTTATTCTTCCTTGCGCAAGCCCTCGGGCATGAGCCCATCGTGGATCAGTGCACCGTGTCGCAGTACCCGGGGGGCATGGACATCAAGAGGGTGCGTAGATCACAAGCTTGCTCGAGGGCGTCTCGCGAGGATAGAAAAACCCGAAGCACCGAAGGAGCGGGGCTACGATGAAGTGTGTTTGCTGTGCGGGGCGAGCCCGTCGCACGCACACACCTGCCCAACCCCCATGCGCGAGACGCGCGAGAAGGAGCGACGGGCAATTGCCGCTCCTCCAGAACCAGGACCAAAACACAAAAGAGAAAACAGAGGGGGACGTCGGCGAGGCAATTGAAAGCATGCAAACTCCAAATTCATTAAAAGGTTGCAAACCAGATAAAGAAAGCAAATGAACAGTCGTGTCCGGCACCTAGTCTAGTCTTCTCACCAGCGCGGAGCTAAGTGCTGCCACTAGGACGCAGGAGGGAGCCCCCGAGGCTGGAGGGCGGCACTCTGGAGACTCCGGGGCGTGTAAATCCCCACTCATTATTACGTGAGAGTGTCACGAGCGGAGACCTTCACAGCCATGGGGCCTTGCTTCATGGGTAGAACCTTCGGAGGTGCTGGATGTTCCAGGCATTCTGGATGGGGATCCCATCCTGCGTCTCCAGGCACACGGCGCCAGGCCTGGAGACGCGGGCGACCCTAAACGGGCCCTCCCACATGGGTGAGAGCTTATGTAGCCCTTCCCTGGAGAGCACCCGTTGTAGGACGAGATCTCCCACCTCGAGTGTCCTAGAGTGGACGATGTGGCAGTGGTACCGCCGCAGCGCCTGCTGGTACCTTGCCGCTCGGAGCGAGGCTTGACGGTGGCGTTCCTCCCCCAACACGAGGTCCATCCCCCACGTGGCATCCTGGCGCGCCTCATCAAACGCCAAGACCCATGTAGAGTGATGCCTGACCTCATGTGGGAGAACCGCTTCAGCTCCATAGACGAGGAAGAACGGAGTTTTGCCGGTCAGCTTGGTCGCAGTGGTGTGGACGGACCACAGCAAGGACTGGAGCTCATCGAGCCAGCCCCTGCCGCAGGCCTCGAGCTTCTTCTTGAAGGTTCTTTCCTTGAGGCCCCTCGGGACCTCCGCGTTGGCATGCTCATCCTGGTCGTTGCTCCTCGGGTGTGCTACTGAGGCGTAGCATATCTGCGTTCCAAGGTTAGCATAATATGTTTTGAAGAGGTTGCTAGTGAACTGCGAGCCGTTATCGGTGATGATGCGGTTAGGGACTCCGAAGCAGCTCACGAGGCCCTTGATGAACTTGACCGCCGAGCCGGCCGGGATGGTGCGGACTGCCGCCCATTTGGTGAACTTGTCGATGGCGACGTAGAGGTAGCGGTAGCCCCCGGGCGCTCGGGGGAACAGACCCAGGATGTCCAGCACCCAGACCGCAAACGGCCACGAGAGTGGGATGGTCTGGAGGCCCTGGGCAGGCTGGTGGATTTGCCTGGCATGGAACTAGCAAGCTTCACATGATCTCACCAGCTCGGCCGCGTCGGTGAGCGACGTGGGCCAGTAGAATCCGCTACGGAACGCCTTGCCTACGAGGGTGCGCGATGATGAATGATTCCCGCAGTCTCCGCCGTGTATGTTGGCTAACAGCTCGTGCCCCTTTTCCCTAGAGATGCATCGCAGGGAAACATCATTTGGTCATTTTCGGTAAAGCTCATCATCTCGAATGCAGTAGGTTGTGGCCTGCTGAGCTACTCGTTCAGCGTCTTCTTCCTTCTCCAGTAGGGTTCCCTGAAGCAGGTACGCCTTGAGTTCTTCGGTCCAGCACCCCTCCTGAGGCTCGAGCCTGAGGAGCAGGCGTGCTCCTGAGGTCAGGCCATAGGCCGGGGCCCCCGAGGTTGGTGCTGGCGGGAGCTCCTCCGGAGGCAGTGCTGGCTCCGCAGCAAGAGGGGATGTTGAGGGCTTGAAGAGTCGTTCTTCGAAGACACCGGGCTCCTGAGGCTGGTGCTTGGATGCTCTCTTGGCGATATCGTCGGCTTCCTTGTTCATGCCGCGGGGCACGTGCTGCAGCTCCAGGCCCAGAAATTGCATCTCTATCTTGCGTACCTCTGCCAGGTATGCCTCCATGTGTTCATCCTTCGGCTCGTACACTTTGTTGGAGAAGTTGACGAGGAGCTGAGAGTCGCCTTTGATGGTGAGGCGCTTCACGCCCAAAGCGGCTGCGGCCTTGAGGCCGGCGATCAAGCCTTCGTACTCCGTGATGTTGTTGGAGACTTTTTCACCGTGTTTGAAGCAGAGTTGCATGGCGTAGTAGAGATTGTCTTGAGTAGGTGAAACGAGAACGGCTCTAGCCCCCGCGCCATGTCGTGCGAACATGTCGTTGAAGTATATGACCCAGCCGTCTGGTGCTTCGCCCCCTGGTGAGAGCATCCGGTCCTCGCCTGCCTCTGGCCCTGGGGAATCAGTCCACTCTGCCACGAAGTCGGCAAGCACAACCCCCTTGATGACCCTGGTGGTGCTAAACTCCAACTAAAATGTCTGTAGCTCGATGTTCCATTCAGCGACTCTACCTGCTGCGTTGGGGCTCCGGAGTACCCTCTCCAGTGGGTAGGCCGAAATGACCTTGATGGGGTGCCCTTGGAAGTAGTGGCGTAGCATGCGTGAGGTGACAAGGAGCACGAGCAAGAGCTTTTGCGGCATGGGGTAGCGTGCCCGCGTGTCTCGCAGTACCGTGCTGAAGAAGTACACTGGGTGCTCGACAAGGGCGGAAGTGTTGGCGGAGTCCGAAGCCTCCTAAGGCTGGAGGACCTCAGGAGTTTGGTCGCCCATTGGGGCAACTACGGCATCATGAGCGCCATCTTGTGGAACCTGGTCATCCGTTGGTCTCGTCGAGGCTTCAGGGACGCCGTCCTGAAGCTGTGTTGCCTTGTCCTGTCATGGGGCGTTGCCCGGCAGGCCCTTGGTTTGGTGCTCCTCCTGGACCGCCACTAGTGCTGTGCTGGCAGAGTGAGGTGTGGCGGCCAGGTAAAGCACTAGGGGATCGAGGGGACACAACGCCACCATCACTGGTGGGCTGGTGAGGTATTTCTTGAGGTCTTGGAATGCGGCATCGTCCTTCGGGGTCCACTCGTACGGTCCCATCTTCTTCATCAGCTTAAAGACTGGGAGGGCACGCTCCCCCAGCTTGGAGATGAAGTGCCCTAGTGCGGTCACGCAGCCCACTAGCTTCTGCATTTCCTTAAGGGTCTGTGGCGGGTTCATCCTTTCTATCGCCTTGACCTTCTCTGGGTTTGCCTCGACCCCCCTATGTGACACAGAAAGCCCAACAACTTGTCGGAGGGGACACCGAACACACATTTCTCTGGGTTGAGCCGCAGTTCCACCTTGCGCAGGCTGGCGAATGTCTCTTCTAGGTCCTCGATGAGGGTCCCTGCCTCCCGAGATTTCGCCACTATGTCGTCGACGTAGGCCTCAGCGTTCCTCCCGAGCTCCTGGCCCAGTGCGATGTGCATGAGCCGTTGGAAGGTTGCCCCAGCGTTGCGCAGCCCAAAGGGCATGTAGGTGTAGCAATACACACCACATGGGGTCAGCAAGGCCGTCTTATTGACATCTTGCGCCGCCATCTTGATTTGGTGATACCCTGAGAATGCATCCAGGAAGCATAGCAGGTCGCATTCGGCAGTGGAGTCAACGATCTGGTTGATGCACGGCAGTGGGAAGGGGTCTTGAGGACATGCCTTATTGAGGTTGGTGAAGTCGAAGCACATGCGTTCCTTCCCGCCTTTTTTAGGTACCACGACCGGGTTCGCCAGCCATTCTGGGTATCGCACCTCCCGAATGACACCAGCGTCCTGCAGCCTGCGGGTTTCTTGGACAATGAACGATGGCTTCTCTATGGACTGCCATCATGCCTTCTACCTCACTAGGCGTACATTGGGGCACACATTGAGGTGAT
>NC_041384.1:351352324-351375211 GCF_002162155.2 Triticum dicoccoides | reverse complement strand
GGTCCTTGGGCTCCCATGCAAACACCTCCTTGTTCGCGCGCAAGAAATCGACCAGCGCCTTTTCTTGGTCTGGGGCGAGGTTGGCGCCTATGGTGAAGGTGGATCCTAATGACCCATCTTGGTTGACTAGTACCTGCTTCGTTTTAGCCCGGTCCTGAGAGAACAGCTACTTTTTCTTCGCCAGCGTAGCCCCGGGGGCTTCTTGGACCTCTCCCGCTTCTGGCCATGCGGCAGCCGTGGCCCTAAAGGCGAGCTTGAGAGCCGTCAGTGCCTCCTTGGTGTCCCCGGCCATGGTGAGGACGCCGCTGCTTCCCGACATCTTCATGAGGTTGTAGGCGGGGTGAGTCGCTGCCATGAACTTGGCCAAGGCCAGGTACCCAAGGATGGCGTTGTACGGGAGGCCGATACGGGCGATGTCGAAATCGATGATCTTGGTGCGGTAGTTGTCGCGGGCTCCAAAGGTGACGGGAAGGTGGATCTTCTCTAGAGGGCTGGTGGAGCCGTCGACGACCCCGGAGAACGGCTTGTTGGGGCGGAGCCGGCCGTGTGACACGTGGAGCAAGCCAAAGGCTTCCACGGACAGCACATTGAGTCTGGCCCCGCCATCGATGAGGGTCTTGGTTACCGCCACGTTACAGATGGTCAGGGTGAAGAGCATCAGGAGCGCGCCTGCGCTCGCGATGGTCACTGGAGGATCGCTCGAGTCGAAGGTGAGGTCGGCCTCGGGTGCCGCCCACCCCGGAGGAGTCCCCTGTCACACGTAGGCAGCACCTGCTTGATGAAAGAACTGCTTGATATGGCGGTCCGATGGCGGTGCCTGAGAGCCGCCGAGGAGAGCTGCGACGGCGTGGGGCGCTGGTGCCGCAAAGTGCACGATGAAGAGGACGCGTATCTCTTCCCAGGAGCCACAGAAGATTCCGGCAGACTGAGAAGCCAGGCGCGCGGTACGCCCGTGAGGGCCGTGGGGAACCAATTAGCCATGACCTTGTCGTCGCCTCCTTCCACCCAGACAGCGTCCTCGTACGCCCAGAGGAAGCTTGTCGGGTCCGCCGCACCGTCGTAGCGGGGTGGCATCTCCGGCTTGAACTTGTGCGGCCATCGTACCTGCCGCAAGCCGAGGGCGAAGGCCCGGAGCCGCACAGCGCCTCCACGTGCGCCTATCGGCCTGGACTGAGGAGAGATGCTCGCCATGGGGTGGAACGGGGGAGCGAAGCGGGCGGATAGGACGGAGAGGCGAAGCTTCGACAGACCCCTACCTGGTGCGCCAAATGTCGGATTCAGGGCTCCACAGACCCTTGAGAGGTTCAAACACTTGGGTGTGCACGAAGAACACTCTCTCCCTAGCTCGCTCTCTAACGATCCCACGGCCTAGATCGACGAACCCAAAGAATGAGAGACACAGAGATTTACCCTGGTTCGGGCCACCTTGCGGTGTAATACCCTACTCCAGCTTTATGGTGGATTGCCTTGATGGGCTGAGGATTAACTAGTATAGTGGATGAACAGCCTCAGGAGGTGAGGTGTTCTTGAGCTCGATGAGCTGGTGAGTGTGGGGATGGTCTGGATGATCCTCTCCTCTATGGTGGTGGCTAAGTCCTATTTATAGTGGCCTAGGTCCTCTTCCCAAATGTAGGCGGGAAGGGATCTCACAACGGCCAAGTTTGAAGGGAGACAACTAGTACAAGCTATCCTGACAAAAGTAGTCTTCGCCTGCAAAAGGCTCTGGTGGTGACGCTGCCATTGGCTCCGTGATGACCTTTGTCCTGTCGTCCTGGCAGTCTTGGTCTTGTTGCACCGATATGGAAACCTTTGTCTGATGCATCGGGACCCGTGCCTGTGCTTGCCTCCATAGCACCAAAGAGGAAACGGGTACACTGCACCCACTGGTGCCTGCTTGGCCTTGGTCGTCATAGCTCACGTCATGTGAACCTCGCGAGGTGCACCCTGCCTTGATATCACCGCTCCTCGGGAGCCATCCTAGTGAAGCTGCCTCTAAGGAGGTCTTGGTGTCGTCCGCCTCGCGAGGCTCGGCCCCTCACGAGGGTCTTGGATCGTTGTTGCTAGAACTGGGTCGTACCAGGCCGCTGGTGGAGCCACACCGCGGGCCGCGGGCAGGCAAGTCTGGGCACCCTCGGTCCCAGAATGTCGAGATCGTCTGTACTCCAGCATGTGGTGGAGGACATAGAATCCATCACTGGGAGTACCACTCAATTGCTGGATGCAGTAGAAGTCGGTCTTATGGCCGAAGGCGGGCGCGCGGTTCCTTGTCTTCTTGAGCGTGATCTCTCCACCCCGTAGGATGTAGCTAAAGATAGCACTATCGAGAACAGAGTTGATGTGGGTGTAATCTTTTTTCTTCATGTTCTTCGACGAGTCCAAGTAACGAGCGTGGGAGAATCGGCGGTAAAGGATGATGAGGACGGCGTGTCTGTCGCTGCGCAAAATAAGTACACCTCAAATTAGCATCCACACATGCAAATGAATGATTGAAATTGAAGGAAGGATATCCGCGTGGATGACTTACATGGGATGAGAAGGCACCAGAATCGTCTCCTTGTCCTTATTGCCGACCATGAAACCGGCGATGTAGTTACTCGCGTATTCACGGTGCTTTGGCAGTCTGCCAAGAAGCCCTCGTGCATGAAGTACGGGTCAGCGACATAGATATAAGGTATCTGCTCAATCCTGATGATGTAGTTCATGTACAAGGCAAAAAGGCGTACAACGTAATATCCAGCTTTTTCAATTGAAACATGTCGAACATGTAATCGAATAGAAGGAAGAACTTCTTCGCGGGGAATGTGTCGACGTACAACCTTTGTTGTGGCACGTTAACCATGTAGAGCGGGTATCCTGGATTTTTCGACACGATCAGGCTTTTCTCTCTCCACAACACATCATCATGAAGTCTCCTTAGATTGCCGTATATGGCCTCTACCACTGCCTTAGGTAGGATCATATCACCAGGGATATGCCATTTTGCGGCACCTATGATAGGTATACAGTCTTGAACCCGAGGCTACGGAGGCGGCTGGATCATAGAAGTAGCTTTGCCTTTCCTCGGTCTTTTCCTATGCTTCTTTGCTACTGGAAGTGAGCCTATAATACATTCATCCTCTGGCAATTCAGGCACCAACTCATCATGCTCAAACCCTGAGTACTCATACTGCTGAGCCATCAATCCTCCATTGTCATAGGCGCCGGTATTGAGATACTGTAGAGGGTCATCGTCATCCTCGTCGATGGCATCATGCATTGCTTCTTCAACGGCGGCGGCGTCATCAGCCACTAATGGAGCCTCTTCCTCACCCGGCATGAGAGGCGACGCTAATTGGGTAGGTGGGGTGTTGGTGTTCATACCTTGTTGAGGCTGCTTGGTCGTGGGTGTGCTTCCGGCCGCCTCCAGACAAAGCAGACTCTTCGGCCACAACATGACCTAACGCTTACAATCGCCAAGCCGCCGCAGGGTCTCGTCGTCATCTCCTCCTAGTGCTACCGGAGGAGCCAAATTCTTGTGGCCCGGTTCGACACTGGCCACAAAAATCTTGAAGACGTTAGGGGGATAGGCCAGCTGTGGAACAATTGTTCCTTAGACTTCACTATCGTCACCTTTCCCACGTGCACCTTCTGGCCGCTGATGGTGTATATGCACGGGGTTACGTCGGCGTCCCAAAGGCAACGAAAATGTGAGATTATACATATACTGAAGAGGGCTGGTGTGACAGGCATATATCGTGAGGGCATTGAGCTCAGTTAAGGACGAAGCCCCGCCGAGCACGCTAGAGACGGAGGATGGGATGCTATGTGCAGGTGGGGTTGCGTTAGCAGGTGCAACATTAAACGAGCTGCTCCTGAAGAAGTTGGAAAGGGGAAAGTCCGCTGCCTCTTTATTTGGATTTTGCTTGCTCCAATTGACAATAACCGGAATCAACACACCATACGAAGCTGCCATTTCCTCTCTTGTGGCAGCTACCACTGCTTTGACAGTCTCAGCTGATTTCTTCTCAACCGCAATCTCAACCTTCATGTTGATATTTTCTTTGTTTAACCTCTGTCTTTCCGTTCTCTCCTTAGTGGTTTCACGGTAGTACTTCTTCCACGTGGCATCATCTCCGACGCCGTGCACGCGTCCATACGACGGCCGAGTGTCCACCAGGAGTCCTTTCAATATGTTCAAGGCCCAATTCAATGGGGTGTCCCACTTGGGCCTCGCCAACGCCTTAGACGGCGAGTCACTTCCGGTCGCAATCCTGTGCTGCTCTTTCTGCAAAAGGAACAAGGATCGTTTACAAATATGACTAAACGTGCAGTTGAATTGATCAAAAGCTAAATTAGGGGGTAAATTAAAAATTACCAGCAGTCTCATGAATTCAGTCGTGACCGCATCCGTCTCAAAAACCTTGTTGACTGGGTCCCAATGGTACCGGGACCTGATAACATCACGCTCCTGTGGGACGGTGAACTCCCCCAAGGGGTCTGGGATCCCCAAACTTTCATGTTTCGTGTCCTCCTTGGCCCATATGGGCCTCTTCCCCGCGTAACAACGGCTTCCGAGGTGGTGGCATCCCAGGTTCCTCTCTTGAAGCCCCTTCATGTACTTCGACTATTCTTCGACAGCTTCGGCAACGCAAGCCGCCTTGAATATTTCAAACTGCTCTTTTGTAATTGTCGGATTATCCTTTACAATCTCGGAGTAAGGTTCTGTTTTGACCATGATCCGATGTTTCACCCTTACTTTCCAAGCGGACAACGCGCTACTAAACTTGCCCATGGCGTGTTTGTTTATCTTCTTCATTGCCGGGTCTTGCCACGGTCGAGTATATTTGATTTCATCCCGGCCCGGGAACAAGAAAACCTGGTGCAGCTTCCTTAGGTGGGAGTGCTCCATATTTGGTATCTTCTTTAGTTTCTCATCGTTGATGCTGGCGGTTGCCCGTAGGATGCAGCCTATTTGATTGTCGTAGCTCGCGCGCGCTTCCGCGGGCTCTTTTGGCTCAAAATTGCCGGAGTCCACCTTCGTGACCACTAGTCTAGTAGTGCTGAGATGGTTTGGGCGTCGTGTCCTCTTCGGTTTCGGTTATATACCGGCTTCGCCACTCTCGGTGCTGGTCTCGGCGCTAGTGTCGGTCTTGGTGTTGGTCTCAGTCTCTGATACGTCTCCAACGTATCTATAATTTTTTATTGTTCCATGTTGTTATATTGTCAATATTGGATGTTTTATAATCATTTTATATCATTTTTGGTACTAACCTATTGACATAGTGCCAAGTGCTAGTTGCTATTTTTGCATGTTTTTACATCGTAGGAAATCGATACCAAACGGAGTCCAAATGCAACGAAACTTTATGGAGATTTTTTTGGACCATAAGACACCCAATGGGCCAAGGCAGCGCCTAGGGGGTGCTTCGAGGGGAGCACAACCCACCAGGGCACGCCAGGAGGCCTAGGCGTGCTCTGGTGGGTTGTGCCCACCTTGAGTGCCCCCCGGACTGCCTCTTTGCTCTATAAATACCCCGATATTCTAGAAACCCTAGGGGAGTCAACGAAAATCAATTCCAACCGCCGCAGAGTCCAGAACCACCAGATCCAATCTAGACACCATCACGAAGGGGTTCACCACTTCCATTGGTGCCTCTCTGATGATGCGTGAGTAGTTCATTGTAGACCTTCGTGTTCGTAGTTAGTAGCTAGATGACTTCCTCTCTCTCGTTTGATACTCAATACAATGGTCTCTTGGAGATCCATATGATGTAACTCTTTTGCGGTGTTTTTGTTGGGATAGGATGAACTTTGAGTTTATGATCAGATCTATCTTTTTATATCCATGAAAGTTATTTGAGTTTCTTTGATCTCATATATGCAAGATTGCTTATAGCCTCGTATTTCTTCCCGGTATTTGGGTTTTGTTTGGCCAACTTGATCTATTTATCTTGCAATGGGAAGAGGTGCTTTGTAGTGGGTTCGATCTTACGGTGCTTGATCCCAGTGACAGAAGGGGAACCGACATGTATGTATCGTTGCTACTAAGGATAAAACGATGGGGTCTATCTCTACATAGATAGATCTTGTCTACATCATGTCATCGTTCTTATTGCATTACTCCGTTTCCCCATGAACTTAATACACTAGATGCACGCTGGATAGCGGTCGATGTGTGGAGTAATAGTAGTAGATGTAGGCAGGAGTCGGTCTACTAATCTTGGACATGATGCCTATATAATGATCATTGTCTGGATATCGTCATGACTATTTGAAGTTCTAGCAATTGCCCAACAGTAATTAGTTTACCCACCATTTGCTATATTTCTCGAGAGAAGCCACTAGTGAAACCTACGCCCCGGGTCTCTTTCTCATATTATTTGCCTTTGCGATCTACTTTTCCTTTGCTTTTATTTTTAGATCTATTAAACCAAAAATACAAAATACCTTGCTGCAATTTATTCTTATTTATTTTATTTGGCGTTTGATCTATCAATCTACTACAATTTTATTCACGTCCGTTTGCCCATCTTGGGGTGCCGCTACCCGAAAGGGATTGACAACCCCTTTTACACGTCGGGTTGCGAGTAGTTGTTATTTGTGTGCAGGTGCTGTTTAAGTTGTGTTGCTTGGTTCTCCTACTGGTTCGATAACCTTGGTTTCATCACTGAGGTAGATACCTACCGCTGCTATGTTGCATCATCCCTTCCTCTTTGAGGAAACACCAACGTAGCTTCAAGCCGCCATCAAAAGGAATTTCTGGCGCCGTTGCCAGGGAGGATCTTCAACATATACCAGGTTCCTAATCACAAATCTCATCTCCTTGCAATTTACATTATTTGTCATTTGCCTCTCATTTTCCTCTCCCCCACTTCATAAAAATTCGCCGTTTTATTTGCCCTCTTTTTCGTTTGCCTTTTTCTTGTTCGATCTTATGTTTACTTGTGTTTCCATGTGCCTTCTATATGCTTGCATCTTCGCTTGCTAAAAATCTATTGATATGGATCCCCATCCACTTGCTAATCTTTTTAAAAGATCCAATCATGATTAACCAACTGCTAGTGAGTTGAGTGCACTAGATTATCTTTATGAAGTTTTCCTTGAGACTCGTGAATCTGAAAATTGTGATGAAGAAATTTATGAAGTGATTCATGATAGCTCCTTGAATGAAAAGCACGATTGCAATGATTTTACTATAAATTCTATTAATGTCAGTTGTGCTAATAATATGCGAAACCCCAAGCTTGGGGATGCTAATTTTGCTATGTCCACTACTTGTTGCAACGATCATGATTGGGGTGATAATGATTCTTATGATCTTGAAAAAAAATTAAGCCTCATGATGAATATGTTTGTGATAATATTGAAAGTGGGTTTGGAAGAGTGTCAACTTTAAGTAAAAATAATCCCACATATTTGGAGAGTGTCCAATCTTATGAATTTTTTGATAAAAGTAGGTTCGGGGAGGTCATGACTTTAGTTGATGTTAATCCCACTATCTTGGAAGATTATAAAACTATTATGCATGTGGATCATGAAGAGAAAATTTTAAATGATAGATATATCGTTGAATTTGATTATGATCCTACATGTAATAATTATGAGAGAGGAAAATATGGTTGTAGAAATTTTCATGTTACTAAATTACCTCCCGTTATGTTGAGATTGCTATTGTTTCTTTCTTCTCCCTTGCATATGCTTGTTTTTACTTGTCTTGATAATTTGTTTGCTTATAAAATTCCTATGCATAGTAAGTATGTTAGACTTGAATGTGTTTGTCATATGTTTATTGATGCTCTGTTTGTGTGTCAATTCTTATCTTTCATGTGAGCATCATTGAAATCTTATGCCTAGCTAGGGCGTAAAACGATAGCGCTCATTAGGAGGCAACCCAATGAATAAAATTTATTTTTGCTTTTTGCTTAATGTTTTTGAGTGTTAGCACAATTATGCTACTGTTATTATTGTGTTTTTAGTGTTTTAATTAGTGTTTGTGCCAAGTAAATCCTTTAGGATCTTCTTGGGTGATAGTTGTCTGATCTTGCTGAAAAACGGAAACTTTTGCGCTCACAAAAACAATTCGCATTTTGAACCAGAGAGCGATAAAATACCAATTCCGTCTGCAGTAGATTAATATACAAATTTCCCAGGTCTTCCTAATTTTTCAGAGATTTTGGAGTTACAGAAGTATTCAAAATATCCATATTGCTACACATTGTTCTGTTTTTGACAGATTTTGTTTTCTTTGCGTTGTGTGCTTGTTTTGATGGCTCTATGGTTTTCTTTGATGAGTTTTTGCCATAGAAAATTTGGAATACAGTAGATATAATGCATGAACAAAATATGAATTGGTTTACTACAACATTTATAGTAGTTATTTGTTTTCTAGTACTAACGGATCTCACGAAGGCTTTTGTTGAGTTTTGTGTGATTGAAGTTTTCAAGTTTTGGGTTATCTTACAATGGATGAAGGAATAAGGAGTAAGAAGAGCCTAAGCTTGGGGATTCCCCGGCATCCCAAGCTATTATCCAAAAGAGAGCAAGCAACTAAGCTTGGGGATGCCCCGAGTGGCATCCCCCCTTTCTTCTAACGACCATCGGTATTTTACTCGAAGCTATATTTTTATTCGTCACATACTATGTGTTTTGCTTGGAGTGTCTTGTATGACATGAGTCTTTGCTTGTTTTATTTTGTGTTTTAAGTCTTGATTCCTTGCTGGACACACCTATTTGAGAGAGCCAAAATTGTGTTATGACTTGTTAGAATTGCTCTCTATGCTTCACTTAAATTTTTATGAGCTATGGACTTGCTCTAGTGCTTCACTTTGTATCTTTTTGAGCACGATGTGCTTTAGTATTTTTAAAGAAATTCTCTCTTGCTTCACTTAAGTTAATTTGAGAGAAAGAAATATTATGCTCATGATCTTCACTTATATTTGTTTGAGCTTATCAAAAGCAACACATGAAAATTAGTCCAAAAGTGATAGATATCCAACAAGGATATAATAAAAAATTCATAATGATCATTGGACAAAATAAACTTGATTCTTAGTAATAGTTTTGAGATATGATGTTGTGATATGTGAGTCATGTTGATGAGTAATTATGCTTTAGTAAGAATATTGGTGTTAAGGTTTGTGATTCCCTATGCAAGCACGAAAGTCAATAATTATGCAATGAAATTATATCCTACTTGTGGTGCATTATTCGGTGTTAATTATTCTTAATGCTCGCGTATGAGATTATTCGTTTATTGGTTGGTCGCTTCTCAATCTTTTGCTAGCCCTCATTTTGCACTAAGTACGATCACTACTTGTGCATCCAAAAACCTTTAAACCAGTTTTGCCACATGAGTCCACTATATCTACCTATATGCGGTATTCTTTTGCCGTCCTAAGCAAATTTGTATGTGCCATCTCTAATTTTCAAAATAAACTTCTCTTTTGTGTGTTCGTACCACTCGCGGAGTGGTGAGGGGTGGCTAATATTTTCCATGCTAGCTGTGTTATTCTCATGATGAGTGTTTATTCACTTGTCATTACATGAGAGTAAGGCAAAGGTATTAGGGATGCCCAGTCCCGAAATGAAAAATGAATTTACTTTTATGTTGTGAAATAATAAATTCCTTGGAAAGTGTTGGTATGGAAGGCACCCGTGGATACGGTTAGCCATGGAAAGTGAAAGTATGGTGGAAAAAGGAATAAACTTTATTTTCTGTTTGGGAACCGCCTATGATATATCTAGCATGGAAAGTGTTGGGAACTCTAAGTCGTTTTCGTTGGTGGGAAGGACACACCTCCCAAAATGTTTTTATCTCTAAGTTTTTTGCTTTGAGCTCTGGCACCTCTACAAATCCCTACTTCCCTCTGCGAAGGGCCTTTCCTTTACTTTATGCAATTTTTATTTTTGAATTGGAGTCTCCATCTTCGCTTATAAAAGCACCAACTAGGAGGCACTATGATCACACTTGAGCATTGGGTGTAGTTAATATGCGAGTGTGTTTCATGAATGGATCAATGATTGAGCATGATGGGCTAGGGATAGCTTATTTTAGCGTTGATATTTTGAAAGACATGGTTGCTTGTTGATATGCTTGAGTATTTAAGTTATCATGTCAAAACTAGACTATTGCTTTGAACAATATAAAAGTCCAAATGTCCATGCTATAAAGAAAAGAAATATGAGATGACATGTTAGGCAGCATTCCACATCAAAAATTCTGTTTTTATCACTTACCTACTCGAGGACGAGTAGGAGTTAAGCTTGGGGATCCTGATACGTCTTCAACGTATCTATAATTTTTGATTGTTCCATGTTGTTATTTTATCGATCTTGGATGTTTTATAATCATTTTATAGTCATTTTATATCATTTTTGGTACTAACCTATTGACATAGTGCCATGTGCCAGTTGCTATTTTTTGCATGTTTTTTACATCACAGGAAATCGATACCAAACGGAGTCCAAATGCAACGAAACTTTACGAATATTTTTTTTGAACTAGAAGACACCCAATGGGCCAGGCAGCACCTGGGGGGTGCTCCGAGGGGAGCACAACCCACTAGGGCGCGCCAGGAGGCCCAGGCGCGCCCTAGTGGGTTGTTCCCACCTCGGGTGCCCCCCAGACCGCCTCTTTGCTCTATAAATACCCCAATATTCCAGAAACCCTAGGGGAGTCGGCGAAAATCAATTCCAGCCGCCGCAGAGTCCGGAACCACCAGATCCAATCTAGACACCATCACGAAGGGGTTCACCACTTCCATTGGTGCCTCTCCGATGATGTGTGAGTAGTTCTTTGTAGACCTTCGGGTCCGTAGTTAGTATCTAGATGCCTTCCTCTCTCTAGTTTGATTCTCAATACAATGGTCTCTTGGAGATCCATATGATGTAACTCTTTTTGCGATGTGTTTGTTGGGATCGGATGAACTTTGAGTTTATTATCAGATCTATCTTTTTATATCCATGAAAGTTATTTGAGTTTCTTTGATCTCTTATATGCATGATTGCTTATAGCCTCGTATTTCTTCCCTAATATTTGGGTTTTGTTTGGCCAACTTGATCTATTTATCTTGCAATGGAAAGAGGTGCTTTGTAGTGGGTTCGATCTTACGGTGCTTGATCCCAGTGACAGAAGGGGAACCAACATGTATGTATCATTGCTACTAAGGATAAAATGATGGGGTCTATCTCTACATAGATATATCTTGTCTACATCATGTCATTGTTCTTATTGCATTACTCTGTTTCCCCATGAATTTAATACACTAGATGCATACTGGATAGCGGTCGATGTGTGGAGTAATAGTAGTAGATGCAGGCAGGAGTCGGTCTACTAATCTTGGACGTGATGCCTATATAATGATCATTGCCCGGATATCGTCATGATTATTTGAAGTTCTACCAATTTCCCAACAATAATTTGTTTACCCACTGTTTGCTATTTTTCTCGAGAGAAGTCACTAGTGAAACCTACGGCCCCCGGATCTCTTTCTCATATTATTTGCCTTTGCGATCTACTTTTCATTTGCTTTTATTTTCAGATCTATTAAACCAAAAATACAAAAATGCCTTGCTGCAATTTATTCTTATTTATTTTATTTGGCGTTTGATCTATCAATCTACTACAATTTTATTCACGTCTGTTTGCCCATCTTGGGGTGCCGCTACCCGAAAGGGATTGACAACCCCTTTTACACGTCGGGTTGCGAGTACTTGTTATTTGTGTGCAGGTGTTGTTTACATTGTGTTGCTTTGTTCTCCTACTGGTTCGATAACCTTGGTTTCATCACTGAGGGAAATACCTGCCGCTGTTGTGCTGCATCATCCCTTCCTCTTTGGGGAAATACCGACGTAGCTTCAATCCGCCATCAGTCTCGGATGTGACAGGTGGGCACTGCAACAACTGTTGCTCCTCGAGAAGATTCAAATAGGCATCTGCCGCCTCGTAGACGTTGCAATCACCAGAACCCTGTCCTTCATCATCGCTAGCCATGTTTCCTACGATTAAATCTAGTGAATTAATTCTAGACCTAATAAAATGAATAATGACATAAAAAGGCCTATGTTTTGCAGAAATGTTGATTCATTCCCGATGCGGCAAATCCCAAGCACTCGATATATCCTAGTTTGATAGAGGCAAAGGTGTCCCGTCTTTTGATGAGATGGTGATTATCGTTTCGGAGGAGTAGACTTTCATGATCAGACTATGAATGTGTGAGGACGTCGCGCGTTAGCAATCGCTAAACCAACTCCGAGAGGTTATTGACCACGCCGGAGCACGATCAACCTAACCGCGAAGGTCTATTTCCTGTAAGCAAATGAAGAACAAGCAAGAAACTAAGATTGCAATCTGGATATTGCGAATATAAGATGAAAGCTTTATTGATCAAGGTGGGGTTCTGTGACGCCTTGGTCTGGTCATTGAACACAAACGAAGTACGCGAAGTTGCAGCGATGGTGAACTTTTAATCTAAACAAAACCCAAAGTCTAAACAGTTCCCTAAGGGCTATATATATGGAGGAAGAGAGGGGGAATTTCGTGGCCCTTGGAGGAGGGGTCTGAAACCAACCCTAACTCTTGTTTCCCCACACATACGGACTCTAAAAACAGCCTATAATCAAGTATTTCGAAATTACATGGGCCTGGCCCAATAATAAGGTGACACGGCACCTAGAATAGCCTCTGGATGAAATTTATGACGTGGCATCTTGTATATTTTGTCCAAGGCTTCATGCACTCATTATGGTGGCTTCAAAGTCCTGGAATCGTCACTTATAACTCTGTTCTTGTTCCCCTTGTGCATGCCATCATCTCCATGCTTGAACTTGCTCCAAGGTTCATCTTTCTTGTCCAGGCTAGGCCCTTCATTTGTAAGCAAAACAAATGTATCCAATTTGGGCAGCATCATATTCTCATGAACATTAGAATCGTTACCAAGAAACGAAAGTACCTAGTAATTCAATTGGCGTGCGAGCTCTAGTAATTGGTCCAGTATGTATAGCAGCAGGGGTTGTGGTGTAACAATGGTATTGATGTCCTCATCATAGTTTGTAGCACAAGTCATGCAGAAATTCATGGAAAATTAATTGGTCTAGTATGTATAGCAGCAGGGGTTGTGGTGTAACAATGGTATTGATGTCCTCATCATAGTTTGTAGCACAAGTCATGCCGAAATTCATGGAAAATTTCGGCATGACCTTTGCTGCAAAGTGGACAAATCGAGCACCTGAAATTTGTCGGAACGGAAATGAATCAACATTCCAACAAAACATAGGCCACTCAACTTCATTCTCTGCAAACAACAAAAGGCCACTTGGGCACAATCGAACCACTTCAATGAAAAGATATAACATGACCACTTCAATGAAAAGATATAATCAACAATAATGGAATATGCAAATGAACATCAATGACATATATCATATAACATCAATCTTGTTTCTCATTTATATAGCAACAATTACTTGAACCAAGTTTTTGAAAAGAAAAACAATTCTGTTTTTTGTTTATAGCTAAATTCCATAGCTATTATTTTTTATTTATAGCTAAATGCTTTTGTTTTTTGTTTATAGCTAAATGCCATAACTACTATTTTTTATTTATAGCTAAGTGCTTTTGTTTTTTGTTTAAAGCTAAAAGTCTAGGAAGGGGTCATCTTTCAAATAAAACTTACCTAAATTCTTTTCCTTGAAAAATAGTGGTCTTTTCAAAAACCAAAAACCTTTGCAAAACCTCACTAAACACTTCTTTGCCTAGGACAGAACCCAAATTCTGTTCTAGCTATCCCTCTCTCTCCCACACACACATTACTTTCTTTTCATCCAAATTGTTTTAGAGCAAATATTCCAACAATACTTGACCTTATTAGAAATTGCAACGGAACTCCATTTTCTCTAACCCTTTTGACCTCACCAAAATTTCCACAGCAAGACCTTAGTACCTACACCCACTTTTTCAAAAATATTCAGGTCCATAGTCCAAATAATTCAAATTTCATTTGAATGAAATTTGGACCAGATTCAGGTCCATAGTCCAAATAATTTTTTCATAGCTAAATGCTATTTGTTTTTTTGTTTATAGCCTCTATTAATTTAAAGCTAAAAATGCTACTATTATTTATATACCCTCTGTTAATTTAAAGCTAAATGGAATTACTGTTTAGGCATTTTCATAAAAAAAAATGCCCTATCTAATTTCCTTAAAAAATTGCTATTTTCTTCCTAAATGCTAAAAAATCATACTGTCCTAAACAAATCTAGGGTTCATATGAACACCTAGGGTTCATATGAACATCATCACAGCAGCAACATATGAAATTTTCCCTAGCTAGCAGAGAGAGAGAGAGAGGAGGGCGGGGGAGGGGAGAGGAGAGGAAGAGGCTTACGGTCGGCGGCGAAGGCGGGCTCGCTCGGGTGGCAACGGTCCAGGAAGGGCTCGAGCGGCGGTGGCGAGGTCGAGTGCGGCGGTGGTGAGTTCGAGGGCGGCGGCGGTAAGGTCGGGGGCGACGGCCGGTGTCGAGGGCGTGCTCGGGCGCAGGGCGATCAACGGCAGCGACAGATCGAGTGGGGGAGAGGAGGGGGGCAAAAGGACTTAGCAAAATTTTGAGCCCGCGCGTGGTTAAGCCAAAATAGCAGTAGCGCTGGTACGAAAAAGCGCTATAGCTAAGTTAGCTATATCGCTTTCCACCAAAACACGCTACTACTATAGGAAGTAGCTATTTATTTTCTTTTTTCTTTTCCTTTTATCCAAGGAACTTAGCTATAGCGCGGGCATACAAAAAGTGCTACTGCTAAAGTAGTTATAGCGCTTTGTGAGAACAAGCGCTACTGCTATGCCTTTCTCCTTTTATTTTTCTTGTTCTTTTGTTTTTCTTTACATTTTCTTTTTTTAATTTCTCTTTTTTCTATTTCTTTCATTTTCATTTACTTTTCTATTTATTTTTTATTTTATTTTCTTTTTCTTAGCAGTAGCACTCTACACCAGAAACGCGCTACTACAAGGCACTTAGCAGTAGCGTGCTTTCTGCAGGATCGCTACTATTATTCCCAGTCTATCGGCAATAGTGTGGGAATTATAGAGTAGCGCTTTTACCTGCATGCGCTACTACTACAACCATAGCTGTAGCGTGCTTTGTGGACACACGCTACTACTAAGTAGCAGTAGCGCTTTGTTCTGACCAGCGCTACTGCTATACCTCTGTGTATAAGGTTTTGCCTAGTAGTGCTCCATTGTTGGTGCACTCCAGTACTTGACACTCACCAGACCGGATTTACAGTATGCCATACAGCAGGTGTGACTTCGTATGCACGTTCCTCGAGACAGTCATTGGAACCTGGTGAAGCGGATCCTTCAGTATATCCGCGGCACTATGGCTCTTGGTCTCACCCTGACAGCATCCTCATCCATCGACATTGTTGCCTACTCCGATGCTGATTGGGTCGGCTGTCCAGACACTCGTCGCTCCACTTCTGGCTATTGCGTCTACCTCGGCCCCTCTCTCATCTCGTGGTCGTCCAAGCGACAACCCACGGTGTCGCGCTCTAGCCCTGAGGCTGAGTATCGGGTTGTGGCCAATGTCGTTGCTGAGTGTTCCTCGCTCCGGCAACTTCTTCAGGAGCTACATCACAACATGACTCGCGCTACATTGGTGTATTGCGACAACGTCTCCGCCGTTTATCTCTCCGCCAACCCTGTTCATCCTCGCCGCACGAGTACATCGAGTTTGATATTCACTTCGTGTGTGAGCAGGTGACTCTCGGACATGTCCGTGTCCTGCACGTACCCACTGCGCAGCAGTTTGCTGATGTCATGACGAAGGGGTTAGGCCAACTCCAACGCACGACCCCAAACGGACGTCCGTTTCGTCCACTTTTCGTACGTTTGGGGTAGCAATGGGGTCGTGTCCGCCCGAATTTCTAGATGCGTCGGCTGTGCGCCCAATGCGCGGCTGCATTTCGGCCACATCTCGTTCGCATACCTTTTTTTGCAAACACATATCTTTATTTTCATCATTGATTTTTGATACATGGAAGCACCGCACCAAATCTTTACTAGAATAGCAAGACCAAAGAAAACAAGAACCACAAGAAAACATTTTAGAAGATATCCAACTTCCATAACTGCTCCCGTAAGTTGGATTAGTGCCTTCTCGATGCATTCATTGTTGATCTGCGGAGGCTCTATCTTGGGTGCTTCTTTCTTCTTCGAGTCTAAAGAAGTAGACGTTGCTTCCTCGCATCTAGTCTCATCTCTAGCCTCTATTCTTACAACAAGTGCATGAACATCTACTAAATTGCGCTCTATCAATAGATCGATGTATTCTTCTTCCCAATACCAAAAGTTGCATCCATTCTACACAATAAAAATTTGAGTGAGTACAACTAATCGAATCCGAGAGCACAACCGAAGCTAAAGTAGCACAAACCCTATCGTTTGAGCAATTGACGAACACCCATCCGGGATGTCCCGGCGTTGTTGACACGCAGTGCAAGACCTTCCTTGGGCAGTCATCGCACTTTATGAGTGGCAACAATGCGCCCACGAGCCTTTTGACTAGCATCGAGCCCGGGCGACGGTCGTTCGTGTATTTGTCGGTGAACCGCCGACGGGGTAGATCTGAGCGGCTAGAGGAGGAGTTAGTACCTGCATGTAGCCTTGCCGAGGCCTTGCGGCCCGGTGCCCGGCCAGTCCATGGCACGACACGGCCTCCCGCAGCCAGGCGAGCTCAAGTCCAGCCGAATCCGCTCCAAATCCACCCGCCGGGTGCGCAAATCAGGTGGTCGTGGTTGGGCAGCTCGAGGCGTTGAGGGAACGAGGACTGCGACAAGGGTTGGGGTGAGCGCACGGCCGAGTTGCACTGCGGCAATGGCAGCGGTGGCGAGGGACGAGAAGGGCGGGGTGCAGCTGGAGCGGGAAGGGATAGAAAAAGGAGGGTCTCCGTCCCCAACAGGCGGGCCAACGGAGGACATGGGCAGGCACCACGCATCGTCCGCTTGTGTCCGTTCGGTCGCAAACTCGACCCAAACTTGGGCCGGGAATGGATCGAAAGCGGACAGAAAACGAACGACGGTCCGTTTGCAGCCACACGTTGGAGGGCCTACTTTATCCGTTTACCCCCAAACAGACACGAGCGGACCATTTGGGCTCGTGCATTGGAGTTGGCCTTACCGACGACTACGTTTGAAGAGTTCCGGTCCAGTCTATGAGTCACTGGTAACGTAGACGTATCAACTGCAGGAGGGTGTTGAACATGGTTGTTATTGCATATATATCCGCCTGCTAGGATCTGGCTGCTAGGATCTCTTGTATTTACTTCCTAGTTTAGCGATATCTCCCGATCCTTTTCTTGTATAGCTAATACGGTTGAGATCTCACAGCCCATGCATGTACTCTATATGCTATGGCATATAAGCAATACAATCATCAATGCAAATATTATCATTCCACACATTCGCAAAATAGTAGTAGTAGTATGTAACTGGCGGCACAGAATGACAAAATATACATATAGAGAGAATTCCTTATTTGACACTATCTTAAAATCTACTTTCTTATTTGACACTGGAAAAAAAATTCTTTCCTATTTAACACAAATTCTAAATCTTATTCCTTATATGACATTTCCGTTCATTTTGAGTCTAAATGACATCTGAAAAGACTCTTTTGCCCCTCATGTGGTATGTGTGTGGGGGGCAATAGCACACACACAGCACCAGTGCAAGGGTAGAAGCACACACGCAGCAACACATACACATGCACCAACACACACGCACGCGCACACACACGCAACAACATGCACACACGCAGCAACACACATGCACACGCAGCAGCACACACGCAGGCAGCACATAGGCACGCAACAACACACACACGTGCGCACGTACACACACGGTAGCAAACACAGACGCAACGGCACACATGCACACACATGCAGCAGCAACACACATGTGCGCGTGCACCCACACACGCAACAGCACACACGCGCGCACACACATACCGCATGAGGAGCAAAATCATCTTTTCAGGTATCATTTAAGCTTAAAATGGACGAAAGTGTCGTATAGGGAATAAAATTTAGGACTAGTGTCAAATAGAGAAGAAAAACTTTTCCAATGTCAAATAAAGAACCAGATTTTAAAACAGTGTCAAATAAGGAATTTTCTCATACTACCTTTTATGAGCACCTTCGTTCTATACCAACGAGTTGAAGTTAGTCCCCTAGCATGCCATATACTATTCCTTTAAGGGTCGATCACATTGTGGAGGAACCTACGCCCAGAAATCGATCATGACACATGAACCTGCAACATGTATCCCGCCTATACGAATTCATTGGTCACTCGAACTCCCCAATGTCCTTCTGGCCGGCAAGGATCCTTGAGATCTGGAGGCCCCGGCTGAAGGCTTGGTTGAAGAGCAACCGTGTCTGGAACTCTGAGACGAAGGGAAACCACGACAAGAAGCCGATGGGAAGGAAGAGGACAAGACCCATGATGTTGTCGTATGCCCTCCCTAGCTCCATGATGGAGTCCCACAGCGTAGTCTTCTTAATCAGTGGAGCGCATGCCTGCCCAATCTGTGCACAAGAAACAATATAAATCACTCATAAGCTCAGTTTGCTTCTGTTCAATGAGCTTGTCAGTCAACTGCTCGAGAATTAAGCGGCTAAATGTTCGTTATCTGGTTCCGTGCTCATATGCAGGTAGGAATTCCATCTTTTTTAGAGCACTTCGCTATGCAAAAGTAGGTTAACAGAGGTTTTACTCACCAGAAGAATACACCAACCAGTTGGTAGGAACCCAAGAATACAAGCGAAGACATCTGAAATCGTGAGGCTGCATACAACAAATAGGACTGACATCACAGAGATAAAGCCAAGAAAGAGAAGGCCCTTCAGGATGCGGAACATAAGCTGTAAGTCTGTCCCAAATTTCTGCCGTCCTATTGAAACCATCTGAAGACAAGGTAGAGCATCCAGATGGTAAGGTTTTTAAGCATCGGAGGAAACTGGTCAAGACCAAAGGCCAAAGTGTTACCTTCAAAACTACTAGAACCGTCAGCATAACCAGCCATGACAATCCATAAACCTACAGGTCGATAGCAAATGGAAAGTACATTATGATACGCTGCAACTCTATGAACTAAATATTAAGCAAATAATGCAGCACAACATATGTAGTGAAAAGTACCAGGATGCTTGTGCTGCGGCGTGCAATGTTGAGATGATACACTATACCATACTGGTAGATCAAGAAACGAAGAGAGAGGAGGATTTCCAAGACAAGAGCGCGAATGCTGGTTTTCCTGAGGTGCTCCTGCTCACCTATCCACCAAGCCTCCCAGCTTTGATCCACAGACATACCAATACCCCCACGGTTACCCATCCATTTCCTCCAATCTGTCCAGTCATCAACCGTCTTCTGCCACTCAAAACATGACGGATTGAAGATAAATGGTGCAAATAGCCAAGATGCCACCAGGAACCATATGGAGAAGGTGACAAATAGGTACAGGCTCGTGCTGCGGTAGGAATTCCCATAGGCCAGATATACAACCAGAAGTATTAACAGCTCAAGTCCTTTAACAAAGTGGCTTCGGGAGTACATGCGATAATTATCAGCAAACTTAGCGTGGTACACAACAAATCCACGGCCTGTAGGTCTGTATTTAGCGCCACCATGGAGTATTGTTCGCCCATAGTAGTGTGTTTTGGTGCCAAGCTGGAATGTGAAGAACACAGAGGCCAACTGAAGCTGCATGATGATGAACTCTCCTAAAGCTGTGCGGAATCCCTTCTCTAAGCCAACTTCCATGACCATAGGGAGGACAAGCAGCAACCCAAGCTGGAAAACAGACTGTGAAGCGAGTGCATTTTCAAGAGGCTTGATGTCCTCCTTAATACGTGGATCCAGCAAAATAGACTTTTCCAGACCACTCATGACGAGATATAACCTCCCATACAAAAATACATAGACTGTAAGTACAGTAACCTGGAGAAAGGAACTATGGATGTCAGTATCCCAAAATATGCAGAATGAGCACATTGTGTGTTTGACACCATGGCTAAACTGTCAGTTAGGTTTATGAATAATAACTGAAGTCCTAAAAAGGGCCAATTTAGGAATATCCCATTAATGATACCAAATATTGTTGATTTTGTTGTAAAGGATGATATTGCTAATTACCAATTTAACATACTGGTCGTGATGAAATAAATGGCTTGAACTTCGATCATCTCCACCTAATGCGCCCGTATTGTTTTATGGGATCTTTTTAATAATCTATAAAGAGCCCTCACAATTGGATTTTTTATCCAAATGTTTAGCATGGTTCTCTCATACGGCCCAATCATAAACGCATCAGAAACAAGGAAATAACATCGACATTTTTACACCTAGGTATGTTCAGTTAATGTATCCTTACCATGCTACTGAAATAAAAGCCAACTGTAGTGAAGTAGAAAGACAGCATTCTATAGAAGTCAAATCTGCGTCCAAGACGATAGATGTCACGACTCAATGTTTGTTCACCATTTCCATTGGCAACCTTAGCTTCAAAGCTTGAAATTTGGTTCATCCCCACATCACGTCCTTTACCGACTTGCATATACTCATGATGTGTGATATTTCCTTCCCTCATTGTTGAATTAAAACCTAAGAAATTGTATTCAATAAATGCATTTTAGGTAAGGGATGACTGAAACGTTCATAAGAGATGTAGACTTACCTGAAAAGATATCTTCGCTTAAATTTATAGTCTTGGAAGCTTTACTTATGCCCCCCCTAGTAATATGGAAGAGTCTATCAAAAATATCAGGATGGCCATAATGGAACCGAACCCTGTGGTACATCACAATGGGTTAGAGAGATACAAAGCCTCATAATCAAAAGAAAAATGGTGCATCTTACATACATGAAGATACAAACATCTCCATACTACTTAAAAAAAGAATAGCATTCCTTTTTATCCAAGCCAGAGTGCTTCGTCCAACCTTACGTACGTTCGTACTCCCTCTTTCCATTTGATTTTTCCCTCCTATCTCTTGGTTTTTTCACGGGTGTTCCTTGAAAACCGTCTTAACTGTCCCACCTTTTATTGACTTACCAAATGAAATTATGTTTCTTTTGGTAAGCCAATAAGCTTTACCAAATAAGTGATTACAAAATAAGATCTAAAATTTACCTAGGTAGGTATATCATGGGCAGGATTTGATAAGTGATTACTAGACTGGAATATTATATCCTGTTGCAATGCACGGGCAATTATCTAGTGACCAAAAAAGTTTACTGATCCTTACTTTGGACTGGAATATCACCAAAGAACTAGCCATGGACAGGGGTGCGTGGAAGTTAGCTATCACGTTCCAGAACCATGAGTTGGTTTCAAGATCTTATGTGTTTCAGCTCCAGCCTAATCCCAACTTGTTTGGGACTGAAGGCTTTGTTGTTATTGTTGCTATTGTTGTTGCTGCTGCTGCTTTCATCTCATAATTCTGTTGGTTACCTTGGTGCATGGTACAGTTATCCACCATGGTCTGACATAGTAGTGCAATGTAATGCCCTGACCAAACCCACCAGTTCCTGGCCGTTGCGCTAGACTGACCACAAAGACCAACACTAGTCTTTCCTGTGCACTTTGTCCTCACTCATGCACACCTGGGATCAACTTCCCAGTTGGTCACCCATCCTCAAATTGCTCCCAACCAAGCACGCTTAACTTTGAGGTTCCTTTTGGATGGGGCTCCTGGAAAAGAAGGTGCACCTTGTTGATATGAGTAGTCTATCATCCTATTAAGCCAGGATGTCACATGCAGCAACTTTTCAAACATCTTGAATTGCTCTTTTTCCCACTAACTAAACCATCATACTCCCTAAAATCATAATAGCCTAGTTAACAACATCTAGTGACTCATAGGTGCACCTTGTTGATATGAGTAGTCTATCATCCTATTAAGCCAGGATGTCACATGCAACAACTTTTCAAACATCTTGAATAGCTCTTTTTCCCACTAACTAAACCATCATACTCCCTAAAATAATAATAGCGTAGTTGACAACACCTAGTGACTTATTATTGGTTCCCAGAAGGACTGGGTGGGAAAAGATTCTAAAGTATCACTAGCTACATACAAGTGTCACTTTATGAAAACATGGTTTCAGGATAATCTTTTAGCAAAATAGCAATTAGTGGTTAGAGCAAAATTACATTTTAGCTAAAAACTGACTGTAATGTCTTGATGCGACGTCGAGAGTCAATAAAATCTCCCTTAATCGAAAAAAAGGCTACAAACTGCCTGGAATTTGGATCGATATGGCCTTAAGAGGGTATCAATCACAGTTTGCTCTTCTTTTTTCAAACAATAACTAACGAAACTTTAATCTTTATATCAGACTTACGATCTCTAATTTTACATAAAAGATTCCAAAGTTCTTGCCTTCTTGGTAGCACATTATATTATTCGTACTAGACTACAACTGTATTTGACAGATTAGGAATTTAGTGTAGAGAATGTACATAATTTAATCTATTTTATAAATACGAATTGCTCGTAAGACAAATCTATAATGTAATACTTTTATAATTTAATCTACAACTATAAGTCTTTTAGCACGAATTCCTCACAAGATAAATCTGAATAGATTACAAGTACATTCCCCATGGTCATGGGCCTCATAGTTTGACCAAAACGATATAGTGGAACTGACAGCCAACTCAAATAGATTCTCATTCTAACTAAAAGCATTGGATTAATAGCTTCTACATGGAAATGAAAATGAGAAGAGGGTCACATACTTGAGAGGATTGGCCAAAACACGCTGTCCAATCGTAACAAAGCTGGTCTCTTGGTTTGACATAAACCAAGCAAGTGATGAAACACTAGATAGAAAAGGGAAAAAAGTTACTTATAT
>NC_041384.1:351350106-351352171 GCF_002162155.2 Triticum dicoccoides | reverse complement strand
ATGAACAAAAATTGGACAGAACTATGGATAGATGGATATACCTTCCAGTAAAAATATGCTCCCGAAGACCTAAAATAGTGGGCTTGCTCTTTCCATATTTGTCACTCCCGAACTCCTCCAGCACATTTCTCATTTTAAATGCCTCTTCAAGGTAATTATCCTAGAAGTAAAGGGGCAAAAGTTACCACTAATTTATTGCGGAATTGGTATCAGAACAAAAACATTGGGAAATACCACAGCAGTGTATGCCGGCATGTCAACATGATTTTTAGTGTGTTTGGGCAGAGAAGAGTGTGTGTCAGCAAATGAACACGATTCAGTAGTACAATTAGATAGGGAGACTGTTTTGAGGTGTGTTTGGACAATGTCGACCAAGTGCAGTTTACCCAGTTTGGCCTCAAAATTTACTAATGGTTGACAAATCAGAGTGGTGAGGCCAAGGACGGCTGCCACAAAATTTACTAATGGTTGACAAATCTGAGTGGTGAAGCCAAGGACGGATAGGAATGAAACAAATCACAGCAGCAGACCACACAAGCCTACATTATTGGCCTGGTTGACCTTCTTCGACAAGTTAAGCTGAATTGAACACGTGCACTGTGGAAATGGAAACTGTACCTGATTCATATCAATGGCCTGGAGTGCTTCACCCCTGGTGAAAATTATGGCATGATTTTGATTTTCAGGTTTGCCCTCTCCAATATCTGTGGGTTTGCCAGGAAGCTTGATGCGGTAAATTTCCTAAATCAAGTTTACAGCACAAAGTATAAAAATATCACTGAACTAAAGATGCATATCCAAAAGATGGTGAGTTGATGCTTTATGAGTTTATGAATGTGCACAGAAATAGGTGACCAAAAATTGATGGAAAGCTACTAACTTGTGCAGAGACTTCAAATACTTACATACGGGGCCGAGTGGTCTTCGACCAGCAGGCCCCGCTCTCGCGAAACCCTACCCTCCCATGCCGCCACCCGCGAGGCGGCCGGGGAGGGCTGCCAGATCCTCCCGCCGCGAGCCTCCCCTCCCTCGCCGCCGCCAGAGCCTGTTCTTCCTCCAGCGCAATGGGGTAGCGCGGGCCGCTTCATCGGGTGCGAGCGCGAGGCGCCGCGGCGTGGCGGCGCACGGCCTCCTGGTGGGCGTGGCGCTGCGTGGCCGGCTGCGTGGTGGAGCGCGCCTCGCCGCAGCGGCTGGATCCGTCCGGCAGGCGGCGCGGGCCGCGGGCGGCGCCTGGGGTCCGGCTTCGGGCTCCCGGCGGCTGCGTATGGTTCCTCTCCGTCGCGGGCGTGCGGTGGTGGTGCGGCTCGGCCGGTGGCGGTCCGGCGACCTGGTGGTGGTGGCCGGCGGTGCGCGTGGTGCTGGTGCTTCCACTTGGCGGCTCTCTGTGCGGGGAGGCAGGGGAGCGGCTTGGACAGGGGCGGCGGCGCCGACGGGCGTGCCGGCTGCAGCGCGAAGGCGGGAACTTTACGGGCCTCGGAGATCCTGGCCGGGCCTGTGCGGCCACGGGCCTGGTATGTTCCTGCTATTGCGTCCGGTCAGCTACCGTCATCGACGGTGGAGGTGGGGCCCTCCCGCGTGCCAACGGTGCTGCTGTTGCTGCCCTAGTCCCGGCTCCTCTTCTTCATTG
This sequence comes from Triticum dicoccoides, assembly GCF_002162155.2. Taxonomy (NCBI): domain Eukaryota; kingdom Viridiplantae; phylum Streptophyta; class Magnoliopsida; order Poales; family Poaceae; genus Triticum; species Triticum dicoccoides. The sequence continues at coordinate 351,350,544 of NC_041384.1, read as the reverse complement.
TGCAGGCCATGCTTCGCGCCGTGGTGAGACAGCGTGGGAAGCTTCATGACCGGGTGGCGCAGGGTGGTGGTCAGTTTGGTGGCGAGCTCCGGAGTGCCTGAGGTGAAGGTTGGGATCGGGAGAAATCCCTATTGGCTTGGCCGACGCCGACGGGGTGGCGCATGAGGGTGCCGCCGGACCTTCCTGGAGGGCGTCGAGGCTACCCTTCCTCTCTCCTCACCGCGTACCGGGGGAAACCCTTGGCAGCAGCGTCGTCATCGTCGCGTCCCTTCTTGGAGGTGTTGATTGGTACCGGTGCTTCAGAGGCTCGGAGCTTGGTGGGCGATCTCCGGTGGATGCAACGGCCACGAGGCTTCTTCGTTTTTTGTCGATCCGCCGTTGTCGGCATTTGTTTCTCTTGTATTTTCTCTTTCATTTCTTTTGGGCGTGACTATGCTG
>NC_041384.1:351345127-351349848 GCF_002162155.2 Triticum dicoccoides | reverse complement strand
ACATACAAGTGTAATTTCTACTTAAATAATATTATCTAAAAAACAAACATAAAAAATGAAGTCTTCTACCTTTAGTTAGAGAAGCCAACGAAGCTTTTGATGGAAATGATGCTATGTGAAAACATTTATGTTTATATTCAGCAAGTACCTCATCATACTTTTCACCCACTCCTTTGACAAGAACAGAATAATAAGTCTTCTCTGTTGTTCCATTTTTGGTCGGAGCTTCTACTTCATCAATATAAGCAATCCGTAAGGACGGGTACCTGTGCATTTCAAATATCAGATGGATTGTAGTAACCTACTATGATCTTCGTGGAAAGATGAATGCACTAGGTTTTGTACATTATCATGAGGTTAAGGATGTTCAGATAGCAAGCTTTATCTTTGAGATTCTTGGACACCTTTTGCATGCCATATACTTGACAAGACACAACATAGGTGAATTTGATATCAGCAATGGCAAGTGCCATATCTACAATGTTTCCTCCCTCTTGATAGGATGTTGTTGTTCTCTGGCGGTCCAATTTAGCTGCAAAATACTGATGGAGTAAAACATATGCAGATTTGCAAAGAATGGGAAAGAATTCACAGGCAGATTTGCATAGGATGAAAAATATATGATGGAGAAAAAATTAATCTAACCAATATCAATTTTATCTTGAATACATTGAATCTCAAGCGCCCTCCTGTAGTACATCATTCCTCTCACTAGCACAGTAATAAAGAAAGTTAGAAAACACGATAGATGAAGTTCATACAACATAAGAGAGTGACTTCACCAGTTCTGGTGAGCGTTTGTCCCCTATAAGATGCCCAGGGTGAGATCTCATCCATCCTTGATTTAAGGGACTCCTCATCCTTTGGTACAAATTTTATGCGCTCAAGACAATTCTTCCATTCATCTATTAGCATGCAATAGTTCATGATGAGCATTTGCTGACAACAGAAGATAATTAACATTCACAAATTGTCAGATAAATGAATGGAGTACCTGGATATATTTTCCGTAAATAGAACAGGATAGAAATCCCGTCCTCATTTTTTTTATGCAGATCTTCTGTCGAAAAGAGCACCTCCTCTTTGAAGTAAGGAGTTAGAACACTGATGTGAAAACAGAAATGTTTGTTAACTGGTATTCCAGCAAAAAATAATTGTAGGGCGGTTTGACCTACGTGCCAAGTGTTAAGGAGTATTAATATTAGTCTAGGAGTCCTTATTAGGCTATGTCTCTTTCCTTGTACCCTAAGTCTTGTGTTATATATATATATATATATATATATATATATATATATATATATATATGCCCCTTGAGCTATGCAATAGAGATAAGTTGCATCCATAACATGGTACATGAGCCCAAGATTAGGGATTTTTTTGGGTGTCAACACTCGCCCTCCTGATCAAATCTCGCGCTGCCATTGCTCTCTTGGCTGTCGTGATTTCCTCTCCCTCACCGGCTGCTGCTACCTTGGCCAGCCGCTGCTCTGCCCGCTGCCCGTCACCTCAATCTGGTGCGTGGCTGATTGATTTGGTGATCCGCGCTCGATCTGGTGCTGGTGTGCAGCCGCCCCCTGCAGGTCTTCAATCCGCACCTCAAGGTCTCCAACAGCCGCTCGATCGCTCTCCCACAGCACGATCTCAACGCCACAAGTGGTTATGTATTTATTAATGGAGGCGGCGCAGTGCATGGAGGTCATGTAAACAGATCATATTGACAAGGTCAACCATGGAAGCAGAACTTACTGCTTTAGACACAGCCACTGCTGAAGCAGAATGGCTGCGTGACTCTTGATAGACCTGCATCTGGTTGAAAAAACTGCACCGGCTATTCTTATGGATTGTGACAGCCAAACGGTCATCGCTAAAGTGAACAATTCTAAGGACAATGGAAGTCATCAAGACACGTGAAGAGACGTTTGAAGTCTGTCAGGAAGTTGAGAAACTTCGGAGTAAGAACTGTTACATATATTCAAACAGACAAAAACCTGGCAGATCCCTTTTGATGCGAAGCATCCTATGGCATCACCATGTCAAGTGACACGTGCGACATCTACTTCATACATATAAAGGTGAATCATCTCCTTTACACATGTTCACTTGATCCCTTCTTGGATGGTATACTACTTGACCCTCCATCGTGCATGTATAGGTTTGAGCGGAGATTCACGGATGACGAGGAGTACAAGCGCAAAGGAATGACTATACCATCCGCGAAGGAAGCATGGAAGCGAAGACGGAGCTGCAGCGAGTTACAGCCACCGGACATCCCACTACCGGACGTCTGGTGCCTGAAGAAGAGAAGCCAGCGAGGAGCAGCCAAGTGCTCCAGCGGCAGGACATCCGATGGAGTACCGGACATCCAGTACCCACCAGAATCCAGTGCCACGCACCCGAGAAGAAACGGGCGGATTTCCGGTGCGTACTGGACATCCGGCGCCTAACGAGCCGTTGGACATATGGTACCTGCCTGCTCGCATGACTGGGCCACGGGTCTTGTATCCCTTCCTTCCGCGGTTCCGCCCCTCACTTACCCCTTCATGGCTTGTAATATAAATAGACCTCCCCCTCCTCATTTCTAGGGTTAGCTAAGATTAGAACAGACACCAGAGCTTAGCTCATGTACCTCCCCTTGTGGGATCCATCCTCTCCTATGGAGATCAAGACCACCATGAGTGGAGAATCCTGAGGGATTGCAAGACCTCTATATGAGAAGAACCATCTATGGTTGCAAGGCCTCTCGTGGAGAAGAAATGCTTCATAGAAGCATCAAGCCCTCCTTGTCCTAGGACTTAGGGAAGAACCCTATCTTGTTCCATCCACTCTTTGGATCATGGATCTATCTATGTGTATCTTTATTTGCATCTATGTGTGTTTATTTGTATGTTTCCCTTCGTATTCTTCCTCAAATCCACCTCCAATTCGTAAAGATTGGGCCACATAGGGTCTCTACCCTACATCACCTTTACAAAGGGACTATCATGAAATGTGGTAGATAGTGCATCGAGGGAGATGGGTAGACCCATAGATGTTACACCATAGTAGTAACCCAACCTTTGTGATCGGAGATCTCGTGAATTAGGACCTCGGAAGAACAAGCTATTGGTTAACAGAGGAGAGTAACATGTAACCCTCTCTATGTGAAGATGCAAAACTCTCAGAGCTGTAAAGCTCAAAGTTGTAAGGCAGGTTGGCAACATGCCTTAATGTGGTTCTATTAGCTATGATTAGCAAAGATGTTCTCCTAAAGAGCAGTCTTGAAAGAACGCACATATATGAGCCCCGTCTGTAAACGTCACAGTTTATGAGACTTGGGTGATCTCTAGTAACCTCAGGAAGAGACCGGGTGTTTACCCTACTGTACATAGTCAAAAAAAAAAGAGACCAAGGAGTACGACGTATATGCTCCAAACCGCAGGATAGCCTACTGGCAGTCAAGTACTGGTTAAGACTTTGAGTGAAACCCGTTCACACAAAACTTGCAATTCAAAGCATAATCCATTGTCAAGTTGCGGATGGATGTAGCTTAAAGCTCTAGGCAAAAGTTCAACTTAACACAGGTATATTAAACAAGTAGTGAGAAAAGACAAATCTCTAAATGGGTATTTGAGATCTGGTGGGGAATTGTTAGAAATAATGGGCTAGGCCCATTTTCAATTTCTGAAATCTCAAAGAGGCCCATTAATAAAATGGGAAGTGGTGGTTCTAAAGTTTAGTCCCGTCCCGCTAGTGGAGGAAGTGTTTGACCTCTTTATATTGTGGGTTCTCCCCCACAACACTAAGTTGTGTGTTGAGGAGAGAAAGAGAAGACCACACGTGCACGCTCGCCTCGCCTGGCCGGGCTGGGGTCGGGCCGGGACGGCGCGGGCGTGTGACATACGCGTGAATGGTCCGCTAAAATCCGGTCCGTGACCTTGCAGGGGCGCAGCTTCTTTTTGCCGTTTTATTTTTTGATGTCTTGGCAGACAAGTTGATTGTTTCTTGTCTGGTAAGTATACGACTTAGAAACCAAGTCAGTTTGAGATCGTGATCGCGACACGATATTGTTGGAAATATGCCCTAGAGGCAATAATATTCGTATTATTATATTTCAATGTTCATAATTAAGTTTATATTTCTATGCGATAATTGCATTGGTTCTTGAATATGAGATTAATAGTTGGAAATATGCCCTAGAGGGCAATAATATTTGTATTATTATATTTCAATGTTCATAATTAAGTTTATATTTTTATGCTATAATTGCATTGGTTCTTGAATATGAGATTCAGAGGAAAACCCAAATGCATGTGTGTAAACATAAACACCAAGATGATCCCTAGTCATGCATCTACGACTAGCTCATGTATTGATGATGATCTTGTTTTCCTGATCATGAGCATTGTTATTGTAACAAGGATACTATCAATAATGAGAACACGTTGTTACCGGAACAATGGTGTTGGATAGACCCAACTTATGAATTACTGAGAGATGTTATCGTTGTTATGTTGTCAGTATTTTCATATAATTTGTTCATGATTACTAAGTTCCATAGACCATGCGAATATCATAATTCAACATGCTGGATAGTTACTTTGGTTACCGAACGTCACTCTGTAACTGGATACGTGAATAAAGGTGACTTACGAACTTACGAGTATACCTAAAAGGCTGAAACATATGTCTCGGTATCGATAGTTCAAGACTAGGATTTGCTCCTCTCACGATGAAGAGATCTA
>NC_041384.1:351312815-351344916 GCF_002162155.2 Triticum dicoccoides | reverse complement strand
AAATCCGGGATTTTATTTGTGGAAGAAAGTTGTGAAGAACTATCATGAGATGACCACCCCTAGTGGGCCCCACAAGGCCCACATGAGGCGCCAACCCCCTAAGAAGGCCTAGGCCGAATCCTAATAGGGGTGGAGTCCTTCCCTCCTTCCACCAAGTGGAAAAGGAGGACTCCTCCTTCTCCACCTATATATATGTGTGGAGGACTCCCTCTTGCAGCACACCAACCCAAAGGGGATCTCTCCCGCATAGCTCTACGTGCCCCCGGTCTAATTGGCCTAAGTGTTTAGGCTCCTAATTAGACGGGCAATAATCTCGATCTAATTGGTCTAATAGAATTAGACAAGAAGCGCCGCTAGACTTTCTTTCTCTCTCTAGTTTTCTCAGAGTCCTTCCTGCACGTCGAAGCTCTGCCAGTCTACTACTTCGGAACGCGTGGATACCTCGGAGGGGTCGTCTACTTTGACTCTCGTCTCGAAGAACTCTCTCGCCAGCTGGGAGGTGCAACCTAGCTGCGAGAAATCATCGCGCTGCACTGACTCTTCACTGCTTCCGCTACTCTGCTCGTCGGTGAGTTTGATCGTTACAACCATCTTCATAGTGTTCCTGGGTGTGATCGTGTAGCATAATTTTTTGTCATGTAGCACGTTCCCCTACAGCCGATCCATATTTTTGTACGTTCTCGTTTGACTTCAGAGTTCAGACGTAAGACAAAATTTACAGGATATAAAAATGATGTTAAAATAGAGGGCCTTGTGCTATACAGTAGAGATAAGTTGCATCCATAACACCAAGAACCAAAAAAGGGTTGGTGGAAGAATAAGGTGGAGGGCCAGCCACTAGAGTTGGGTTTCTTACCTGAAGGACATCATGCTGCGGACCTGTGGAGCCCTTGGCATTTTCATAAATAGTGAGTTTGCAAAGAAAGTGATCCTGCGCCTAGCTTCCAAGTTCGTTGGTACATAAATTGCAGATTCTTTCGTTGTCAGCAACAACTGAAGCCTAACACACTGCTAACACAGAAATCCCATGGTTAATGAGGACACTAGTACTTGTGAACTTACAGAAATGAATACTACCATTGAAATAAGTTGCTAAGAAGATAAATGACCTTCTCCCTCCAAGCTTCATCCTTTATTGAGTCCAGATTCAGATTTGCAAACAGTTGATTGTCTCTATTTTCATCCTTCAAAATACTGGGATTTGAAAGAAAGTTGGTTGTCAAAAAGAATTCCTGAAGGCGCACATCTCAGCAATCAGCATAGATCTTACCCTTGTCCATTCTTCATGATATCCTGTGTAATGATTTCCATTGTATCTTGTAATAGATTGGCGATCTGTGTTTTTATTGTTGTGTCATGCTCCTCTTCAGTTTTCTGTAAAACAAGTAAACAGTTTTTAGAGTGTTGAAATGAAAATATCGTATAAAAATATCTTGCTAAGAAATCCAAGAACAGTAGCTATCAGTACCAATAGTAGAGTTAGCAGCTTATCGAACTTAGCACTTAGCTGAGGAAGTTCATCCAATCGGAATTCCCTCACAAGTGACTGACGTTCTATGCTATCTTCAAGACTTTCACGTATTCGATCAACAACTCTGTACCCATGAAGCAAATCAATAGTAACTGTAGTTAGCAACATAACCATATGGTAAATTAATTTTCTCAGAACACAATATGCCTTACTTCTTATCACTTGTTTCTGCCATAAGGCTGTACAGAATATTTAATAAAGTCTCATAGCACTCTATTACGGCATAAAAGGTGTATGGATCCTGGTTTATCCTCTTCCGTAGTTCTTCATCCCTTTTCTTGACGCTCTTTGCCATATCAAGTGCCATTGGAATCTAGAACATCGTAGCCATGAGCACTACAGTACTAGCTCAGGGAGAAAATCGAGTGCTTAACCTAGTGGATGATTAAAAAGTGTACCTTGCTAGCGAGAAGGAAAGGAGGCCATTGAAAAACGCTAGTGTCGCCCGCAGATGATGGAACAATCAATAAATCTCTCTCCCTAGAAGCAAATGGAAAAAATATTTAGAAGTATGTTAACAAAAGGAAAAGACTAACACCAACAGCCAAAGCATGTTATAACAAAAAGAAAAAGACGCCAGGACCAACAGCAAACCTATTGTTTATCAAGTCTTCATCTCGCAAAGAGATAATAAATGCATTCCATATGTCGGAGAACTTATCAATATGCAAATTTTTGTCCTCCTTCTGAAAAGAGTTTACACAAGGTATTCGAAGAGACAATAAATCAGCTATCATACCAGCCAAAAAGTGACAGAAAAATGATTGGTAACAAAATTTAGTAATATTGGACCTCACGCTCACGTCTCTTTGGTTGACTACCATGTCTAGGCACAAGATGTTTACCAAACGCTGTTGGGATTGCCTCGAATCTTGATCTTAACATCCCAAGGGTTCGTATCTGCAGGAAGGTAAATATTCTGCAAGATTGGGCCAGTTCTTTTGGCGGCTTAAAAAATAAGCCACCTCCTCCCCAACTTATCCCATAAGCCGCCTCTCTAATTCATTGGGGCTTCTAAACTAGCTATGGGATAACTAATTTAGAAGTTTCAACAAATTTGAGGAAGGCCTTACTTTTTAAGCTGGGGAGAGGTAGCTTATTTTTTAAGCCGCCCAAAAGAACTGGCCCTTATTTGCGGTAGCTACAGCCTCAACACTCCAAGGGTAAAAAGGTAAGAATAGACATGCTACCAACCTCACCCAAGCGGCTGAAGGCACCATTTACTCCACCACATATTGTTGAAAAAATAGCATACCATATTTGCGTATCCATGAAGTATACCTATAGGAGGAAAAATGAGCAGCTTCGTATTAACACCCCCCCCCACACACACACACACACACCCACACACCCACACACGTACAAAACACATGAATTGATACATACCATGACAATTGGTGCCCATATAGTAAAAACAACACCTAAATTATGCTGCACTGCAAAATTAGCATCCAATCAGTGTTCGAAACCTTATCTAAAGAATTACCGTGATACTGCACTACTACAACATAAATCTTACAGTATGGAAAGAACTCGTGCCAGATGTATTTCCCCCGTCCCAAAAACATAATTGTCCTGGTAGGTCCAACGAGAGGAGAAATCTGCCAACAGTGATCAAATGTCAGTACACTTCCAACATTTGAAGCTCAAAAAAATTATTATACATGTGGCACAAAAAAACAAAAGGGTTGTATGTGGCAGGTTACTCAAAAATACTATTTGGATTCATTATTTGGGGTAGCAGGGGTTTAGCAATAGATAAATGGAATTCACGAAGATTAGTTGGGGACGGATTAGCTTATTTTCCTTTTTTTGGGTCAACCAATGCCTGTTGCCCTGTTCCTAATTAAGAGGCATAAAATACCTTAAAAAGGACAGACCCAGTGCATAGAAGCTCCCACACAAGGTGGGGTCTGGGGAGGGATTATAGGAACCTAGTCTTACCCCTGCAAAGTGCAATGCAGAGAGGCTGGTTCGAACCCAGGACCTCTTAGCACAAGTGGGGAGGACTTCACCACTGCGCCAGGCCTGCCCTCTAGGCATAAAATACCTTGCTCAGAAAAAAATATCTATACTAAACATCCAAACTGCAACTGTCAGGGGATTGATTCTGAGCTACCAAAACCCTAGTTCGAACTCTGGGGGCTTGGCTTACTACCACAAAGCTATGAGCTACACGCGAGGCACGACAGGGACACGCGAGCTACCCAGGTTCGGGCCACCGTGCGGTGTAAAACCCTAATCCTGCTTGGCGGAATTGCTTGTGGAGACAGTGCTCTTGGAGCTACAAGGTAGACGAGAGTCAAGGGTGCCAATGGCGCAATCCTTCTGAGGAGTCGATCCCCTACTACGGTGGCAGCACTGCCCCTTTATAGCAGCCCCGGTCCTCTTCCCCAAAAACATTGGCGGGAAGGGCTACCACATGGTGGCAATTTGAAAGGGGACAGGCGCCCAGGCTTATCCTGACAAAAGGCGGTCTTCGCCTACTAAAGTTGTTATCTATGACGCGCAGGGGGCTCCATGATGACCTCTGTCCTGGCGTGCCACCCGTCCTGGTCTTATTTCACCAAAGCGGAAGGCTTTGGGACTTGCTTTACCGAAAAATTCTTTCGCCCCGCTTTATATATTAAGCATCGACCAACAACAACCCAGTACAAACGCACGCCACCACAACACACGCACACACCCAAGGCAAGATACATAGGCGTTGAGCGCAGCAACACCACCCTAAGCACTACAAGAGCAGCCGGGTCCTCGACCGTGAACACGCCACCGCAAAGAGATGAAGCCGCATATGACGATCCGTGGGCTCCAAGACGGTGCCTTCAGGAAGGATACGACACCGGAGCACCGCCACCGCCCGACCCGAGAGTCAGAGTTTCCCCTAGAGCAACACGACGGGCAATGAAGGCCGCGACGACGCCTTCAAGAAGGGAACAAGCTTCACCGCCGCCGGTGCGTTTGAAGATAGAACAGGTTTTCATCCTAGCCAATACTCACCGCCACCGAACGCCACACCCCGGCGACCATGCCGCCCACACGACCATGGTCACCGGGCAGCACCAAGGCACGGCCTTTGCCCATGAGCACCGCGACACCACCACCAGGGCCGCCGCCCCGGCATCCAAGACCTCGACGCCACCTCACCCGCCACCCAGCGCCACCCCACCCAAAGAGACGAGTGGAAAGGCACCACCTTTAGCACCCCTGAACTGTCCCCAACGCCGAGACACAATAGGCCGGCCAAAACTGGTCTCCATCAGCCCGTCCTGCCGCCGGGCGCGAGATGTGCTCAGTCCTGCTGCCGGGTGCGAGACGAGTCTTGTCCTGCTGCCGGGCGCGAGACGAGCATGGTCCTGTTGTCGGGCGCGAGACGAGCTCGGTCCTGCTGCCGGGCGCGAGACGAGCGATGGACCACAGCTGGGAGAAGTCCAGTCCATCGACGAAAGTGGCGCGCGGACGACGGGGAGAGAAATCGAAGGCCGACGCACGCCGCCTACGGACGAACCGACGCCGAAACATGTCAGCCGCCGCCACATCCGACCTGCCAAGCTACCGTGGATCCATCCACAGCCGGAGCAGCAGCCGGGAAACTGCCCTAGTGACGCCGGCTGGCACAGCCGTGCTGCCCTCACTTGCCGCGGCGACGTCACCCACGTGATGGGCACGCAACCCGCGCCGTACGGCCTCCTCGGGAGGCCTCGCGGGAGGGCGCCTCACGAGGGGGGCCTCGTGAGGCCGCCTGCTTTCGATGGTGGTACTTGGTGAAGTCCTTCAATTTGAGGGTCCTCGCAGGGCGCGGCCCTCTCGAGGTAGCTGGCTTCGCGGCGCCCACGGTTGGGCCGCCTCTTGAGTTGGGCCATTCCTAGACCGTAGGCAGATGGCCCGTGGTACCCTGGTTCCCACTGGGCCGACAACAACCTTCAGTTTTCATCCTAGTTTTGCCTCTAAGGGTCGAGTGCGCTGCATGGACTATTCTCTAAACAACATGTTCCTCCACAAGGATGTGGCATAGCTAGAGGCATCATTGACTCTTATACCAAATCGTCTTGAACGCCAAGATACACAGTGCAACCAAACTTTAGCTAGACACACTGGTGACAGCAAGAACAACACCACGGCAGGGATGGGAGGGTGGGTGGTGATATCGAAAAGGGGAGAAAATGTCCACTTGGGGACAACAAGGAAAGAAGTAATATCGAGCAGCTGAGGTAGGAACTCGTGGTAGGATTACTTGCTTGCAATCTTGCATTGAAGGAGCCCACAGGCTGAAGAAGAACCTCACTAGATGAAAATATTGAGTGGCAAAGCACTTCAATAGTGATAAAAGAACTATCATTGTTGTAACTTTTGGTGTTCTTTTAATAGATATGATTTGAAAAGATTAAGTGTGTGTGCATGTTAAGAGTATAACTTAGGAAGTGTATATCCTGTTTTTGCAGAACAGTAGAAGAGCCCATTCAGCCCATGTAGGTGTGTGTATATCTCCTCAGAGAAACAGAGGAAAGTGATTTGACTAGGAAAAAAGGGTTCCTACTATGCCCACATTTGAGGCGAGGGTGCCTGCACATGTGTATGGAGGGGTGAAGTTTGTGTGGATTGCCCAAACCTATCCATCGGTTAGGACTTTTGGGTGAACTTGTTGTGAAACGTTATATTGTATCGGAGCCAGAGGTCACTCATGTCACCACTCTCACTATCTACGCATCAATATATCTCAGCTCGTACAGCATGTTCATTTGCAACCGATTTTTTCGCAGATAGGGAAAAGCAATGTGTGACATTTCATCGATAGATAGGGGTTTTAACAAGTCATATATTGACCAAAAGGCTGCAACCCCAGAGCACCCTAGACGTTAAGTAACATCACACCCACCACTCCCCTGGAACTCCATCAGCGAGCCTCCTGTTTGGTACCTCATCTTATATCATATTTTCATATGGTGTGTACAAATTTATAATTAGTTTACTTGTTTCTGTCAATTTCATCACGAATCTACGATAGAGACACATTCATTATATCTCGGCTAGTACAACATTTTTACTTTGCAACCGGTTTTTTTTCGCAAATAGGGAAAAGCATTGTGTCATTTATCGATAGATAGAGTTTTAACAAGTTATATCGAGCGAAAGGTGCAACCCCAGAGCACCCTAGACGTGAAGTAACATCACATCCGCCACTCCTCTGGGACTCCATTAGCGAGCCTCCTGTTTGGTACCTCATCTTATATCTTATTTTCATATGGTGTGTAAAACTATATAATTTGTTTAACTTTTGTTGTCAATTTCATCACGAATCTACAATACAAACACATTTCTTTTGTTTCTCAGATATGCAGCAGGCTGTTAAGGCTGCAGTTTGGCAAGGTTAACCAACTTTGGGCATGGCCGATGTCTAAGGATACTTTGGGTCGTGGATCAACCTCAACTACCTGGATGCATAGCACGGTAAGACTCAAAGGTGTTTTGTGGGTCAGCCAGCATAGTACAAAGAGTTTGAACAAATTTGGTTCCCTTCGTTCCAATGTTATGAGGCCCCAATGTTGAAGTTACTAAACAAGAAAGGAATTTCATTCTGTTTACTGATTTAAAATGATTTACATCATATTCTGATTTTAAAATACAAAAGTTCAAGGGATATGCCACCCGGTTTGGTGTAGGATTTACAACCTCGAAATTCCCTTCTCAACATTGTACCGACAAGCACCAGAAGCCGACATCTGGCTCTAATACCATGTTGATTTTCTGATCAACAAATTCACCAACAAAGATGGGAAATCCATTCATACCTTAATAAAGTATTATCAAATCGGTAAACAACAACAACAACAAAGCCTTTAGTCCCAAACAAGTTGGGGTAGGCTAGAGGTGAAACCCATAAGATCTCGCAACCAACTCATGGCTCTGGCACATGGATAGCAAGCTTCCACGCACCCCTGTCCATAGCTAGCTCTTTGTCGATACTCCAATCCTTCAGGTCTCTCTTAACGGACTCCTCCCATGTCAAAATCGGTCGACCCCGCCCTCTCTTGACATTCTCCGCACGCTTTAGCCGTCCGCTATGCACTGGAGCTTCTGGAGGCCTGCGCTGAATATGCCCAAACCATCTCAAACGATGTTGGACAAGCTTCTCCTCAATTGGTGCTACCCCAACTCTATCTCGTATATCATCATTCCGGACTCGATCCTTCCTCGTGTGGCCACACATCCATCTCAACATACGCATCTCCGCCACACCTAACTGTTGAACATGTCGCCTTTTAGTCGGCCAACACTCCGCGCCATACAACATTGCGGGTCGAACCGCCGTCCTGTAGAACTTGCCTTTTAGCTTTTGTGGCACTCTCTTGTCACAGAGAATGCCAGAAGCTTGGCGCCACTTCATCCATCCGGCTTTGATTCGATGGTTCACATCTTCATCAATACCCCCATCCTCCTGCAACATTGACCCCAAATACCGAAAGGTGTCCTTCCGAGGTACCACCTGGCCTATTATCAAATCGGTAGCTAATGTAATAATATAGTAAGGAAATAGCTGCCCAGCTGGTCTAGAAAAGCACCACAACGAACAAATTATTACTCCCTCTATTGCAAAATATATTTATTTTTACTTTGGACAATCCAATATGCAAGTTTGACCATTATTTTTTGGATAAGTATGTAAGTAGAACATTACAGAACATTGTATTGTGAAACAATTTTTAACTCTAAATCCAAGGAACTATTTGTATCTAACCAATCTAAAAAATCCCTAAAAAGACAATCTAAAATTTTAATTAATTAGTGATAAAAAATAAAGAAGTTTGACAGCTGACTTTCTAAGAGGACAAATCTATTTTCAAACAGATGGAACACAAAATTAAGTACTCCCTTCGTCTCGGTGTATAAGTCATTTGCGTAGTTCTAGGTCATCGATTCGAGGAATTAAACATGTGTTATATGTCATGAAAAGTATATCACTAGATTTCTACACGGATGTAGTTTCTAAATATATATTTTTTGTCACATATAATACATACTTATATAGTTAAATTGTCAACCTAGAACTACGCGAATGACTTATACACCGGGACGGAGGGAGTAGTGTGTAAAATAAACTAAAACTGGTGGATTAATTTGAGCAAATACTAACCAATAAAACATAAATTTGCTTACGGAAACAGTAACAGATCTAGTGTGATACTTAAACTAGAAATACGTTATTACAGTGCCTAGATTGTACCAACCTCAACATAATAACTGAAGGCGAGCTTGCATATAAGCAATAGAATCCAGAATGCCGTGTACCTATTTTATGAAGAAAAACATTAAGTGTTAGGAAGAGAGAGAGAGAGAGAGAGAGAGAGAGAGAGAGAGAGAGACTTACTTAAGAAGTGAACATGTGTCCTCGTACATGCCTCGGGCGACATATAATTTTGGCTGATAAGTAAAAAACATATGAGAACCAAAGACTACAATCAATTCTACTAAGAAGTCATGTAGATAGATCTAATCAAATGTACCTGCGTCCACCACAAAAGAAATCTAACAATGCGAGAATTTGAACGCTCTAATGCCCTTCGCATTGGTAGAAATATGAAAAACAAGGCACTGAAAATGTTCGGCAGCATGTAAAGAGCAACTGCAAAATTATATATCAATTGACTCTGGAAATTGCCAATCCAATTGCTGAAGAACTTGATAAGGCCTGTGGGATTTTGGATGGAACTGGAGTACATCACTGGAAGAATTATCAACCAGCCAATAGCTACAACAAATTTAAGAACATGCCGCATCATCTGCGAGCACACCAGGCTCCTCCAAGCCTTCCAGTTAAGAACTATCTCAAGTGTGGCTGAAAAAGTTTAAGAGACCAGTTTTAGAAACTGTGCAGCATCCGAATCAGTAAGAAAAGCCAAAGTAGTTTCAAATTCTACTCAGATGCCAAAAGGTAATTAAGCAAGGACTCCTTAAAACTGGGAAAACAACTAAGCAAGGTTACAAGATTCACAAAGTTCCTGAGACCAAAAGTGCATCCGTACCCTGAAGGAAGTTTAGAAATGCAGCTGTTATGAATATTGTCATAACATTTCTGAAAACAGCTGGCTCGAATATAGCAGAAAGTGATCCAGAAGGGCTCCATGCAATAATTACCATGGCCTAAAAGGAAGAAAAAACATATGATATAGCAAATGAAGAAACATGACATCTTTCAACTAACAATTAAGTACATACCTGGAAAGCTAATATGAAAAAGGCCCACATTCGATCAAAACTTCTGAAGAGATGCAAAAATGTACGAACTTCAACAAAATTTGTTTTGGACATCCTCCGTCTGCTCATCGAATGATCGTGCCGCTGCACATTGCATACATTTAAAGTTAGCTCCATTATATTACCAGATGTACTTAACTTGATCAAACTGCTTTTAGATACACATACAATACACTGAATACAAATGAGTACATGTGCCATTGGAAGTCTAGATTACACGTATGTTCCTTGAAAAAAAAGGAAAATATGTCATGTGGGCCAGCAATACCGTCAGCACCCTAAGCACAAGGGGGGTGTTGTAGCATCTCAGGCCCAGACGGGTGCAGATGAGCACCAGGCTTACTGCTTAGAAACAAGCCATTTATACCAAGTTGGTGCTTTCCTCTCAAGTCAAGTAAGTTCTTCAGATTGATTGCTTAGACTGAGTTTGTTAGATCAACTTAATAGGGCCGGCTCCTACTCTCCCCAGCTTGTATCGGACCTTCTACCTTTTCACTGTCGCGCTGTCTTCAGCTTGTATCGTACGTATTTAAGGGCTTTATATTTAAAGCCGGGCGGAAGTGTACTTTCTACAGAAATAGGGTCGGCTCCTATATGAAGGATGACATGATTGGAAAATGTAAAGGTGTATCCCTTTTGGGTCCATCAAGAAATAAACAGAAACAGAGATTAATATGATTTGTCTCCATAATCCCTATTTCTACTCCCTCCGTCCGGTGAAGAGTGTACATCTAGAAATTTTAGGACAAGTTATGGAGTTGAGTAAAAAATGCATTGGAAATGTGCAAACCATCATCTCTCTCCTCTTTAATTACCCAACCCCCAATGAGCTAAGTGCATGTAGAAATTAAGAAGACCATGTGTAGATTGCTATTGGTCTTGATTACCGTGTGATGAGAGAGAAGTATTTTTTCCCACTTTAAAGTGCTTTGGGAAGATAGAAGTACACTCTTTTGTGGACAAATTTTGAAGCTAGATGTACACTCTTCACCGGACGGAGGGAGTACCTCTGTAGCCATTATGGCACAGCGCAGACCCAAGGGTGTGCAGCCACATGCTCCCTTCTCCCACTATTACTTTATCCAATCCATAGTCTGATGAAGTAGAACATGATTTCCCTTCAGTTCATTTTGTATATGCTCACTAGTAATATTGCATGTTACATTGGCTTACATCACCCCGATGAGTGAAAAGAATATGTGAAATTATAATCATTCTTGAAAAAAGAATTATAAAATCAACTGCATAACCATGGTTTTTGCATCCTTGCCTCTTCTTCACTATCCATTGCTAGTTTGTATCTACTATTAAACATTTCACTTCCTTGTACTCATTTCATTGCTATACTTTGGAACAACGGGTTTTGTGTTTCCTTATATTTCGTTTAGCCGCTAATATTTCTGTACATATCATCATTTCATGTTCACCTTTTATTTTTTTCCCTGGAACTGTTTGAGACTTTGAGGAACCACAAAAAACAATGATACTATTGTCTACTTTTAGCAATATGAAGCAATATTAAACAAACCTTCAAAGTAAACTACATTTAACCATGCAGTGGATAAATTTCTGTTCATGATTTCTTCAATTCCAGAACCACCATGCAAGAAAAATTGTTCCAATTATATACCACTAAAAGGTGTTGCTAGTTCCTCATCTACCATTTTCTGTTGGTTGACTGTTAAGTGAAGATCTTCAACTTCTCATGGTCATGTACTTTAGTCTCACCGTATTCGATAGAATAGAATCAGTGAATAAATATATTAAACTAAAATCGCTAAGAATTTTAACAAATTAATGATGTCTGATATGATAATAAATAGTATCTGTTGCACAAAAAATATGCAAAGGATTATCCAGAAACCTCAATGTCATTTTTAGTTTCCGTAGGATCTGCAAAAAAGTCAGAGGCTGGATCCATTGGCCATCCAAGTTGTTTGAAGCATTTCTTCGACCTGAATGTGCGAAGGTTTAAGGCAAAAACAGTGACCAGTAAGAAATACTTTCTTAGAACCTACTGATGGACAAAGCACAAAGATGAACTATTAAAAGCAACTTACCAAAAATATTCATTCAGGTCATCATAGTTTCTCCACTTCGAGTGGCTCACGGTACCACGCTTACTCATTGTAGCTTCCTTTTGCATCAAATGAACATTAAACGGATAAGAATAAGAAATAACATTTTGCAACGAACATTATACAAGATATCCGAGTGCATACATTATGAATAACATTGTAGATTGGTTGGATAACCAACTGTAGAAATGCATCATCACTCCCCTCTCGCCGGAAGGGTGGGTCAAACGACTCTTCTCGTCTATCAGATATTATGTCATATAAATCCCTTGCCATCTATCATGAATTTAGGGTGAAAAAGATTGGTCAAGAAGTCAGTGTATGTTTAGAACATGCCCAGAACGTTAGCTCGGGATCTGTTTATGAGAGAATTGTGAAACTCTAACAGAAGTGTTGCATGCAGCACCATTTTTAAAGTATATCTAAAAATTCTCATTTCATAACAAAAAATAATACAAATGCCATAAAAACATTGAAGAACAAAAAAAAAGACAATTATATTATTTGCCAAGACATCTATTATTTTGGTACTTCAACCTTACATAATTTGCTTGGAGTTCATGCTCATACATAAGCAGTTAATGTGTTTCACGCAGTACACCATTTTACTCACGGTAAAAAGTTTGTTCTTTCTGGTGTGCTAAAAATGTAGAGTCCTCAACTTACAGAAACAAACATAGCAGAACTGTGCTTGGTGTGGTATAGGTACTGACTGAAATTATTAGCCCATGACAAGTGTCTCCCTAGTAAACCCTCATCATGTGCATTTCCCAATACTCGTGTTCTACATGTAGTCTCTCTTTTCATGGGTGATAACTAACCAGAATACATTATGCATACCTCAGAAGTCAGATGGCGACTTAGTCAACCTTTGTTGGTCATTTCAACTCTGTTATAAGGTGTTTTGGCCTAGTAGCTTTCCCCTTTATATAATAATATGATGATTGTGTGCATCCTAGGGTGCAGAGACCAGGAGGTATAACCTTCCTTTTCGGACAAAAAAGATTCTACAACACCATTGCATTTCAATCAGAAGAAATTTCTTTGATACACGATTATATAATCACTGCTATATGAATAGGTCTACGAATATACATACATACATCAAAAGCAGATATCTCGGACGTAAGAACAAGATTGTCACTTACATGGTGGAAGATATAACAAAGGCATTCAGGCATAAAGCGAACATTAGAAGCTTCACCCCAAATCAGCAAATACAACCCGATGTAAAGAAGCTCTGGTTGTTGTGTGGAGGCATCATGTGGAATTCTGCACGAAAATCATTTACAGTTAACGAGGAATCGAGGACAACTTTGAGCACCAGGTGTGCAACAAAATGCTATATTATTACTTGATGTTTGACTCCAAATGCAGATACCGACACCATGAAATGTAGTTTTGAAAGACTCTTTTCATCAAGTGATCCACTGTATCACGCTGTATCTGCAAGTCATATTAGAAGCTCGTGAATCAGTTTAACATGGACACTAGTAGGAGCGGAACACCACTTGCAAAAGGGCTCTGCCAAGTTGAGTTGATCCAGCATTACTGACAAAAACTAGTTCACAGAAATATTTACCATGTGATTTTGTCTTTCACCCTGGTGGACATTGCCATTTCCTCTCATATCTATGTTAGCAAGCAGCAAAATCAAATGCTCCTTTTGGTTTTCCACGTTACCTTTCTGCAACAATAAAGCAAAACATAGTATGAAATCTTAAACAGATAACAGAACACCTTGGTGCCTGACCACCCAACACAAAACCACCATATTACTTTTTAACTAGAGAGTAGTGTATAAATCCGCAACTCCAGTGACTAGAAAACAGTTTGCATGATTCATGAACGTTTGTGAACAAATTTTATGTGATTGATGTGCCTAAAAGATTCATGTGCGTACAATAAACCCACAGTGTATTTTCCATTAGCATAACATAAGCATTAACTATGTGAGTTCCATGCGAAACCAATTGGTCAAACTAGTAAATTTTGCCAGCTGGTCACTTGAAGTGATTTAGAAAAACAAAATTCTAAAGGATTCGAGATTTTGATCATACAGTCTAGAATATAAATTTAAGTATTGGTTAGTATCCACCTGAAATCCAAATGTTTGCCAGAGCCAATCAAGCAGGTCACGAACAATAGGTCCATCATCTATCCCTTGAGGCCCGTTAGTCGTATCTGGCCTTGGCGTTGGAAGATTGTTTATCTTGCGAAGAATGGCCACTGCTGCTTTTATCTGCAATTTTCACACACAAGAAAATCAATCATTCATAGTAAATGTTGTACTAAATAAAGCAGTCAAAACAAAGTTTTATGGTATATAACCTAACCTCAGGTATTTCCATTACAGGTTGTGTGGGACCAGAAATATTAAGGGGCAAAATGTTGTAATGTGAGAAGGAAGCTTTCTCCTTTTCAACACCTTTAGCATACTGGTCATACTGCAAGACATGTATTAATTCCAAGTTATAATGTTTCATGATGTGGAAAAATGTGATGAAGATAAAACAATTATGTTGCAATTATTTGCAGTTGCTAGATGTCGAACCTCGAAGTTAGGCTTGTCAGGTGTCACAGTTTTTAACACATCATATAGGACAGATGCAATCTGATAGTATCTAGCCATCTCATCCCTGTATGTTATGCATAGAGAAAGGGTGAACAGAGCTTAAGGGTGACCTCTTATATTTAAAAAAATGCTGCGGCTTACGGCTTTCTCGTTTGAAGACCCTCCTCAAGATATTTTTTACAATAGTGTTCATAGAACCTCTGAATCTCTTTTGCATCAGTTGATGCAAGTCTGCGTTGTGTATCTTTTTCATCCTGTGAAATAACAAACATGAAAGATGTAATGTATTGTACTAGTTTCAAAGCAATCGACAATTAGGGTGAATATGAATGATAGGTTCTTCATACCTTTTCCAGCCTATGCAAGAGATAAGTTTTGAACTGCCGGACTCCACGGCCACTTGAGTTTGGATCCATGGTGTGCGCCTTCTCGAATGCAGTAAAACGGCCTTGTGGAGCAGGCAGGCAGGCAGGTCGGAGTAAGAATAGGTGAACTAAGTCAGGTGTGAAGAAAGTGCTAGTGGTAGTACTGACAGAGGTATGCGACGCGCGGGTTTTCGTCCTCGATCTCGTTGGCCGCACGGAGAATGGGCACGATGGGCGCGAGGGAGGATGGCACGAGCTCGCTCTCTATGATGGGTCCTTCCTCCTCGCCGGAGTATCCATCCGTCCTCATGGTGATTGCCCGCGAGATGTTCCGCCTACCCATGGAGGGCTGGCGCTGCGGCGCCGACGGGCCGCCGCTGGACATGGACATAGCTCCCTCCCCGACGCTGCGGTTGCGATGATCGAATAGAGCGAGAGTGGTGTGTGGTGGTGGCGCTGGTGGTGGAGCTGGCGGTGGCGATGAGGGAGAAGGGAAGAGAAGGGAGCAGAGGGGGATGCATCGTTATTGCCTTAAAGAGTCGAGGGGAAGTGCGATGCTGAGGGAGTTGGCTTTTTCGCTTTGTGGCTTTGGGGCGGGCCTTTTTCTTTCGGGCGGGGGCGGGGCGGGGCTGGTGGAGATGTTGGGGAATTGGGATGGCCGACGAGGGAAGCAAAGGAATTGGAACTGCAAAGGTACTCCCTCCGTCCGCCAAAGAGTGTGCATCTGGCACTTTGAAGACAAATTAAGCATTTTTTATAAAACCTCTTACTCTCCTCATTTAAGTAGCTGGCAGCGGCTGTGTTGCTTCGATTATAGTGTGCAGTTAATGTAAACAAGCAAAAAGGAATCCAAATACTAGAAATGGCTTCCCGCCAGCAAGTGTACTCTAATTTTCACTGGTCCCTCCAACGGCTGTAGTACTAGTAAAACAACAAAGGTACTTGGCACCACAAAAATTAGAAGGGAGACCAATGATCTAATCCCAGCTACAAAGCCAGCTTACATGGACCAAATAGTAGACCACACACACACACTAGCCATGGCCATCGACTTGAACTTAGCAGCACCAGATGAGCGAGAGGAAGAAGATGGCAGGTTGCCTGATCTCAATTGGCAACCTGTACAGGAAGAAGATGAAGCTGCCTTGGATGAGCAAGCTGTACAAGAAGAAGATGGACTTTGGGTTAAAATTATTTGTCCAACTGTTTATTTAGTATGCACGAAATTGATCTTTTCATATCCAACATCTAGCATCTGTAACTTCAAAGACCAGGACTTATTGTTCGTTCGTCAACATAATACAAATTATGCAACCGAAAATTGTAACAACACTATCATCTACCAACCATAGTACGAATCGAAGATTGCATCAGCCAACCTACTTGATAAGATTGCAATGATATGCAGCCACACTTAGATTGCATCCAGCCAACTACTTTTCATACTTGACAAGATTAAACTGATTTGCATCTGGCCAGACTAAAGCCGGACTAATTGACAAGATAACCGTTGTATTGCAACGGATCATGCAAGCCTCAACGTTAGAGACCAAGACTTGATTATTCATTCACGGAGTACAGCTTGCATCTTACAGAGCTACTGGTACTCACGGAGTAGTAGAATTGCTTGTCTTCTCCACGGCGTCCTGGTCAGCCCCAAGACCAGCTTGCCCGGCACCTGCCGGTGCGCCGTTTTGCCCAGCACTTGCCGCCGGGCCGTCCTGCCCAGCCGCATGAGCCGCTCCACCGCAGGGTACAGTGCCTACGTGCCCAACACCGGCTTCACCGCCAACCCCTGCTCCATCTACCAGCTCTAGGTACCTGAAAATTTTTGCTCCGACGCCGCTCCGCCGAACCCGATTGGTCTTCGAGGGCGGACGAGGACGGAACCTGGCTGCCAGAGCACGGCGAGGGCCTACAGATCCAGATCCGCCGCGGTCGCGTGTTCCGCCGCCGGCCGTCGCGACGGCCTTGACTTGCTGGCCATCGTCGGCTTCTTCTCCTCCGCCGCCTTCCATGGATGCGGTTTGATGCACACCCTACCGGCAGCTTATATGGACCGGCTGCCATTAATCTCTGCATCACCAGCAATGGCGTTGGATTGGATGATTGACTCTCTGTGATGTGGCATTGGATCAGGAGGGAGAGAGTTTGGGGGAGAGGAGGAAGACCTGCTTCGATTTGGGGGAGGACGAGAGGATTGGGTTGTCGCTCGGTGCGGTGACCTCGAGGCATAGACCAGGGGGGTGAATGGAAAATTACCAGCGGGGGAGCCAGATGTACACTTATTTTGGGAAAAAAATCAAGAGCCAGACGTACGCTCTTTGGCGGACGGAGGGAGTAGGTCTTAGACAGACAAGTGTTTTGGTAGGCCTCAAGACAGATGTTTTGACAACTCTCGAGATAGAAGATAGTTAAGAGCATCTCCAGCCGCGTCCTCAACAGGCCTCCTAAGGCCGTTTTTTAGCGCCGGCGCCGAAAAATCGGCCCAATCGCACCCCATGAGCCTGTTTTTTGCTGGATTGGGCCGAAATTGGCGCCGGCGCACCCAACCCGAACCCGGCGTGTTGGGGGGCGCCCGGGGGCGCTTGCGCGAACGTTTTGGCGCGAAAGAGTGACGGGACCGGCGCGTCAGCGAGACGAAGGCTAGTCGTCCTCATCGTCTCAGTTTTTCCGCGGCGAATCAATGCCAAGGTCGTCAGTCAGCCTGCCATTGATTCACGGGCGGCGAAGTGCGGCGACGTCGCCCCGCCTTCCGCCACGCGTTCGTGCGCGGCCGCCCCCGAGCCGCTATAAAAGGCGCCCCTGGCCGCGCCGGTGAGGCACCCATCCATCGGCAGTCCTCCCCTTCCTCGTCGCCGCAGTTCCTCCCCTCTCTCCGCCGTTCGAGCCCCTCTCCCCCCCGGCAACCATGAGCGCGAGTTACCCCGGCGACGCGGCGGTGACCAACGGTTTCGGCCGCCGCTCGCTGCATGAGCGGGAGGCCTACCTCCTCCACGAGGCCAACTACCCCGCGCCGCCCGACGTATGCGCTCCGTCGCGGTGGAGGCTCAGCGCCGGCGGGGTCCCTATCCCCCCTTTGCCCGTCCCCGAGACACCCTATTTTCACGCCGAGATCGAGCATGCGCGGGCGTCCCTGACGGCCGCGGAGCGGGCGCTCCCGGAGTACGCCGCCGACAACCACGTGGCGTGGGCGGCATACTTCGAATGCCGGCAGGAGGAGCGGCCCGTCTCCACCAACAACGCGTCGATGTCGCGCGGCCGCAACAACAGCGAGGGCTGCCGCCTGTGGTGGGGCGTCCCTGGCCGCACGCTCAGCGGCGTCCTCGCGCATGTCGAGGGCGGCAACGACCCGCCGCTCGAGTGAAGCAGCGCGCCGGGGCGAGGGGTCGAGCAGCGGCCGTGTCAAGGAGGAGAAGCATCGGCCGTAGTTTAGGTTTTTTTGTCCCTTTTATTCGTGTAAAAAACGCCTAAATTTCGTTGAAATTTGGCCGTGTTTGTTCAAATTTGGCCGTGTTTGTTGAAATTTGAACGAACTGTGAGGACGTCTGGGGGCGACCTGGGGGCGGCGGCTGAGAACGTGCTCGCCCCCACGCTGAAAAAAACGTCGGCTCGCCCCCAAGCGGCGCTTTTTCGTGCCCTTGGGGGGCCGAACGGCTGGAAATGCCCTAAGCAATATAATAAGCAGGATGTAGGTTTTTACCTCGACCGAGAGGGGACGAACCTGAGTAAAAACTCGCGTCTCTCAATTCTGATCAACCCCGACAGGACAACGGATGGGGTCTGGTCCTGACTTTTTTGACTGGTCGTTCGCTCCCCTGCTTTTTAAACTTTTGTGTTCTTTCTCTTTTATTATAGTACTCACTTATCTAAAACAAAAAATATATTATATAATTCTTTTCTCCGATTCCATGCTTTTGTACGTGTCGACATCGGCACCGTACCGGGTGGGAGTGGTAAAAGCACACAAACCAGGATTTAAAGCATATCTAGCAGACCCCTTAAGCGGTTTTCAATTCGCGAAAAACACATTTTAAGAGTCGGTTTGAGCTGTGGCTGATGAAGCTATGTACCTAGGGTAGGGTCATGGATCTGTCCAAGATACCCTCCCAAAGGAGATCCCTAAAAGAACCAGAAGCATTCGAAGAAAAATCATCATCCACTCGACCATGAAGCTATATTCCACTCGACAGTCTCGAAGACACTCGACCGTATGGACAATCACTCGACTACTAGAAGATCTAGAGCCACTCCACTCTACAACGGTCGGGAATTAAGTCATAGCTTTAATGGTCATTATGTATCTTTATTGCAAGCGTTACCAGTAACGTCCCCATCTTTATGTACCTTAAACCCTTTGTAACTGAGGGCGGGAGGGGTCTGGCGAACTCTATATAAGCCACCCCCCTTCTCAGGGACAAGGGGTCGCACCCCCTGTAACACACACGCATATAATCCAGTCGACCGCCTCCGGGCTCCGAGACGTAGGGCTGCTACTTCCTCCGAGAAGGGCCTGAACTCGTAAAACTCGCGTATACAACTCCTCCATAGCTAGGATCTTGCCTCTACATCCCTGCCCCCATTCTATTGTCAGACTTAGAACCACGACAGTTGGCGCCCACCATGGGGCAGGTGTCTTAGCGACTTGTTGGAGAAGTTGTGATTTTTCCGATCCCCATCAACATGGTTTCAGGCAGAGGTTTGGCCAAGGGCCACGAGATCCGTCTCGGTGCGCTTGTATTCATCGCCAACGACTCCGCTTGGCTCCAGGAAGCGCCACTCGACGTCGAGGCGCTCCCCGTCCGCGGGGCAACGCACTTTCGCGCGTGCGTCCGTGGCGTCCTCCTACGGCAGTCGTCGACTCAGTATCGGTCAGCTCCCGTGCCGACCTCCCTCCCTGCAGCCCACCGGGGCAAACGTTCTGGTCGGTCGAGGCTTCAGCGGTGGGTGAGGCACGCGGTGGCTCGCCAATCGGCCACCCCCTAGGTCGCGGCAATCGAGCTCGACTAAACTCTCTACGGCCTGTTCGACCTGTCGACTGGCTTCGTAGAGACTGCATCCGAGTGCGACAGCAGCGACCCCGCGGCGGAAGTTTTGATGGTCAATGGACTACGCAGTCCTCCTGGCTTCACCCGTGAGGACGGAGGCGATGGTGGCGGCGATCCATCGCGTGTCCACGAAGAGTACCGACCCGAACCCCTCTCTTCATAGAGGAGGGAGGAACTTCGCTGCCGGAACATGGATGCACTTCACACTCCTATCGTTGGAGAAACCCCTGAGGCCCAGGCCTTGGAGGAGGCGCGCCTGGCCAACTTGGCTGAGCGCACTCGACTAGAGAACCTCCAGCGCGCACTCGACGAGCGTGCTTGGCAGCATGCTCCCGAATCGAGTCGACGTCAACTTTTTCCACCTCCGACTCGGGTATACCGAACTCCAATCCAGAATCTCGCAGCTGCGGCCCGAATAGCGGAGTCAATTCAACCTTCCCAGTCAGAAGCTGGTCGAGGTTTGGTGCAGATCCGGGCTTTGCTCCGAGCCGCGGGAGATCAGAATACAATAGTATCTCAGTCGCGGAATAGGATTCACAGCAAATCCGTGGTTGCAGACACAGTCCAGTCGGCTCACAGCCCAAGATCGCCCCTGAGGCGTGAGGGACGTGGAGACCGACGAGATCAGTACAGAAACCGTGAGCAGTATGATCACTGACTCGATCACGATGATCGTCGTCGAGGGCCCGCGCCTCCCCCAAGGAGTGGATCATACATGCCTCGGCAACAGGATGACAGATGCCCTCACAGTGGTGGGCGAAGGATTCCAGTCGACCCCAGGGAACAGGGCTGCGGTGAAAGATTTTCCAACCAGCAGCAGACTGCATGTCTCAGGCCCAGAGTGCTTCAGCAGAGCCATCAGGGCTGCGGTGATTCCTCCCAACTTCAGGTTGGCAACTGGAGTCAATAATTTCACTGGTGAGTCCAAGCCTGACACTTGGCTTGAAGATTACTGAGTGGCTGTACAGATCGGTGGCGGCAACGATGAAGTGGCCATGAAGCACCTTCCTTTGATGCTAGAGGGCTCGACCAGTGCGTGGCTGAATCAGTTAGCTCCTGGTAGTATTTATACTTGGGAAGATCTTGCTCGAGTATTTGTCAGAACATTTGAAGGTACTTGCAAGCGGCCAGCAGGGTTGATAGAATTACAGTGTTGCGTTCAGAAACCGAATGAAACTTTGAGGGATTATATCCAGAGATGAATCACATTGCACCACACAGTGGAGAATGTGTTAGATCACCAAGCAATTTGTGCCTTCAAAGAAGGCGTTAAGTATCGGGAGTTGAATCTGAAATTCGGTCGGACAGGAGATATGACTCTGACTCGGATGATGGAGATTGCCACCAAGTACGCCAATGGTGAAGAAGAAGACCGGCTCCGGAGTGGCAAGCACAAAACAGTCGTCCACGAAACCGGAGGAGGAAACTCCAGTCGGAAGCAGAAGCGCAAAGCCGAGCCAGCCGCTCCTGGTGAAGCCTTAGCTGTGACTCAAGGGAAGTTCAAGGGGAAACCCAAAGGACCATGGAACCCCAAGAAAGTAAAAGATCGGGATGGAAATGATGTGCTAGATTTACCATGCCACATTCACACCAAGAAAGATGAAGAGGGTAATTTCATCTACCCAAAGCATACCACTCGACAGTGTCGACTCCTAATCCAGCAATTCCGAGAGAAACAGCCCAAGGAAAAGGAGAAGGAAACAGACAAAGTTGAGGATGGGGAAGAGGATGATGATGGTTACCCCCACGTCAATTCCACTCTGATGATTTTCGTTGAGGTTGAGAGTAAGAGTCGACTGAAAGTCATCAACAGAGAAGTGAATATGGTTGCTCCGGTGACACCCAGTTATTTGAAGTGGTCTCAGACTGCCATCACATTCGACCAGTCCGATCACCCAGCGCACATAGCCACCCCTGGGAGGCAAGCGCTGGTGGTCGACCCAGTAGTCGAAGGTACTCGATTGACTAAGGTTCTGATGGATGGTGGCAGTGGCCTGAATATACTGTATGCAGAGATGTTGAAAGGAATGAGCATTCCGATGTCCAGACTTAGTGAAAACAATATGAGTTTCCATGGAGTCATTCCTGGCAAGAAGGCTGCATCACTCGGCCAGATCGCCCTTGATGTAGTGTTCGGTGATTCCAAGAATTACCGCAAAGAAAAGTTGACATTTGAAGTTGTAGATTTCCAGAGTGCTTATCATGCTATTTTGGGCAGGCCAGCTTATGCACATTTTATGGCTCGACCATGTTACATGTACCTCAAATTTAAGATGCCTGGTCCCAAAGGGATGATCACTATCACTGGCAATCGAAAGAAGGAAGAAGAGTGCTTCCAGAAGGGCTCAAAAATCGCCGATGCACAGATGGCAGTAGTGGAATTGCAGGAATATCAAAAAAATTGCAAATCCGAGTGATTTGTTGCGAGCTAAGAAGCCTGCCACTGATTCAGCATTCCAGTCGACTAGTGAAACGAAGCCGATTCATATTCATCCAATGGATCCCAATGCTGCTCCGACTCACATTTCAACAACACTCGACTCTAAATAGGAAGAAGCGCTCATCCAGTTCCTCCATGAGAACTGGGACATCTTTGCATGGAAACCTTCTGACATGCCAGGTGTTCCCAGGGGGCTGGCTGAGCATCGTTTGCAAGTCGACCCAAAGGTGAAACCGGTCAAAGAACATCTTCGACGGTCCGCCGTACAGAAGAGGAAGGCAATCGGTGAAGAAGTGGCTCGACTTCTAGCAGCTGAGTTTATCCGAGAGATTTACCACTTCGAGTGGTTAGCTAATGTTGTCATGGTCCCAAAGAAGGACGACTCACTTCGCATGTGCATCGACTTCAAACATATCAATCGGGCCTGCCCGAAAGATCACTTTCCTCTCCCTCGCATCGACCAAATAGTCGACTCGACTGTGGGGTGTGAGCGTTTGTCCTTTTTGGACGCTTATTCCGGATATCATCAGATCCATCTGTATGGACCCGATGAGATAAAAACAGCTTTCATCACCCCATTTGGGTGCTTCTGTTATGTCACTATGCCATTCGGTTTAAAGAACGCCGGAACCACATTCATGAGGATGATCCAGAAGTGTCTGCTCACTCAAATTAGTCGGGATGTGGAAGCATACATGGATGACATTGTGGTCAAGTCACGAAAAGGTTCCGACCTACTGGCTGACCTTGCTGAAACCTTTGCCAACCTCAGAAGGTATGATATCAAGCTTAATCCATCAAAGTGCACGTTTGGAGTCAGGGGAGGAGCCAGAAAATTTAGCCGTCGGGTTCACTCATTGACTAGTCGTGAAAACTTGGTATGAACTAATTCCAATTTTACGCCATATCACAACAAGATTATAATAATCAGAGAAACCATGATGAATAGGAATATGATATCCCTTATCACAAATACTTTTACATTAAAATTGAAGAGTGTGAGACGTACCGATTGGATGAAATTACAAAATCACATGGGTAATACAGAAATAACTTCTTGGCTTCAAATGCAACTTCTCTTCTTCCTAAGAACATTAAAGAAAATAAAAAATTAGTTCCTTGAAAAATAGTGTTTCGCTCCACTTTATATAAAAAGCAACAAATACTAAGTTAGTTTGACAAGTTCGAAATAAAAATATCATCATGCGAAAGAATCATGTAAAGTCACTCACATTTCGGGACATCCCTTTTTGATCCTTCATTCAAACATATCATCGTTACTAATTGTAGAAGACATGACCTTTTGCAGATAGAAAATTAGACAAATACTCATGAAATGATTACCCATTTTATTATACAACTTTTCATTGACAACATTCACAACTAAAAAGCGTCTCTTCACTGATGTTGTGGCTACTGGCAATGCTAATACTAGCTTTAGAATTGACTAGTAGAAGGCCCGTGCGTTGCCACGGGCTTTTAAATATTTTTACCGTGTGCATATATAAACATAATGCATATCAAGTTTTACGTGTAAACATAATTGAAATCCATATCACACAAAATATTCTTCGATACAAAATGTAATTCGATAATGTATACATAGAAAGACACGCGATGCACAAAATAAAGAAAGTGGTACAGAAACATAGTACTCTTTATTGTGCACTATATTACACAAGGTAGATAGCACCCTACATGACTTTTATGCTTAAGACCAATCATCTCACGAAGCATTTCCATTGTTATTAACCATTAATTAAAGACAACAGATGGAGCATTTTGTTACCTTTAAACAAATATTCCAAGATGCTGCAACCAGAACCTTAATACATTATGGAATTTCCTAACAAATATTACATAGACCCAAATATACAGCACAACATCCAATAAAAAATCATTATAACACACCATCTAACTTAAAAGTCTGGCATATGAAAATTTAGACCTCCGATAGAAAACGCTGAATTTCAGCAGGAAATATCAAATACATGCTTCTTTGTCCGATGTATAAATATGTGTAATTCTCAATTGATGCACTTTTGAAATCTTCTAACTCACATAACACCATAATTACAGTGATTGTGCAACATATTTTTTAGAAAGCATGCATAAGCCTTTGAGTATAAACACAACTTTTGGTAGGGAGTCAATAACACCCCTAGGTAGCCAAGCCTTTGAGTATAAACAAAAATGATTTCTCAAGCTTTCTTTTGCTTCATGGAGCTGTAATTATTGCTAACAGAAACAAAATAGAAATCACATGATAAAAAAGAAACAACGCAATAGGAGAAAATGAGGCATACTACGTGGCCATGTCGCTAACCTGGCCATCACAACCTCCGAGACCAAGGGGCGAGGAGGTGGCGGCATCAGCTCCAATGAACCTATGACACCAAAATGATTATGTTTGCCGTCCTCGATCGTCGGCATCATCGACTCAGTGGTCGGTCCCCTTGTATCTTCTTCTCCATGGATCGGGATTGATTCGACATAGGATCAGAACAACAAACAAAATCAAAAGTCACAAAGAATTATAGCCTAGTAATGCTCAGTCAGCCAAATTAAGAAATATCGGTAACACATGCATATCTATTAATGATATTAGTGAACAATGCAAAAAGCAAAGGATACCATTTGTCGCAATTAGTACACACGACAACTACTTCATAAGTTCATATGACCAATCAGTTAGACCACATGGTTAAATTCATTCATAGATGAACAATAGATGAACAACTAACAAAAGTCGAGAAGGATCCTTACAAAAACAATGATTGGTCAGGAATTTGGAAGGAGGGAGGGTCTATTATTAACGCTAGTAAAGGCGCATGTCATGCCAACTCTACAAAGTTAATTCCATTTACAAAAATCACATCGGAAAAGTATTGTGCATTCATGTTCTAGTCTTAATATCCCTTAGGTAATCTTGTTTTCAGCTCAACGACGATCATGTCAAGCTAAACGAAGAGGACGCCGACAGGGCCACATTGTTCCCTGCCCACCACCGCCCACTTCCACACGCCACCATCCATGTTCACCGCCTGGATGCCGGCCCCAGCTCTCAAGGCCCTAGAACCGGTGCGCCCACGGGTCGCCGCGTTGGGTATGTACCCGCCGCCACCGCGTTGGACCTTCTCGTCCTACAATGCAATAGCCATTGCCTTAGTTGTCTACATCAGACATCTGAAATGAAACAAAAGTCAAATGCTACTAATTAGACGTAATACATCAAAATGTCAAACAGAGTCAACACTTTAATTATGCTTCATAGGATAAGAATCAAACATACATAGTTAAACCAAATACTTAACAAAGTGTCAACAACATTTCACAGATTTTTTCAGAATTTTTGAAGCACTAACCTGGCTTGGCTCAATGCCAATGTGGTTCAGCATATCAATGCATAGATGTAGGAATCATCCTTGTACTCTGCACAAACAAGGGAAAAACATGAGCTTTCATGTTTCCGTGTATTATAGTTGAGCAGAAGCGATACATGGACAGTAGTATGAATGTACAACAGTGGGAAAGTTGAGGTTCCCTGGGCTGAATGTCGATGAAAGGTGCCTCCCATTTGCCCTTGTAGTCCAGGTTCCTAATTATCTGACTACACAAATATCCCATGTCAGAAGTTGCAATGCCAATGCACACTGTTGTTTGTCTACAATTTGACTATCTAATCTTACTCTAGCAGAAGTACCTTTTGCATCCATGGTCTCTTGCACCGGGGTACGTACCAAACTCCTAACTTCTTACAACTGATGATATTGTTAGGCGATGGAATTTGGAGTAACTTCTTGCTGACAACTGATGATATTGTTGGGCATTCATCACGGTGCCTTCTAAAGACAAGGCATGACAGAAACACAAAGCACAACCCAAGCACATTGGTTTATGTACCATACTCATTGTAAAAAATTAGAAGCTTCTGTAAGATGTGACACTGTTTACATGTTTGGAGTGAATTGCATCCTCGTACAAAGGATAGAAGAACTGAATGCTTATGTACTTATAAAATACAAAAGTGAAAAGGGTAATTAAATCATGTTGGGTTAAAAACCTTGCGTTCCCATGGTTCTTTCTCAGATCAAAGAACTCAAAGTATCAGCAGTGGATATTGGAGCCAGGAGAAGAAATGACGTGACCTTCACCCACATCCTTAATGGCCAGCCTCATCTCCATGCCCAGGACGATCTGAAGCCTCCCTCAATAATTTGACACCTGCACGATGACCGACCGTCAGATCACAACACTCGGCTTGGGCAACGAATTCGAGGGATTTCTAGACCAAGCGTTGAGAGTACCTAGGGGTCACCTTGGTTTTTGTACACGACAAAGAGGAGTGCGGGAGGCGAGCCCCAACCCATCGAGACCACGATGCCTTGAGAGAAAGCTAGGGGAGGCGATGGTGAAGCACGACATCATGGCGCACGTGCCCTACGTCTCAACGCTACAGTCGAGCGTCGCCATGTAGCCGCACAACAGCTTGCACTCCATGAGTTACATACTATTTTCTCTCACACGACGAACGCCATCCGCCCGTCACTGAGACCCATCCTCTCAACCCTGCTGCTCCACGATCACGCGACGCCGTGTTAGTTAATGCAGAAACATAGGAGGCGGGCATCGTAAGGTAAAAAGTCCAGTTTGGACGGGATGAAAGACGAACCAAAATAAAGCAAAATTGGACAGGGAAGGGGGTGGATGAGGAGGCGAACATACAACGAGGTCGGGGTGGCTGTGGCCGAAGCATGAGGCTCGGCCTCCTCGCCGATGACCAGATCCGCCGTCAGAGATGATGAGGTCATCAGCCCCGTGACCTGGATCCCGCCAACAGGGTGATGCAGAGGAGAGGTGCGGCGGCGTCCTACGGGTGAGGATGGCGGGGGAGGTGAGGGAGCAGCTGAGCGCGGTGGTGCGGCTGCGTCCCTCGGGAAGACGAACGGCAAGCGGCCCGAGGCGGGAGGCGGCGAGGGGGAGAGAAGAGTCGTGCGGTGCGGGGTGAAAGCCCGACTCGCTCGGTTTGTAGCAGGGTACTGCTATAATCGTAACATTTCCTTTGATGTAATTTGACTACGTATGGAAAGAATAATCAGTGATTGACCGACTTATGGTAAGTTAATTAATTTAGATTTGATTTTTAAATATTTATTAGAGATTAACCGTGATTGATTCTCTCCCATAAAGACATTACTAAATAATTTGTGTCCACATGGAAAGTTCTGATCCGTTTGGCTTTCGGTACATGGGATGGTGGAAGGAAAGACGAAAATAAACCGGACGAAAATAAACCAGACGAATAATAACAGTGGACGCAATCCTAGCAACTGCTCCATTAAGAGTAGAGATAATGCCTCAGGATGAGGAGGTCACAATTAGGGTATGGCAAGAAGAACTTTTTTGGAAAGCTTTGATTCTGGTGATAATTACCATATTCGAAATTTCCTTAGTTATAGCCTTACCATACATGGATTGATTTATTACTATAATTATCATAATTGAGATTTCTAAGTTTATAGCCTTACCATACGTGGATTAATTGTGATTGATTACCATAAATACGTTGGGTATTGTCGGCCAGACGAGAAAGAGAAAAACCGATGGGAGGGGGGTGGTGGGAGGTGGGACGAAGAAAAACCGGTTGAAAAAAACCGGTTGAAAATAAACCAGTTGAAAGTGGGGGGGGGGGACTATTCAACCAATTCGTCCATTAGGAGTAGAGATAGACCAAAGGAAAAGTAACATGTTTATTTGTCTGGACCATTAACTTAGCAAGATCAACAATCTCATCCAAATTGGCAACCTTTCATTTGCTCGCACATTATCAATGTAAGTATCTTCAATGTCCCTATGTGGATAAACAAATTTAGATGGTGGCCTGTAAAATCCCCTTGTTAAAATATCAACTTCCTTCTTAGGATTTTGTGTGTACTCTCAAATTCTCTTCTGATCAGTCGCATCATAAGGCAGTTCATCTAAATTAATTTCTCTCTGAATGGAAGACTTCAGGAGATTACTTTGCTGCAACAATTGATATATTTTACGTCTAACAGGTGACCTTGGCGAGCCCACATCAAAATACCATTCCATAGCCTAGATCAATCAAGGCCATAGAAAAACAATTAGAAAACTAGGGCAAAAATTACCGTACTAGACTAGATAGAACATGCACAAGAGCGGAAGATGTGCCCATGCGATCTTACTACCTCGAAATTGAACCGCGGTTATGTGCTTGCCGCTGTCGATCTGCAATTGAAGGCTTGCCGCCGGCGTTCAGGCAACATAAGGCAGGATGAGACGAGCAGAGGGAGGCGAGTTGGGGAAGCAAAGAGGCCGGCAGTTGCCATCATCATACATGCTATAGATCGATAATAAACCTAATTATTGATTAAGTGACGAATAGGCCTGGTAGTGGGCACGAGAGACAATTCGTATCTGGGCTTTTGGGCCTTTTACTTGTCCATTCACGTGGGCTTGGCAGCTTGATGGGGTCACGCTTCATATTCTGTTGGGTTCAGGCCGAGTAAGTCGTACAAATATGCACGTAGCTCGCAAGTTTTGTTGGGTACAACTGAACCCAACGGCAGTACGTTGGATCCGCCACTGTTTGGAGTTCCAGGCGGAAAATTACTCGATTTTCTCGTTTCCGAACGGGGGATCGACGCTAACCCAGAGAAAGTGGGTGCCATACTCCGGATGAAACGCCCTATGCGTGTGCATGATGTCTAGAAGCTTACTGGTTGTTTGGCCGCCCTAAGTCGATTCATTTCTCGCCTCGGTGAAAAGGCACTGCCTCTTTACCGACTGATGAAGAAGTCAGATAAGTTCGAGTGGACTCCTGAAGCTGACGCAGCATTTGCAGAGCTCAAAGCCCTGCTTTCCACCCAGCCGGTGCTTACTGCTCCAATCAGCAAAGAGCCTTTACTGCTTTACATTGCAGCCACTGGACAAGTCGTCAGTACAGTACTTACGGTCGAACGGGAAGAAGAAGGAAAAGCTTACAAAGTTCAGCGCCCAGTATACTATGTCTCTGAAGTTTTGACTCCATCAAAGCAAAGATATCCACATTATCATAAACTTGTTTATGGGATTTATATGACCACGAAGAAGGTTGCACATTACTTCTCTGATCACTCTATTACAGTCGTCAGTGACGCTCCATTATCAGAGATCCTGAACAATAAAGATGCAACTGGTCGAGTGGCAAAGTGGGCGATTGAACTCCTTCCCTTAGATATCAAGTTCGAGGCAAAGAAAGCTATCAAGTCCCAAGCAATAGCAGATTTCCTCGCCGAGTGGATTGAACAACAACTGCCGACTCAAGTCCACTCGGAGCACTGGACCATGTTCTTTGATGGTTCCAAGATGCTGAATGGTTTCAGTACCGGGGTGGTACTGGTATCCCCCGAGGAGACAAGCTCAGATATGTCCTCCAGATTCACTTTGGTTCCTCCAATAACGAAGCAGAATATGAAACACTCCTGTATGGGTTGCGTATGGCCATCTCACTCAGGGTTTGTCGCCTCATGGTCTATGGCGACTCAGATTTGGTAGTCAATCAAGTGATGAAGGAGTGGGACTCAGAAGCCCAACCATGACTGGTTACTGCAACACGGTGAGGAAGTTGGAAAAGAAGTTTGAGGGGTTAGAGCTCCATCATGTACCCCGACTGAAAAATCAAGCAGCAGATGATTTAGCAAAGATAGGCTCCAAGAGAGAAGCTATTCCCAGCAATGTGTTCTTGGAGCATATTCATGCACCTTCAGTTCAAGAAGATCCCTTCGCTGAAGAGCCCCCGCAGCCTAGGAGTGCCACAGATCCGACTGAAGTCGAGGTCCCAGCCGTGGTCAACTTAATCATGGAGGTGTTGGTCATCACTCCTGACTGGACAGTGCCATACATTGCATATATCCTTAGGAAAGAGCTCCCAGAGGATGAAGAAGAGGCTCGACAGATCGTCCGTCGATCCAAGGCCTTCACTGTAATAAGAGGACAACTGTTCAGAGAAAGTGCAACTGGGGTCAGCCAGAAATGCATAACACTAGAAGAAGGCCGAATGATCATCCACGACATCCATTCAGGGACATGTGGTCGCCATGCGTCCTCTCGGACCATTGTGGCTAAAGTATACCGAGCTGGATTTTATTGGCCACGAGCAAATGAAATGGCGAAAGATATAGTCGACAGATGTGAAGGCTGCCAGTTTTACTCCAATATGTCGCACAAACCTGCATCAGCCCTGAAGACCATCCCACTCGTCTGGCCCTTTGCGGTTTGGGGATTGGACATGGTTGGTCCACTGAGAACTGGTAGGAGCGGTTTCACTCATGTGCTTGTAGCAGTCGACAAGTTTACCAAATGGATCGAAGCCAAGCCTATTAAGAATCTTGAAGCTAGCACTGCTGTCAGCTTCATCAGAGAGTTGATTTTCAGATAAGGGGTTCCGCACAGCATCATCACTGACAACGGATCAAACTTCAATTTTGATGAGTTCAAAACCTTCTGCGCCTCACAAGGCACACGAGTCAACTATGCTTCAGTCGCCCATCCCCAGTCGAATGGACAAGCAGAAAGAGCAAATGGCCTGATTCTCAAAGGACTGAAACCCCAACTGATGCGAGATCTCAAGCATGCGGCGGGCGCCTGGGTTGATGAACTTCCATCAGTTCTCTGGGGATTGAGGACAACTCCTAATCGGTCGACTGGCCGAACTCCATTCTTCTTGGTCTATGGGGCTGAAGCTGTTCTACCGAGTGACTTGCTTCGTAATGCACCACGAGTTGAACTCTTCTCTGAAGATGAAGCAGAACAAGTTCGGCAAGATGCAGTCGACCTCCTAGAGGAGGAAAGAGAGATGGCCTTGATCCGGTCGACCATTTATCAACAAGACTTGCGTCGATTCCATGCTAGACACGTGAAGGATCGAGCCTTTCAAGAGGGAGACTTGGTTCTTCGAGTGGATCAGCAGAAACCACACAAGCTCGCCCCAGCTTGGGAAGGTCCCTTCATTGTCACCAGAGTGCTCCACAATGGAGCATACCACCTTTACAGTGTCGAGCATAAGAAGGACGAGTCACGGGCTTAGAACGCGGAGCTTCTCCGCCCCTTTTATACTTAAGTACTGGTTCGAATAAAATGTAATAAGAAATACCTTTGTAATTTGTTTATCAAAGATAAGAGCTTTACAGTCCTCTGGCACAATTGTTGTTGCTTCTGTTTAAGTCTGAAAACCCCTAGTGGGTGACTTAGCTGCGAATCCGTTTCACCTAAGTTCGAAAGAAAATCCTACCGAGTGGTGAGCAAGCCTCTCATTTAGGGGCTTAGCTGCGAACCTGTTTCGCCTAAGTTTTCAAAATCCTACCGAGTGGTGAGTAAGCCTCTCACTCAGGGGCTTAGCTGCGAACCCGTTTCGCCTAAGTTTTCAAAATCCTACCGAGTGGTGAGCAAGCCTCTCACTCAGGGGCTTAGATGCGAACCCGTTTCGCCTAAGTTTTCAAAATCCTATCGAGTGGTGAGCCAGCCTCCCACTCGGGGGCTTAGCTACAGTCCAGTACTCGCCTAAGTTTGTAAAATCTTATCGAGTGGTCAGCCAGTCTCCCACTTGGGGGCTTAGCTGCAGTCCAGTACTCACCTAAGTTTGTAAAATCCTACCGAGTGGTGAGCCAGTCTCCCACTCGGGGGCTTAGCTGCAGTCCAGTACTCGCCTAAGTTTGTAAAATCCTACCGAGTCGTGAGTAAGCCTCCCACTCGGGGTCTTAGCTGCAGTCCAGTACTCGCTTAAGTTTGTATAATCCTACCGAGTAGTGAG
>NC_041384.1:351253582-351311802 GCF_002162155.2 Triticum dicoccoides | reverse complement strand
TACTCGCCTAAGTTTGTAAAATCCTACCGAGTGGTGAGCAATCCTCCCACTCGGGGGCTTAGTTGCAGTCCAGTACCCGCCTAAGTTTGTAAAATCCTACCGAGTGGTGAGCAATCCTCTCACTCGGGGGTTTAGCGGCAGTCCAATACTCGCCTAAGTTTGTAAAATCCTACCGAGTGGTGAGCCAGCCTCCCACTCGGGGGCTTAGCTGCAGTCCAGTACTCGCCTAAGTTTGTAAAATTCTACTGAGTGGTGAGCAATCCTCCCACTCGCGGGTTTAGCTGCAGTCCAGTACTCGCCTAGGTTTGTAAAAACCTACCGAGTGGTGAGCCGTCCTTCTCCTTTGGAGCTGCGCCACAAATACAATGTACGCTCCATCTCCATCTGCAAGGACGATGAGGTGAAAGTCGACTACAATCCTTTCCCTAAGAGCTGCATCACAAGTACAACGTACGCTCCATCTCCATCCGCAGGGACGATGAGGTGCAAGTCGACTGAAATCCTTTCCCTAAGAGCTGCACCACAAGTACAACGTACGCTCCATCCCTACCCGCAAGGACGATGAGGTGCAGGTCGACCGCGTCCCTCTTCTCCGAGCTACGCCACAAATACAACGTGCGCTCCATCCTTGTCTGCAAGGACGACGAGGCGCAGGTCGACTGCAACCTTCTTCTTCGAGCTACGCCACAAATACAACGTGCGCTCCATCCTTGTTCGCAAGGACGACAAGGCGCAGTTCGATTGAAGTCTCCGTTTCAAGGCTGCATTTCAAACACGAAGGTCACTCCAAGTAGAGAGCAGATTCCAAAAGCAATCACAAGCATATTCAAAAGCAGTTTGGATAAATCCTAAAGTTCCAAGCGACAAATCAAAAGTATTCGAGCATCAAGCCTGGAGGAGTTTAATGGTTACAACAACCACTCGGCATTCCGAGGCAAATTTAAGACAGGTTTAAATCTCATAGTTTGTTCACTCAGCAAGAGGAGGGCTGGCGGGTTCGACGAATTCGTCCAAGTCAATTCCATCTGTGATCCGAGTGGCAGCAGCGATGAAAGTCTCCATAAAGGACTAGAAGTCGTGCC
This sequence comes from Triticum dicoccoides, assembly GCF_002162155.2. Taxonomy (NCBI): domain Eukaryota; kingdom Viridiplantae; phylum Streptophyta; class Magnoliopsida; order Poales; family Poaceae; genus Triticum; species Triticum dicoccoides. The sequence continues at coordinate 351,310,720 of NC_041384.1, read as the reverse complement.
TTTTGGTGTTGGGGACCTTGATCGCCGCCAGCTTGTCTTCATGAGCTTCCTTGCAGTGGACCCTTACCAAGTACAATGCCACGTCAGCACCACACCGGGCAGAGGACTTCTTCCACTCTTGCACTCGACCAGGAATCTCGTTGAGCCGAGTCATCAGAGATTCGAGGTCATTTTGAAGCGTCGCCCTTGGCCAGAGTGATGAGTCGATCCATGAAACTGCCACCTTTAGACGTGCGAGGTAACTTGTGACACTAGCGACACGGGATTCCAGTCGAAGCACATTCATGGCAGCCTCATCGCCGACCGGAGAAATGATAGGGTCTAAACTCGTCTCGATCCTTCCAGTTTCCTCGTCAAAGTTTTGGTAGAATTTTGCAGTCAAAGAGTTAGTGAGTCGACTGGACAGGATTAACTTGCAAGGAGTAAAGCAGTCGGATTAAAAGGAGTACCTTCCAGCATAAGATAGAGCTTCTTGGCAAGAGTTCTCAGATAGGCTTCCGTGTCATTTCTCTTACGAACCGTGGACTCCAGCTTCTCATTCAGAGCAATCTTATCCTTCTTCAGACGAGTTACCTCTCGGTTGGACTCATTGAGAGAGGACTTCAGCTTGTTTACTTCTCCTTCCAACGCTCCGACCGAAGCCAGCTTCTGGTCTGCAAGGGCAGTCTTATCTTGAGCTTCCTTCTGCGCAGCTGCAAGGTCCAAGTCCTTCTTCTCCAGAGCCAACCTCATTTTCTCTGCAAAAGAAGCAATCGGATCAAACAAGAGATTGAAGAAATATCTTAAAAGACGATCGACGTGAACAGTCGACAGGCAGTTACCTTCCATACCAACAGCTTCATCTTGAGCTTTCTTCAACTTTTGTTGGGCCAGCTCCAAGTCGAGGTTGAGTTGCCTCTGCTTCTCCTCAAATTCGGCAAACTTAGAAATGAGAGTACAAGATTTCTGCAGAAGGTAAAAGACATGTCAATCGACAATATCAAAGATTATTAACTTCCGAGTGAATAAAACTTAAAAGTTTACTCAGACCCAGTCGACTGCGGTCCCGGGGACTACACCGAGCGGGTGCACTTGGCGTGCCCCCACTAATTCAGATCCCACTCGGGCGGTCCGCCTGGGTCGAGTGGAAGAAAGGAAAGGGAAAAGTACTCAGACCCCAGTCGACTGCCCGCAGTCGACTGCGGTCTCGGGGACTACACCTAGCGGGTGCACTTGGCGTGCCCCCACTGATTCAGACCCCGCTCGACCGGTCCGCCCGGGTCGATAAAAGAAGAGAGAAGAAAGAGAGAAGAACTATTCAGACCTCGGCCGACTGCCAGCAGTCAACCGCGGTCTCGGGGACCACACCTAGTGGGTGCACTTGGCTTGCCCCCACTGGTTCAGATCCCACTCGGACGGTCCGCCCGGGTCGAGTGGAAGAAAGGAAAGGGAAAAGTACTCAGACCCCAGTCGACTGCCCATAGTCGACCACGGTCTCGGGGACTACACCCAGTGGGTGCACTTAGCGTGTCCCCACCGGTTTAGATCCCACTCGCCTAGGCCGAGTGGAAGAGCGCAAATGTTAAAGACAGCAAAACACCCAGTGGGTGTACAGATTCTACGCAAACAATAAGAGATTGTATGAAAGAAAATATTTCAGGTAGCATATCCTAATAGAATAAGGTCAGTCGAAAGCCTACTTACCTGGACATTGGCCCGAAGAGCCACGCTGGCATCGTAAGCAGCCTAGCTATTCTCGTGCACCGTCTTCATCCGCTCCATCATCACGTTAGCCTGACGGATGGCCTCCGCAGCCCCATCCGACTGGTTTTCTGGAATATGGTAGTTGGTGAAGAAGGGGGCAGACGACCCAGGTGCGGCATCTTGGAGCTCCGAAGCATGAGGTTGGACGACTGAAGGAAACACCTGTACAATTGACGGTGCAGGGCGCTCACTCGACAATGGACAACAAAAGTTACAGAGGCCCCACCTGCGTCTTCAGATTGCCGGACGGTTGGTGTTGTCATCGGTCCCTGCTGAGACGTCTTGCTAGCTGCTACTTTTTTGTCCTTTCTGGGCCTAGGGACCACATCTTCTTCATCATCCGGAAGCTCGATGACGTTGGGTGGGGCTGCAATTAAATCAGTCGACCCCAAGTGAATCGCCAGAATTTAATCGACCAAATAATCAAGAAGAAGATCATGAGAGTTTTACCTGGGTTGGAGGTAACCGCGTCTTCCATTTCCTCATCTCGGTATTGGTAGGAAGAAGTTCCAAATGTAGCAGCACTGCAAATGTCAATATTCAGTCGGTTATGTTCTGTTGCTCGAGTCGACCAAAAGATCGGGTCAGATGATTACCCGAAGATGGTGGGGATGGTCACTTTGATTTTGGGCAAAGCCTTCGGTGGTTTGGAGGAGGTGGCCTTTAATGCTTTCGGCGCAGGAGGCGGCACAATCTTGAGCTGTTTCGATACCTTCTTAGTCAGCGCCGGGGAAGACGTCTGAGGGCGCTTCGAAGATTGCCCAGTCGGTGCGGCCACCAGGTAAGGGTGCTCGCCGGGTCGTGAGCATGCTTGGACCTCCTCTCTCCGTGAGGAGCCGAGTCGACCTCTTCTTCATCACTCGAGTCGTCGCTCTCCTCGTCCTCCTCTGCATCTGAGTGCCACTCACCACTCTCGCCCCCGCTCGCCCCTTCCTCGACATTTTGCTCCTGCACTCCATTGGGCATCGAGTACATATCAATAAGAGCCTGAAAAGACAATGAACGAAAGAGATACAGTCGACCCTCAACAAGATGTTACACAGTGAATCGAGAAGATACTTGACAATGCAGAATCATACCTGTTCCGGCTGGCGCAAATGGTTGAATGGAATCACCCTCCTAGACCCCCGGGGATTATCTTTGTTGCCAGTGATTCCTTTCAGCCACTTCTCCACCGTGTCTTCACTAACGTCCTCCGGGTGGATCCGAGTGGAGTCCTCGAGTCCCGAGTACATCCACATCGGATGGTCACGGGCTTGGAGTGGTTGGATGCGTCGACTGAGGAAGACCTCCAGCAGGTCCATACCAGTCACTCCGTCGCGGACAAGTTGGACGACCCGCTCGACCAGCACCTTCACCTACGCCTTCTCTTCCGGGATCATCCTCAAGGAGGAGGGATTCTCCACTCGAGCCAAGGAAAAGGGGGGAAGTCCAGTCGACTGACCCGGGGTCGGCTGGTCCTTGCAGTAAAACAAGGTCGACTGCCAGCCCCAGACCGAGTCGGGAAGGATCATAGCTGGGAAGGTGCTCTTGTTCCTCATTTGAATTCCAAGGCCCCCGCACATCTGTATCACGTGCGTCCTCTCGTCACTCGGGTTGGCCTTCTTGACCGTCTGGGAGCGACATGTGAATATGTGCTTGAAGAGACCCCAGTGCGGTCGGCAACCCAAGAAACTCTCGCACATGGACACGAAGGCAGCAAGGTACACGATGGTGTTTGGAGTTAAGTGGTGAAGTTGAGCCCCGAAGAAGTTCAAAAAACCACGAAAGAAAGGGTGGCGAGGCAAAGAAAACCCACGGTCGACATGAGTGGCGAGGAGAACACACTCACCCTCCTGCGGCCGCGACTCGGTCTCGTTCCCCGGGAGCCGCGCCGATTCGTGGGGGATCAGTCCCCCTCAACCAGATCGTCGATGTCGTCTTGGCTGATCATCGAGCGGATCCAGTCGCCCTGGATCCAGCCTGGCGGCAGGCCGGACCTTGACGAGGATCCACCCCGACTGGTCCTCTTTCCTTTCGCCTTCGCCGTTGCCTTCTTTGCACGCTCCATCGCCACCGTCTTCTCCTTCCCCATGGCAGCAAATCGAGTCCGAGCGGGGCTACGATGCCGAGAGCGGAAGTAGGCGCAGCGGAGAAAATCTGAGGAAGAAGAAGGAGAATGAGGGCGCACTGTTCAAAAGCCCGGTCCGGTGCCTTTTATAAGGACACTTCCGAGTGACTGACTTGTAGGCTCGGACGATCCTATCAAATCCCGCAACAGTCACGCGCGCGATACATGGCAAAAAAGGTGGCACGGGGATCGAGGGGACCTGCCTAATCTGTCCTAATTACCGCGGCCTCCCCCGCCCGGCGCGCTTCCCGAAATTTGAATCCCGCGAAATCCGCGGACAGCAGAACAACTTGTCAGACAGAACACATCCTCCGCATCATCACTCGGAACTCTTCCGTAAAAGTTCACTCGACAAAAACTAAGAATGGATCAAGGCGACTGAAAAAGAAGTTGGTGTGGTCACCTCAGTTCATTGATTTAGAACAAGATATACTCATAGCACGAAAAATGAGTCAGAAGTGTTCTCAACTTATCGGAGTAATGGGCCATGGGTAGGCTAACCCGAGGCCCAAAACCTTTCAAAACAGCGGGGCTGACTGCGCCCCTCGAGACGACAGATGAAGAGCCGCCTTCTGGAGGACGGCTGAAGGAACAGTTGGCTGCCCGCATGCATCCGAGGCCCAGAGGCGAGGTCAAGACCGACCGACTCCCGCCTGGCGGCTTCCAGAGAAGCCGGCCGTGGGGAGTCGGCCCACGGCACCAACAAAGCCCATGCCCTCATCAAGGGGATGGGACAGGGAGTGGCAACAGTGAAGCCCACTCCCTCCCCTTTTCCAAGAGATGGCTAGGCCACAGTGCGATTTACCAATGGAGATCTCCGTCTGGCGCGGCACTGTTGCCATGCCACCCCTGACATCAGCAACAGTGGGCGGAGTCCTGTGCCCACGACGGCCTGTCAGTACGGTCCGCGGATGACGGGCCCTACCAGTCAGTGAGAGTCCAGAAGACGGCAGGAGCGCCACCAGTCGGACCCGTAGGGAGCCGGGACCCGGGAGTCGGCCTGCCCCTCCAATGGGTTCCCCGTGCCATTAACCAGACGAGACCGGGAGTGGCTACAGTGATCACCCACCAGACGGTGGGGCTGTAGCCACGACCCTGTCACACCCTAGCTAGTTCATGCATTAGAGTGATTGCATCATGTTTAAATTTCCCAGAAAGATGAAATGGGGATGATAGAACTCCCAGCACCCCCTGGAACAACTAGGGTTTACTAAAAACTTTTTCAATGAACCTGAAATGCCCTTATAAAAAGTCCACCCTTTTTGTTTTGGGTTAAAACCTTTGACAAAAATGGTGCACATTTTTATAGAACATCTTAAGGTCATTGGCTTAATCCATATAGTATTTGCATTTGGGCATTTAAATGCTATAAAATATTTTAAATGCTCAAATAATTCTGGAAATAAGTGTGGGATGTTGGAAATAATCTAAACAGAGCCTATGATTATTTTCAGGACTTTTGTAAGTGCCTAACTATTTTTAATAAAGCTCTAAAGTTACAGAAATAATAGAAAATAAATAAAAACAGAAAAGCAGAGAGAGAGAGAAGGCCACTGGGCCACTCACCTGGACCTAGCCGGCAGCCCACCTGGCTGGCCCAGCTGGTGGCCTAACCCACCAGGGCCCATGCCAGTCATCCTCTACCTCTGCCAGTAGGCAGAGGAGGGAGACAGCGCACGCGCGCGCCATGGCGACACGCCACCTCCCTGCCTGCCTGCGTCCCTCACCACCGCGACGCCTGAACCGCCTCCCTGGCCTCCCCTCGACCCCCTGGACACCTCACACTCCCCACTGCTCTCTCCCTCGCTTCCCCGAAGCCATGGCTGACGCAGCCGCCGCCGTCTCAGCGCCATAGCCGTAGCCACCATCATCTCTGCGCCGCCCCATCGTGTCCACGAGCTCCGCCGCATCTCCCTTGACCTCCTCGCTAAGCTACGCAACGTCGGAAGCCCTGCAACGCCTTCCTCGACTTCTTCTTCAACCTTCGGGCTCCGAGATCGCCGCGACCCCGCGCTTGACTCGCTGCCTCCCCGAGCTCTCCGAGGCCATCGATGCACTCGCCGTGAGCTCCTCTCTCTTCCCCCCTAGCCACGTCGAGCTGCCCCCTAACCCCGTTGGCCATCACGGCCGAGAGCTCGGCTCTGCCGGCCATGTCGCTGTCGTGGCCACAGACGCATAAGCTCGAAACCGAGCGTGTCACCGCACTCACCACACCCCCAGGAGCTCAACACACTAACCCACATGCCTCGCCGTGCCCCGTAGCCTCGGATTCATCCTCACCCGAGCTCCAGCCGTCGCCAAACTCGTCGCCGTCGCCTTTTCTGACCACCCCGAGCCCAAACACCACCACCACTAGACGCGGACGAGTCTCCTCGTCATGTAGAGCCTCTCCGCCGTGCAAATGGTCGCCTGTGGGCGTTTTCCGAAGCTCTCCGCCGCGTCTGTCGTCGCCGGCGTCAAGCCGCCGGCGAGTTGACCTCGTTTGACCAGGGGTTTAAATCCCCTAGGTCAATGATAGGTGGGCCCAGAGCCCTACTAATTTTAGTTTAGCACTAATTAACTTTTAGTTAACCCAATAGGTCACTCACATGCGGGCCCAGGCCCCACTGACAGTTTAGTTAGTGTTAACTTAACCCTGTTAATTAGTTGTTTCACTGATGTGTGGGTCCCAGCCGTCAGGTTTGACCTGGGCTGGCGCCTTTGACTCGCTAACGTCACAGTGACGCAGTGCTGACGCAATTATTTATTTTCTAGATTTATTCTTATATAGGAAATTCCAGAAAATAGCCTAAACTTCTAAAAATCATAGAAAATCAACCATAGCTCCAAATCAAACAAATTATATATGTAAAATGATCACAAAAATTCAATATTTCCATCTGTAATGGTTTCATGCATGACAAAACACTTTAACCCTGCTGTTTAGGTGAAACAAGCTAATACACATATAATGCATAAGAACTTAAGCTTCCATTTGAATCTTTGATTCAAATGGACCCATTTCAACTTGTTTCACATTGCATTAGGCAGGACACCTCATTTTGCCAGGTCATAGCATGCATCATATTGTTGCATATTGCCATGTGTTGATTATATTATGTGGTATCTTTCGTGGTAGGTTCTGCCTCCGAGGATATCTCCGAGTATCCAACTGAAGGGCAGTACCCTACTACCACTCCATCAGGCAAGCAACACCATTAATCATATCGATACAATCCCATGTTCTCGCCTCTGCTCTCATTTACTGCATTAAGATAACAACGTTTCAAACTGTTGTGTGCTACGGTAGTTGAACCCCTATCCTCTGCATGACCTGTCATTGCCACAGTAACTAGATGAAACCCACTAGCATGTGTAGGAGTTGATTGAGCCATGTATGTGTTTCCTACCTTGCTATGCCTGCTATGCTTAGAGTTGTGTCAGGTATGGTTCATCTGGGCGATGGGCTAGAGTGAAATGATTATGTCGGTAATGTGAGGGATGTGTTGAACATGATTTGGTAAAGGTATCGATGAGAGGCCATGTAGGAGTACATGGTGGGTTGTTTCATTGAGGCCGTCCCTAAGAACTGAGATCTGTATGTGTGATTTAAGAATCAGCTACTACCATGCATTGGGATCCTTAATTGACCCTCTCGGCTTCTTAATCACCCTAGTACTCTGTCCAGGAGTTGCAATTAGTTTCTGGTGTTTGTAGGTTATGTGTTGGCGGTCGTGCGTAGTGCTGACCCTAGGGGTGGGCTATGATGCGGTAGATACACTGTGGCACGGTGTACCGAGTCACCCGTTTGGTGTCTCGGGAACCCTGTTCACATCGTTCGGGGCCGTATGTGGAAACCTCGGCCGGACTCCCTGCGGATGGAACCTGGATAGGCGATAATCCTGGACTAGAGACTTGAGTGTTTAGGTAGGCCGTGGCCGACACCCTCGTTGGGCTTCCGCTTGAAGGTTGCCGAGTACATGTCGTGTAAACGACGGTAAGTGGTGAGAACGTGTATGAAGAAGTACACCCCTGCAGGGTTAACATCATCTATTCGAATAGCCGCGTCCGCGGTAAAGGACTACTTGGTTGCCTATACAGTTCATAGACAAGTTAATGGTTACTACTAAAAGACTCAAGATAAGTGTGAGTACCGAGGATGGCCCTCTCGTGGGATGACGAGGGAGGATCCCCGGTGGAGTATTGTGTTGGTGATTAGTGGACTCGTGTACGAAAACTATTTTACTAGTGGTGTCTCGTAGGATAGCTTAGCCAAGAGTCAAAGCTGGCTTGCTGCAATAACTCCACCACCTTCTTGAGAATGAGCATGTATAGTAGGTTCTGTTGTAAGACTTGCTGAGTACCTTTGTACTCATGTTTGCTTTAATTACTGTTTTCAGACGACAACACCGCCCCCTCCGATGGGTTTTATGTAGACCTCGACGTCGATGAGTAACTTGCCACCTAGGTGGTGATCCTGGCCATGGAGGGCCCTTTGTAGATAGACAGGCTTCGACAAGCCTTCTTTCTTTCTAGTGTCTGTACTCAGACTATTTGCTTCCGCATGTGCTTGTATGCTTGTATGACTTGAGTGTCGGGTCATGTGACCCCTACCTGTATGAACATGTTATGTATGGCTCTCTGGAGCCTTTTAAATAAAGTACTTGAGTTGTAGAGTTTTGTTGTGATGCCATGTTGTATTTGCACATATCGAGCATATTGTGTGTATGATTGAAATGCTTGGTATGTGTGGGATCCGACAATCTGGTTGTTTATCCTTGGTAGCCTCTCTTATGGGGAAATGTAGTCTAGTGCTCCTTGAGCCATAGTAGTCCGCTACAGCCCGGTTCACAGGAGTCCTGCTAGCCCAGCACTACTGCTCAGGACACTTTACTGGCCGGCATGTGATTCACTTCGTTCCTATGTCTGTCCCTTCGGGGAAATGTCACGCGGTGATTTCCGAGTCCTGCCTAGCCTGCTACAGCCCGGGTTCCCCGGAGTCCTGTTAGCCCAGTGCTACAGCCCGGATTCACTCACTGATGACCGACATGCTCGATGTGATTCATGTATGCCTGTCTCCATAGGTCTGTGCCGCTTTGGGTTCACGACTAGCCATGTCTGCCCGGGTTCTCTGTCATATGGATGCTAGCGACACTATCATATACGTGAGCCAAAAGGCGCAAACGGTCTTGGGCCATGGTAAGGCGACACCCGTGGGAATACCGTGCGTGAGGCCGCAAAGTGATATGAGGTGTTACCGGCTAGATCGATGTGACTTGGAATCGGGGTCCTGACAGACCCCATGACCAAGCCTGCGTCATCAGAGGCACGGCTACAGTAAACAGCAGTCGGCAAGACCCGCAAGCGGCGGGTATGGCCTGTCGGCTTCGTACCAGACCAGCCAGCGGGGCCCGCCAGTCGACGGGCCCCAGTAGTCGGCGGAAGGGCCGGCGGGCGAAGAGACTGACGGCTGGGCCCTGCGCGCAAACAATTTTACATTGTACGCCTGGGGGGTAGGCCTATATAAACCCCCAGGGCACCCATGCAAAGGGTTGGAAACCATTAGAACTAGACCAGTTCCTAGAGGGGGGAGAGAGCCGACCCTGCCTTCTCCTACCTTCGGCATATAGCTCGAGGAGCACCCTTGTATTCACTTTGCCTTAGTGATCATGCGGAGACCCCGCAGAGCAGGACTAGGGGTGTTATCTCCTAGGAGAGCCCCGAACCTGGGTAAAGTACGCCGACGTTCGAGTCTACGCCTCATCCCGTTTCCAGGCACTGGCGACGTTCTACTCGCCCCCACCATGATAAGCCATCCATTGGCATATGTCGCACCCAACCCCCGACATTTGGCGCCCACCATGGGGCCAGGTGCACCGTCGTCCGGAGACCTGTTCTGGACGGGAACCCTCTTTCTCCCTGACGAGCGCAGCCAGCCTGGCACGCCAGACGGAGTCTGCGCCGACGCGCTGCATGGCGCTAAAATCGCCCGCGCGGCCAGTTGCCTCGCCGATCTTGTCGGCGAGGTCTGTCTCTCCGATGAGCCCGCATCCGACGCGGGCATAGGCGGCCCCGAGAGCCTCCTCGCAGGCCTCCTCGATCAACTCCATGTCGCTAGTGAGCCAGGTGGGGACTTGGAGTCCGTAGGCTCCACTGATCCGATGTTGGTCGACTCCGACACCCCGTCACTTGACACGTTCCCAACCAACGTGGTGGTCTACGACGAGCCGCTCCCTTGCACGGAGAGCGGCGGAAACACCATCACGGAAGTGCTTGTCATTGATCATGGCGAGCACTCCAGTGGGGGTGATTATGAGCCGCTCCCTTGGCCGCCGAGAGGGAGTCGGAGAGAATGACGCCCGCCACCGGATCGACCGTCTCCACCGATCCCTGGCGCTTGAGGAAGAAGATGAGTTGGGTCCGCCATGTTTCGGCCCCCGCATCCGAGACGAGCCCTTCCCCAAAGGGTTCACGCTCCCCAGAGACACACCCAAATACACCGGCTCCGTGAAGCCAGAAGACTGGCTAGTCGACTACTCCATGACCGTCAGCATAGCAAACAGCAACAAGCGTGTTGCCGTGAAGTACGTTCCGCGCATGCTCCAGGGCACGGCTCGGACATGGCTGAACAGCTTAAGGCCCCGCAACATAAACAGTTGGGCTGACTTCACCGACGCTTTCGTCCGCAACTTCACCAGTACATACAAGCGGCCTCCTAAACCTCGCCAGCTCTCCTTGTGCATGCAAGGCCCCGATGAGTCAGCTCGCGACTACCTCACGAGCTGGGCCGAGCTCCGCAACTCCTGCGAGGGCGTGCACGAGGTGCAGGCCATTGAGTACTTCACAGCGGGATGCCGAGAGGGCACCCTCCTCAAGCACAGGCTTCTCTGCGATGAGCCGGAGACCCTCGACGAGTTGCTGATCATAGCAGACAAATATGCCACGGCCGACTCCTCCATGAAGATGGAGATTCAAGTTAGTGCGACAGGCAAGGTGGCTCCTCAGGCTCCTCGAACCCCGGCTGGAGACACTAGTCAGCGTCAACAGTAGAACAACCACAAGCGCAAAGCCCCACAGCCGACTTCCACCAGTCGGCAGGTGGCGACAGTCGAAGACCAGCAGCCGGAAGGGCCTCCTCCGCCCAAATGCCAGAAGGGCGGCAACCCCAACTAGCAGTCGGCCTTCTCATATGAGCAGACTTTGGATGGACCCTGCAAATTCCATAGTGGTGCGAAGCTGTCCAACCACACCACTCGGAAGTGCCACTGGCTCACCAGGATCACCAAGGGAGACGGCCTTTTGCCTCCCCTACCTGCTGGGCAGCCGCCTCCTCCTCCGCCCCAGCAGCCGGCGGTCAGACCAGTCGGCGCGATACAAGATGAGTACCCAGAAGAGCATGGAGCCTATGTCGTGTTCACCAGCGTGGCCGATGATCGACGCAGCAGGCGGCTGCAGCAGCAGGAGGTGAATGCAGTAGCATCTGACACACCAGAGTTCATGCGTTGGTCTGAGAAGCCCATCAGTTGGAGCAGAGCTGACCACCCGGAAGTAAGGCCCAAACTCGGCTCCTACGCCTTGGTTTTGGACGCCACCTTTGCCACAGACAAGCGAGCTGCTCGCTTCTCCAGAGTCCTGATAGACGACGGCAGCATCATCAACATCCTATACAAGGATACCATGGAGAAACTAGGAATCGGACAGAGGCAGCTTCAGTCCAGCCGGACAGTGTTCCATGGCATAGTTCCGGGCCTTTCCTGCTCACCAATCGGCAAGATCTTGATTGACGTCCTCTTCGGAGACAAAGATCATTTCCGCCGAGAGTCAATTTGGTTCGAAGTGGTGGACCTGGAGAACCCATACCATGCGCTACTTGGCCGGCCTGCCCTGGCCAGGTTCATGGCTGTCCCCCACTATGCCTACCTCAAGATGAAGATGCCGAGTTCCAAAGGGATTCTGACCATAACTAGCGACTACAAGAAGTCGTCTGCCTGCACAACAGAGAGCAATAGGCTGGCCGAGTCCCTCGTGATCGCAGCTGAGAAGCGGCTACTTGACCGGGTTGTGGCGATGGCAAGTAAATAGCCAGAGATGCTGCCCGATCCTAGGGAGTCGGAAGCTGAGGGCTCGTTCAAGCCGACCAAAGAAACAAAGAAGATACCTTTGGACCCAGAGCACCCAGAGAGATACGCTATCGTAGGCGCCAACCTCGACAGCAAATAGGAAGGCGAGCTCATCGATTCCCTCTGTGAGAATCGAGACATCTTTGCATGGTCCCCCAAAGACATGCCAGGTGTCCCGACGGATTTCGCCGAGCACAAATTGCATGTCCGATATGATGCCAAGCCAGTCAGGAAGCCTTTGCGCCGCCTGTCAGAAGAGAAGAGAAGAGCTGTTGGAGAAGAGATAGCCCGGCTGCTGGCAGCCGGCTTCGTCATGGAAGTGTTCTTTCCAGAATGGCTAGCCAAACCGGTCCTGGTAATGAAGAAGAACAAGCAATAGCGAATGTGTATTGACTACACTAGCCTCAACAAAGCATGTCCATGGGACCCGTTCGCTTTGCCAAGGATCGACCAAGTGATAGACTCCACAGCCGGATGCGAGCTGTTGAGTTTCTTGGATGCATATTCAGGATATCACCACATCAGGTTGAACCCGGCCGATAGGTTGAAGACCGCCTTCATCACACCGTTTGGAGTCTTCTGCTACTTGACCATGACGTTCGGCTTGAGGAACACCGGCGCCACCTTCCAACGTTGCATGCAAAAGTGCCTCCTCAAGCAACTCGGCAGAAATGCTCACGTTTACGTGGACGATGTGGTGGTGAAAACAGAGAAGCGTGGAACACTGCTGGAAGACCTCAAGGAGACCTTTGAGAACTTGCGCCGATTTCAAATCAAGCTCAATCTGGAGAAATGTGTCTTCGGAGTACCAGCCAGCCAGCTCCTTGGCTTCCTAGTCTCTGAACGCGGCATAGAGTGCAACCCTATAAAGATCAAGGCTATTGAGAGGATGGAGGTACCCAGCCGACTGCTGGACGTACAGAAGTTCACCGGCTGTTTGGCATCCATCAGCCGATTCATCAGTCGGCTGGGCGAGAAGGCTCTCCCCCTATACCAACTCATGAAGGAGACCACTTTTTTTGAGTGGAACCACAAGGCGGACGAAGCTTTTCTCCAACTGAAGAAGATGTTGACTACTCCACCTGTCCTGGTGGCTCCGACTCCTAAGGAATCCATGCTCCTCTACATCGCCGCCACCAGTCGAGTAGTCAGCACAGTCATCGTAGTAGAGCGCAAGGAGGAAGGCAAGGCACTACCAGTCTAGAGACCGGTATATTATTTGAGTGAAGTACTGTCGAGCTCCAAGCAAAACTACCCCCAGATGTGCTACGGCGTGCAATTTGCCGCCAAGAAATTGAAGCCCTACTTCCAAGAACATCCAATCATTGTGGTCTGCACGGCTCCACTAGCTGAGATCATTGGGAGCCGGGATGCTTCAGGTCGAGTGGCCAAATGGGCCATAAATTTGGCCCCCTACACCATCTACTACCAGCCTCGCACCGCCATCAAGTCGCAAGCGCTGGCTGACTTCCTCGTCGACTGGGCCAAGACCCAGTATCTGCCGCCAGCGCCTGACTCCACCCATTGGCGGATGCATTTTGACAGCTCCAAGATGCGCACCAGCTTGGGAGCCGGCATCGTCCTCACCTCTCCCAAAGGCGACAAGCTCAAATATGTGCTGCAAATCCATTTTGTCGCCTCCAACAACGTCACCGAATACGAGGCACTCATTCACGGGCTCCGGCTGGCCAAAGAGCTCGGCATTCGCCAGATCCTGTGCTATGGTGACTCTGACTTGGTGGTCCAGTAGTTGTCAGGCGATTGGGATGCCAAAGACGCAAACATGGCGAGCTATCGCTTCCTCGTACAGCAACTCAGCGGATATTTTGAGGGGTGCGAGTTTCTCCATGTGCCAAGAAACGACAACGACCAAGCAGACGCCCTGGCATGAATCGGCTCCACCCGACAAGAAATACCGTCTGACGTCGCCCTTCAGCGCCTCCTAAAGCCGTCTATCAAGCCATCGCCAGAGTCAGACTCTATCTTCGTACCAGCTCCTCCTGAAGCAGTCGGATCCGACCCGAGGGCCCCCGCAGATGGCACGAATATTCTGGCAGACGACGCGTGGATCGTGGCAGTCGCACCCGGCCCGAGGATTGTGGCGGTCGGCCCAGAGACTCTAGAGCCTGGTCCGGGGACCACGCCAGTCGGCCCAGGGACTTCATCGACACAGCAAGCGGCTGCCGACTCCAGCCCACCATCTCCCGGCCTAGCCGCCCTCGTCCAAGTCGCAGTCCTGACGGTTGCAGAAATTACAGCACCATCATGGGCTGAGCCCATCCTCAAATTCCTGGTGAACAAAGAGCTGCCAACTGATGAGATCTTAGCTCGTCAAGTGCAACGCCGGGCGGTAGCCTACACCATAGTCAATAGAGAGCTCGTAAGGCGCAGTGTCACTAGTGTCTACTAGCACTGCGTGGAGCCGGAGCAAGGCCAAGGAATTCTCAAGGACATCCATCAAGGCGAGTGTGGCCACCACGCGGCTTCAAGAGCACTCGTTGCCAAAGCCTTCCGCCATGGTTTCTTCTGGCCGACTGCTCTTGAAGACGCCAAGGCCTTGGTCCAAAAATGCAAGGGGTGCCAGAAGTTCCGCTCTAAGCCACACCAGCCGGCTTCTGCACTCAAGACTATTCCCATTGCCTGGCCCTTTCCTGTTTGGGGCCTGGACATGGTAGGACCATTCAAGACGGCACGAGGCGGCTTGACTCACTTACTCATCGTGGTGGACAAGTTTACCAAGTGGATAGAAGCAAAACCAATCAAGAAGTTGAATGGTCCGACTGTTGTGACCTTCATCTCCGACATCACAATTTGGTACGGCATACCGCACAACATCATCACCGACAACGGTACGAACTTCGCCAAAGGTGCCTTGGCCCGTTTCTGCGCGATGCAGGGCATCCGACTGGACTTAGCGTCCATTGCCCACCCGCAGTCCAACGGCCAGGTAGAGCGAGCAAACGGCCTAATCCTGTCCGGCATCAAGCCTCGGCTGGTCGAGTGAGGGAGTCCTGGATTAGGGGGTATCTGGGTAGCCGGACTATACCTTCAGCCGGACTCCAGGACTATGAAGATACAAGATTGAAGACTTCGTCCCGTGTCCGGATGGGATTTTCCTTGGCATGGAAGGCAAGCTTGGTGATGCAGATATTTAGATCTCCTACTATTGTAACCGACTTTGTGTAAACCTAACCCTCTCCGGTTTCTATATAAACCGGAGGGTTTTAGTCCGTAGGACAAATTCATCATACAACAATCATACCATAGGCTAGCTTCTAGGGTTTAGCCTCCTTGATCTCATGGTAGATCTACTCTTGTACTACCCATATCATCAATATTAATCAAGCAGGACGTAGGGTTTTACCTCCATCAAGAGGGCCCGAACCTGGGTAAAACATCGTGTTCCTTGCCTCCTGTTACCATCCGGCCTAGACGCACAGTTCGGGACCCCCTACCCGAGATCCGCCGGTTTTGACAACGATATTGGTGCTTTCATTGAGAGTTCCTCTGTGCCGTCGCAATCAGGAAGGATGCCTCTTCCCGTCTTTAAAGACAGCGCCATTACTAAGGGAGCCTTGGCTGTCGGCCAAACTCTCCGACTAGGCGGTTTTCTCATGACCGCCTGTTCGGCCGTTGCGCCGACAGTGACCTCTCGGGTCATCAAAAGCAATCTTCACGTCAGCTCGGAACTCGTCGAGCAGTTAGATCCAATGGAGCTCTCTTCCGTAAACGAGCTCTTGGATCGCATCGCCGCCTTGGGGGTCACTACGGATTATGACCAGGTTGGGCTTAAACCCGATCTAAGAGAAATTAATTCTCCCCAAGTCACCCATCACATTGCCGTGGTAGAGGCACAGTGCGGCGACTCTTCATCTATCTTAAGGACTAGCTACGTCCGGATTCCCGACCCCTCCAAGCCGGATACCCGCGGAGGGGAGGATGTAACTCAAGACCTAAACTTAGAATCAGGCAACGGGCTAGATTCACTGGACAACATCCAAGAATCCAAACTTCAGAGTTCGGAAACTCCTTGGCCTCTGAGTCTTAGATTGGGTGAAGTTCCGGATTTAATTCCACCCACCCACCCGAACATAAGCGATATATCCCAAATCAGGCAAAAGCCCGAAGAAACAATACATCATTACTGGGCAAGGTTCCTCCTGGTTATGAACAGGATAAAGGACTGCCGCGAGGAAGACGCAATCTCAATCTTCTGCAATAATTGCACGGACAAGGGAATCCTCAACGCCACAGGTCGTCGTGATCTTACACGCTTCGCTGACTTGGCGTCCATAGTACAAAAGTACTATGCGATGGAAAGCACCCAGAAAACCGAAACTAAATTTTGGGACAATCCGGCCCTGAATAGAAACCTCGTCCGAAATAAAAGGGTGCATCATCATCAGACACCCGGGTTAAAAACCAAAAAACCAAAACCCTCTACAGGGCATGGAACTATACTGGAGGGATGGCTTAATGGACCCTGTAAAATTCATAGTACAGAGGACACCACACCAACTCACAGCCTTAGAGCATGTTGGATACTCCGGCAGGTGGCCAAAAGGGGCGAAGATCTCCTAATTACGGAGGCCGCAGAAAGCCACCTCAGGGACTCCAGTATAGTCTTAACAGTCTTCCAGACTTTCGCATCAAATAATATGCGAAAAAGAACACTCCGCAGCCTCGCCGAAGTCTATCAAGTAGCAATAATAAACCCATGGAGTGACACGGCTATTACTTTTAATGCCAGTGATGAACCTAAAATCCGAACAGCTCGAGCACCAGCCGCATTGGTACTCAGTCCTATAGTGGACGGCTTTCGCCTCACCAAGGTACTCATGGACGGAGGCAGCGGATTGAACCTCATTTATGAGGAAACCCTTCAAAAAATGGAAATAGACTGGAACCGCATTGAGCGAAGCAGCACAACCTTTAGAGGAATAATCCCTAGTCGGAAAGTGCGCTGTGCAGGAAAAATCACACTAGATGTGGTGTTCGGCACGCCGGATAATTATAGGTCCGAAGAGGTCACATTCCAAGTGGCCCCGTTCAGTAGCGGATACCACGCTTTGCTGGGGCGGGAAGCGTTTACAATCTTCCAAGCAATACCCCATTACGGGTACATGAAGCTCAAGATGCCCGGGCCGAACGGAATCATCACTCTCGCTAGTGATCTGGACATAGCACTCCGCGCCGAAAACAAGACAGCCGCATTGGCCCTTGAGGCACTGTCCGAAGCCCTAGCGGCTGAGGAACTGACTACGCCGCGCTCCACGATAAACAGGTACGATGTGATACTCGATAAAAGATCCAAGTCCACCTCCTTTAAACCAGCGGATGAAATAGTCAAATTCCAGGTCCATCCAACGGACCCCAATAAAACAGCTTCCATCGGGGCACGATTAAACCCCGATGTAGACGTCACACTGCGAGAATTCCTACAGGAGAACTGGGACATTTTTGCCTGGCACCCTTCAGACATGCCAGGAATCCCACGCAGGCTGGCCGAACACAGCTTAAATATCCTAAAAGGATTCAAACCTGTCAAACAAGCCCTTCGGCGTTTCTCTGAGCCCAAGAGACAGGCAATGGGAGAGGAGCTAGCCAAACTATTGGAGGCCGGATTCATCAGAGATATAAAACATCCGGACTGGCTAGCAAACTTGGTGATGGTACCAAAGAAGGACAAATCCTGGCGCCTGTGCGTTGACTTCAAAGACCTTAACAAGGCTTGCCCAAAGGAT
This sequence comes from Triticum dicoccoides, assembly GCF_002162155.2. Taxonomy (NCBI): domain Eukaryota; kingdom Viridiplantae; phylum Streptophyta; class Magnoliopsida; order Poales; family Poaceae; genus Triticum; species Triticum dicoccoides. The sequence continues at coordinate 351,293,024 of NC_041384.1, read as the reverse complement.
CCCTTCCCCCTCCCCCGCATCAATCAAATTATCGACGCCACTGCAGGACACGATTCGTTGTGCTTCCTCGGTGCATACTCCGGTTACCATCAAATCAAGATGGCCGAGTCAGACCAAGCCACAATGGCATTCATCACCCCATACGGCCCATTCTGCTTCAACACAATGCCTTTCGGGCTCAAAAATGCCGGCGCAACATATCAGCGCATGATTCAGACATGTCTGGCAAACTAGATCGGCAAAACAGTAGAGGCATACGTGGATGATGCGGTCGTAAAAACAAGACATGTCGAATCTCTAGTAGACGACTTGAGGCTTACATTTGACAACCTCCGAGCATATGACATCAAGCTAAATCCGGAGAAATGCGTTTTCGGCGTTCCAGCCGGAAAGCTCTTGGGCTTCATTGTATCCGGTAGAGGAATCGAAGCAAATCCAGCCAAGATCCGAGCTTTGTCACAATTGGATATCCCAAAGGACCTCAAACAAATACAAAAATTAACCGGATGCGTGGCGGCTCTAAGCCGCTTTATCTCCCGGTTGGGAGAAAAGGCGCTACCCCTCTATCGCCTCCTTCGGCGCACCGAACACTTCGAGTGGACGGATGCCGCCATGGCCGGACTCGAGGAAATAAAAGCCATATTGGCAACAAACCCCGTCCTGGCCGCGCCAAACATCGGTGAACCAATGCTATTGTACATTGCAGCAACCCATCAAGTTGTCAGCGCAGTACTTGTCGTCGAGCGGGAAACGGACGGACACAAATTCCCCCTTCAAAAGCCGGTTTACTATGTGTCCACTATCCTCACCACATGCAAATCACGGTACCCACATTATCAAAAGATTGCATATGCGGTATTCATGGCATCCCGGAAACTACGACACTACTTTTAAGAGTGTTCAATCACAGTAGCATCGGAAGTACCACTCAACGATATTATAAACAACCGTGACACAACGGGCCGGATTGCAAAATGGGCCATCGAGCTCCTCCCGTTCGACATAACTTATAGGCCACGGTGAGCTATCAAGTCGCAAGTTTTGGCCGACTTCGTCGCAGAATGGACGGAGGCCGAACTCCCTAAAGAGTACGACACATATTCAAACTAGATCATGCACTTCGACGGTTCCAAAATGTTGGCCGGACTAGGGGCCGGCGTCGTTTTGACGTCCCCCACAGGAGACATGGTTCAATATGTACTCCAGATTATGTACACGGACTCCAACAATGCAGCCGAATACGAGGCCCTTTTACATGGTCTCCGGATGGCTGTATCCATGAGCATTCAACGCCTAGAGGTGCGCGGGGATTCGAACCTCGCGATATCCCAAATAAATGGAGACTTTGATGCCAAGGATCCAAAAATGGCAGCTTACCGCAACGCCGTCCTCAAAATGTCAGCTCGGTATGAGGGGCTCGAATTTCACCATATAGCCCGAGAAAACAATCAGGCGACAGATGTCCTGGCACGCATCGGCGCAAAACGCGATGCGGTCCCCCCCAAAATCTTCTTGGAAAGGCTGTTCAAGCCATCCGTAGTATGGGAAGGGGAACATGGCAATATTAGCCTGGACCCAACCGCACTGTCCGACGCTGAACAATCTAACATAATCGGAGGCTCTACCAATGAAATCACAACCTCAGCCCACGTACTAATGGCCGTTATCACCCCGTGGACAGAACCATTCCTAGCCTACCTTACTAGGAAGGAACTCCCAGAGGACCAAAACAAGGCACACTGTATAGTACGGCGATCTAAAGCCTATAAAGTCCATGAGGGAGAACTTTATAAGAAAAGCACTACCGGAGTCCTTCAAAGGTGCATCTCCGAAGAGGAAGGGCGGAACCTGCTGGCTGAAATACATGCCGAACTTGGTTGCCATCACGCCGCAGCCCGGTCCCTTGTAAGCAAGGCTTTTCGTACAGGCTTTTATTGGCCAACGGCCCGGGCGGACGCTCAGGACTTCGTCCAACGATGCGCCGGTTGCCAGCTTTTTCCAAACCAAAGCCATATGCCACCCACCGCCCTCCAAACTATCCCCATCACTTGGCCTTTCGCGGTCTGGGGGCTTGACATGGTGGGACCCCTTAAAGGCGGACCCCACAAGAAAAAATACTTACTGGTCATGGTGGATAAGTTCACCAAATGGATAGAAGCCAAGCCTATTAAGACGGCCGAATCCGGACCTGTGATAGACTTTATATCCGGGGTCGTACACCGTTATGGCGTCCCCCACAGCATCATCACCGATAACGACACGAACTTTACAGCCGATGAGGTAAAACTCTGGTGCAAAAACATGGGCATCAAGCTCGATTATGCTTCCGTCTATCACCCACAAACTAACGGTCAGGTCGAACGTGCAAATGGTCTCATCATGAGCGACATCAAACCCAGATTAATGCGGTCCCTCAAGGAATCTAACACGCACTGGGTAGAGGAGCTCCACTCCGTACTCTGGGGGCTACGGACCACGCCGAATCGCACCACCGGATACACACCATTTTTTATGGTGTACGGCGCAGAGACAGTCTTGCCCTGTGACATAATTCATGACTCACCTCGAGTGCGCATGTACGAAGAAAGGGAAGCCGAGCTCGATCGGAAGGATGGTTTGGACGCCTTAGAGGAGGAGCGCGACGTGGCAAAAGCCCGTTCCGCATTCTATCAACAGCAGGCTCGAAGATATCACAGCAGAGAAGTGCAGGCCAAAAACTACAACATTGGCGAATTAGTTCTACGCCTGCCGGACAAGAAAAAGGACAAGCTGAAGCCCAAGTGGGAAGGTCCCTTCATAATCGACTAAGTCCTGACTGGTGGAGCATACCGCCTGCGAGATGCGTCGGATAACCGACTCGAGCCGAACCCATGGAACGCAGCCCGTCTCCGAAGATTCTACGCCTAGCGCCGGACTCTGTATTTGTCTCCTTCCTTTGTCCATTTTTACATTTTTTGTCTTACATTTCTCTCCTTCCCCCCTTTTCTTTTATAGCCCTTAAAGGCTCCTCAAGTGATGTGCTACTCGCGCTCATTAAACCAGGGGGCTTCTTTAACAGAAGCTTATTTATACGGGCTTCATGCCCACCACATGTGTCAAACTTCCGCATGTACCTTTTCTTCACCATTATATGCATCGATATGACTTAAGTTTTGGCCAAGCTGGGTTGCCTGGCTCCTGTGCTTACCCCTACGTTCCCGATTGTTCATCTAGGTGGTAAAGGGAGCACCTCTGCGATTGTTACTGCCGGATCAGCCGGATGTGTACCTCAGACTGGGTGAAGCCGAAAGCTTGCGTTCTTAAGGGAATATTCAGCCGGATGTGTACCTTTTTTTACTTATTTATATATATGCCCCCAGATGATTTTCCTGCGTTTGCAGTCTGGACATGCACTTTAGGGCATGCCTCCCAGAGAAAGGAACCCCTAACGGAACTATTCTCTCTGGAAGATGTTTCTTACTAACCATGTAATATAACATAACTAGTTGGGCACTTGTCTGATGAAGCACTAATGACCCCTATGCCTGGTCTCCATGCATAACCCGGTTCTTACATAACCGGCAGGGTATTCGGACACACTCCGGACCGTCAGGTCCTGAGGTTGAAGCGAAAAGGTCGGCAACGACAAACGATCTACAATCCGGCTAGAAGGCATTACACATGTCAATTAAAAATTACATAGTCACTCTGACTGATTGTATTCCTCTTCAATACCATCTAACAGGCTGTCTAACTTACAGTCCTGCTGGGAATACTTGGCGGCCAATTCTACTTGGCCGTACACTAAGATTACAGGGATCTCCTTCCCGTCAGGTCCCACAGGTCCGACCTCGGCCATGTGGATTGGGTCAGACTTCGTGTACCGCGTCTTCACCATGGCCCAGGCCTCCCTAGCGCCTTGTCGGCAGGCCGATATCTTCCACAACCGGAAGCTCCGCCGAGCTCCCTTAAGCTTCTTCGAAAGCTCTCCAAGGCCCTCGGGCATGGAGTGGGAAGGCCATAAGGCTTGGGCAACGCCTCGCATCGCCTGCCGAACTCGCTCGTGCAGTTGCGAGAGCTCGGGAAGAAGGTCACCCATAGAACCGGGCATCTCCTCTGCAGGACGACCCATTAGCATACCTACAGACATTACTCTGTTAGTCGACTTCCTCGCCGAACTCTTTTCTTTCAAAGATTCACTTAAGCACTTACTAAATATGCCGCGTCGAAGCCGCTGATTCTCCTTAGTGGAGTCCGACAGCTGGCCACGAACATCTTTAAGTTCAACGTCCAGCTTGGTGTTGGCATCCTGAAGATCATTCTTCTCCCGCCTCACCCTTTTCAGCATACTCTCACCGGCCTTTAGCCGGCGTAAGAGTTGTTGCCTCTCTGGATCCAGTCCGGCACCATCTGCAATAAGATTTGCCAGATTTACACCCACGCCGCACTTTGCAAGATACTAATCTTTCGAAGTGTATCTTACCAGAGGGGGTCTCTTTGGGCTCCCCTGCCGCGGCTAGTGCGGCCTCCAGTTGGGCTTTGCACTCTTCCAGCTCCTGGGACAGTACGGTATTCTTCTCTATGAGAACCTGCATAACAAATGATCCTTAAATTAGTTACTCTAACTGTTTCAAGTCTCGAAGGCTACTGGTATATATATATATTTACCAAAAAAATTCTTACCCGTATGTCTTTTACATATTGCTCCGTGGCTTTGGCCAAACCATTTTGAGCGGCACGGAGGTACGCATCTCCCGAATTGAAGGCATCTAATGCCTCTTGGGAGAAACAAGCGTCGCGAAGAACTGTCCGGCGACGCCTGTGGTTCATGGCACTCTCCACCTCGGAATTGGTGGCAGACAGCCTGTCTGCATCCTCTGTCGGAGGAGCGTCCGGTGCGCGCCTTGTGTTCGTTTCCGCTTCCGGGCCAGGCGTTGGAGCCTGGCTGGTGGAGGCGCGATTGGCAACCTCTTCGAATGTAGTCCGGCGAGGTCTCTTCGTCCTGAAGGTAGCACAAACGTTAATATGCCCTGAAGGAATAACACAAGGGAAAAAGAGGGTGCGCTATACCTTTGCGCCGGTGTCTCAGTTCGGACTACATTTCTTTTTACCCCACGGGGCCCTGCAGCCCCTCGTTGGCTAGCCGCCGCAGGTTCGGCCTCCCGCCTCGGAAACCTCCCCTGCAAAACACGGTCGTTGTCAGGAAAACTGAAATGCGTGAGAATGGATTCCTTCTCAAGGGGATGAGACTCCGCTCTCTGTTACCTGGGAGGCCGGAATTAACCCTGGGTAATCAGCCGTAATGGCCACTAAGGTATTGTCCTTGCTTAGCTGATGAAACACCCCGTCGATCAGCTCCACCGATATGTCCGGATCCTCTTCGGAGTCCGGATCGAGGGACCGTTCTGGATCCTCGGGCTGTGGGGGACGGCTGTTTATATCCTTTACCTCCTGACGCAGTTCCTGCGTTGAAGTCGTTAGACTACATATTTAATCATGGGAATATAAAACGGATGGGCAAGCACAATTGTCCACTTACCCAACTCGGAGGGTTGTACATAGTAAATCCGCCCTGCGGGTTGACGCGGAGGAATTCCTCCTCTTCTCCCTTGTACAAAGAGGATAAGATCTTTACTAGAGTGGCAGCTGAGGCTGGCCCCTTACGACCATAACGGGTGGCGTCATCCTCCCCGTTAAAATCCCACATGGGGTGGCCTCTATATTGAAGCGGCTGCACCCCCCGCATAATGCATGCGGCCATGATTCCAATCATGGTTAGTCCGGAATGAGCCAATAGTCTTATCCGGCCCATCAGGTGAAGGACGTCCCTGTCGCCTTCTTTCTGAGAGCTCCGCGGACGCCAGCTTAGGCGTTTCTTTAAGGGAGCACTATTGAATTCGGGGAGACCGACCCAGATAGGATTCGGCAGCGGGACATCATCTATATAAAACCATTCCAAAGGCCAGTCCTCGGACGCCTTCTTTGGGGTTCCGGATAGATATCCGGTCCCGGCGATACGCCACACTTCGGCTCTGCCCACTTGATATATAGACCCCTCTTGAGAGCGGGGCACCAGGCAGAATAACCTCTTCCACAGTGCGAAATGAGCCTCGACACCCAAGAATAGCTCGCAAAGGGCGACGAAGCCCGCGATATGCAATATAGAGCCGGGTGTGAGATTGTGCAGCTGGAGGCCGTAGAACTCCAGAAGCCCATAGAGAAATGGATGAATTGGAAATCCAAGTCCTCTTATTAGATAAGGGACGAGGCACACCTGCTCTCCTTTGGAGGGATTGGGGGTGCTCTCCGCTTGCTCTCCGCCATTATAGGTGGCGAATCCGGCTCGGACCGGGACCATATAGGCCTGAGGGAGAAATCCCTTGGCCTGAAGCGACGCTAGCTCGCTTTGCGGGATGGAGCACCTCTCCCAGTCTCCAGGTTTAGGACTGGAAGGGTGAGAGGAGGAGCTGCGACGGCTGGCCATGTTGGAATGGACCTTTGCTGGAGGCGCTCCGATGATTACTCGCGGAGAGGAGAAGGTATGGTTTGGATCTGAATCCCCATCCCATTAAATAGGTGGCTCGTTTATGCGGCTAGGGGTGTGAATGTAAAAACACCTCAACTTTTCGCATTCGTTTGACACATGGAAGACGGCCATTATTGGGCGTGGAAGCCAAGGTGCGCTACATTACGAAAATCAGACATTATTTAGCAGGTACACGGAATTTGGAGAAGAACCCGCCTTGCAATGTTGAAGACAATCTGCGCGCCGGACTCGTCGTCATTGAAGCCTGGTTCAGGGGCTACTGAGGGAGTCTTGGATTAGGGGGTGTCCGGGTAGCCGGACTATACCTTCAGCCAGACTCCAGGACTATGAAGATACAAGATTGAAGACTTCGTCCCGTGTCCGGATGGGACTTTCCTTGGCATGGAAGGCAAGCTTGGCGATGCGGATATTTAGATCTCCTACTATTGTAACTGACTTTGTGTGAACCTAACCCTCTCCGGTGTCTATATAAACCGGAGGGTTTTAGTCCGTAGGACAACTTCATCATACAACAATCATACCATAGGCTAGCTTCTAGGGTTTAGCCTCCTTGATCTCGTGGTAGATCTACTCTTGTACTACCCATATCATCAATATTAATCAAGCAGGACGTAGGGTTTTACCTCCATCAAGAGGGCCCAAACCTGGGTAAAACATCGTGTTCCTTGCCTCCTGTTACCATCCGGCCTAGACGCACAGTTCGGGACCCCCTACCCGAGATCCGCCGGTTTTGACACCGACATCGAGCCTCTGGAGCGCTCGGCCGGCTGCTGGCTTGACGAGTTGCCAGCCGTCCTCTGGAGCCCACACATGACTCCAAACAAGTCAACCGGCTTCACGCCCTTATTCCTCGTCTACGGTGCCGAAGCCGTCATCCCAACAGACATAGAATTCGACTCCCCTCGAATCACCATGTACACCAAAGAGGAAGCAGAAGAAGCACGTCAAGACGGCATCGACCTGTTGGAAGAGGGCCGGTTGTTGGCACTCAGCCGGTCTAGTATCTACCAGCAGAGCCTGTGCTGATACTACAACCGGAAGGTCAAGCTGAGATCTTTCCAAGAAGGAGACCTTGTGCTCCGGCTGATTCAACGAACAGCCGGCCAACACAAGCTCTCAGCACCTTGGGAAGGCCCTTTCATCATCAGCAAAGTGTTGGGCAATGTCTCCTACTACCTGGTTGATGCTCAGAAGCCCCGAGCACGCAAGAGGGACGACTCTGGCAAAGAGACAGAGCGGCCATGGAATGCAAACCTCCTCTGAAGATTTTACAGTTAATGCAGTATGTACCATGCTACCTTTTGTATTAAAGTACGAAGACCTCGGGGCCCTCGAGAAGAGCTCGGGGACTGCCCTCTTTTATCTATATGTTAGGAGTTATGCCTATGAGTATGTTATTCTTTGTTATACCGCTTGGCACCAGGTTTGACTAGTTGGCCCGGGGACTTGCCGTCTTAAACTACGAAATGACTTCCTGCAGCCGGACAAGTATTGTGTGGCACTTAAGCAGTCTCCTGTTAGAAGCCACAGATCGCAGAGCGACTGTCTGGTGGGCAGGAGTAAGGTAGAATGGGTGTCCGCATGAAAAATGGCTAAGGACTCAAAGCATGCACATAGTTTAAGCCGGTTTCCAGCCTTTTACAACCGACTCTTGAGCAGCCGGCTCGCTGTTCTCTAAATTAACTTGCTAAAAACTCTAAACGGCTAAGTACTTGCCTTCCCAAAGAAGCTAAGTACTTGATCCAGCAGCAATCCGCAGAGCGGCTGTTCGACTGGCAAGACGGCAACCAAGGGAAGGCGGCAAAGGAAAAAGCCAAAGAGCAATAAGCAAGAAGAGATAGAGCGCGGATACATATTTACATAGAAAAGGCCCTTGGCCGAATCCTCAAACAGAAGTTCAAGATACACCTCATGGGTGGAATTGTGCAAAATAACAAGTTCGTTGAGACTATTAAGCAGGTAAAAACAAAGATAAAGTGGCAGCCTAGGAAATCGCGGACGGACTCGGAGCACCGGAGGGGTCAGCGGTGCCAGTTGCCAGGGCGGCCGGCTGGTTGGTCTCCGCTTGATCACCTTTGGCGGCAGCTGGCTCGGTTGGGCACGGCTCGTTGCTAGAGGTGCGGTCGAGTTGGGGCTGGCCGTCTGCTCCGACCTCTGGCGCCTCCTCCTCGTCTCCTTCCTCCTCCTCGCCTTCTTCCTCGCCACTTGAGTCAATCACCTCCGCCAAGTCCTCGCCGTCGTCTGGGTTTAGCCCGAACCACTCCCGCGGCGCCTCCTCGCCGTTTTCAGCCTGCTCTGGGATGAAGACGCTGGTGTTGGTGTATTTGGCGATCGACGCGGCGCGCTTGACGAGATCGTCTTCCACGACCGCCAACTCCGCTTGAGCTTCCAGCCGGAACGTGGCTAGCTGGGCCAGACTCAGCCCAGGATACCACGCCTTGGCGAACTCTAAGGCCCGGCGTGCTCCAGCCCGGGCCGAAGAGCCCTTCCAGGCCTCGAGACGGCCAGCCGCTACCTCCAACCAGTCGGCGGTCCGACTGGGGGTGCGCGGTGCCTGCATAGCCGGACACAGGGCGGCAATCACCTGGGCACCGACATGTTGAAGTCGGCGCAACATCCGATGGGCCAGTCGAAGGCGGGCCTCGATGCTTAGGATCTGCTCGCCAAGAGTTCGAGGGGCGTTGGCGGCGATCTGTGCGTCGTCTACCCTCCGCCCTTCACGATCAGCCTCGATGGCTTGATTGGCGGCGTCCGAATTGAAAGAAATATGCCCTAGAGGCAATAATAAAGTTATTATTTATTTCCTTATATCATGATAAATGTTTATTATTCATGCTAGAATTGTATTAACCGAAAACATAATACATGTGTGAATACATAGACAAACATAGTGTCACTAGTATGCCTCTACTTGACTAGCTCGTTGGTCGAAGATGGTTAAGTTTCCTAGCCATAGACATGAGTTGTCATTTGATTAACGGGATCACATCATTAGGAGAATGACGTGATTGACTTGACCCATTTCATTAGCTTAGCACTTGATCGTTTAGTTTGTTGCTATTGCTTTCTTCATGACTTATACATGTTCCTATGACTATGAGATTATGCAACTCCCGTTTACCGGAGGAACACTTTGTGTGCTACCAAATGTCACAACGTAACTGGGTGATTATAAAGGTGCTCTACAGGTGTCTCCGAAGGTACTTGTTGGGTTGGCGTATTTCGAGATTAGGATTTGTCACTCCGATTGTCGGAGAGGTATCTCCGGGCCCTCTCGGTAATGCACATCACATAAGCCTTACAAGCATTGCAACTAATAAGTTAGCTGCAGGATGATGTATTACGGAACGAGTAAAGAGACTTGCCGATAACGAGATTGAACTAGGTATTGAGATACCGACGATCAAATCTTGGGCAAGTAACATACCGATGACAAAGGGAACAACGTATGTTGTTATGCGGTCTGACCGATAAAAGATCTTCATAGAATATGTAGGAGCCAATATGAGCATCTAGGTTCCGCTATTGGTTATTGACCGGAGACATGTCTCGGTCATGTCTACATTATTCTCGAACCCGTAGGGTCCGCACACTTAACGTTACGATAACAGTTTCATTATGAGTTTATATATTTTGATGTACCAAAGGTTGTTCGGAGTCCCGGATATGATCACGGACATGACGAGGAGTCTCGAAATGTTCGAGACATAAAGATTGATATATTGGACGGCTATATTCGGACACCGGAAGTGTTTCGGGTGATTTCGGTGAAAACCGGAGTGCCGGAAGGGTTACCGGAACCCCCCGGGGAAGTATTGGGCCTTAGTGGGCCTGAGGGGAGAGAGAGGGCAGCAGCCCAGGAGGTGGCGCGCCCCCTCCCATGGGGAGTCCGAATTGGACTAGGGGAGGGGGGCGCGGCCCCTCTTTCCCTCTCCCTCTCCCTCTCTTTCCTTCCCCCTTCTCTCTTCCTAGTTGGACTAGGAAAGGGGAGTCCTACTCCTACTAGGAGGAGGACTCCCCACTCCTTGGCGCGCCCCAAGGGCTGGCCGGCCTCTCCCCCTTGCTCCTTTATATACAGGGGCAGGGGGCACTTCTAGACACACAAGTTGATCTTCGTGATCGTTCTCTTAGCCGTGTGCGGTGCCCCCCTCCACCATAATCCTTGATAATATTGTAGCGGTGCTTAGGCGAAGCCCTGCGATGGTAGAACATCAAGATCATCACCATGCCGTCATGCTGACGGAACTCTTCCCCGACACTTTGCTGGATTGGAGTCCGGGGATCGTCATCGAGCTGAATGTGTGCTAGAACTCGGAGGTGCCGTAGTTTTGGTGCTTGATCGGTCGGGCCGTGAAAACGTACGACTACATCAACCGCGTTGTGCTAACGCTTCCGCTTCCGGTCTACGAGGGTACGTAGACAACACTCTCCCCTCTCGTTGCTATGCATCACCATGATCTTGCGTGTGCATAGAAAATTTCCTGAAATTACTACGTTACCCAACACGAATGGCCAGGGAAGAAATCTGCCAAGAAAGAAGAACGAAGAGCAAGGTTAAAAACTAGAGGCCGACTCAACTAGCAGTTGGCAGCTTAGAAAAGGAAAATAAGGGGAAGCTCACTGTCGACAAGATCTTCGATTGCGTGGAAGCCGGAGACCAGCATCGTCTCCGTGTCGGTCCAGGAGGAGCGCTCGGACGTGAATTCGGCAAGGAGGGCAGTCTCCTTGTCCTCCGCCTCCTTCTGGGCCTTCTGGAGCAGCTCCTTCTCCTCCGCCAGCTGCGGAGCCAGCCGATCGCGCTCCTCCGTCAGCCAGCCGCACTCCTCCTCCTTGACACGTAGCGCGGTGTTGGCCTCGCCCAGCTGCTGCTGCAGGGCAGCGTTAGCCTCTGAAGAAGAAGAAGGAGGGGTGTCTGTCGTCAACAAGGAATAAAGATTGCTGGGAAGATCCGGCCCGATTGCTCAGCAGTCGGCCCGGATCTCGAGGACTACAGCCCGCGGGTGCGCCAGCACGCCCCGCGAAGAAAGGAATCATCAACCAAAGAAAAAAGGTCGCCGGGGAGATCCGGCTCGACTGCTCAGCAGTCGGCCCAAATCTCGGGGACTACAGCCCGCGGGTGCGCCAGTGCGCCCCCACAGAGAAGGAAGAGGACTCACCCCGGTTGTCCGATAAGTCGGCGGTCCGCTTGGCCAGCCCCTCAACGTTGGCGTTGAAGGCGGTCACGCGAAGATTGTGGTAATCCTGCATCAAAAAAAATGTTGGTACTTAGAACTCACCGATTAGAGTTCCGAGTCGCCTGCTCAGCAGCGGGCCCGAAACTCGGGGACTACACCCAGTGGGTGCGCTGGCGTGCCCCCACAAAGAAGAACAAGAAACAAAAGCAAAAAAGGAAGGACGCATACCCGGATGGCTGCTCGCGACGCCAGATATGCCTTGGTGCATTCCTTGATGGTGTCACCCTCGGCTCGGAGCTTGGCTTGGACGTCCAAAAGCGTTCGGTTCAACGGGCCTGTCCCGCCTTCCCGCACCCACCCAGTGGGTGCGACGCTCATTACCTTGGTATCCGGGATCGTGGAGCTCGTGGCACCGGTCTCCAGAGGGCGCGGTGCCGAGGTCGCCTTCGCAAGATGGCGGCGTGTCGGTGTGCCGACCTCGAGAGCCAAGCCTGTCGCCACCACACCTTCAGTTGGCGGCACCGACGGGTCCGCCGGCTGCCCGCCTGGCACGCTCCCGGAGGGCGGTGGTGGCGGCACGATTACGTCCGGCGTGGCGGTGTCGTCGGCGTCCCTCTCCATGACCGGGTTCTCATCACCGACTTCCCCAGTTTGCACCGTGAACTCCGGTGGCGGTAGCGCAGAGTTCAGGGGGACGATGAACACCGCCGACTGGCGGTGTGCGGCTTCTTCAGCGCACTTCTTCTCCACGTCAGCGGCCTCGGCTTCCGCCAGCTTCTTCAGAGCGGCGGCCTCCACCTTGTCGGCTTCCGCCTTCTTCAGGCGGGCGGCTTCCCGCTCCTCGCGCGCCTCTCGCGCGTTCCGCTCCGTCGCTTCCCGGAGGTCGGCGGCCGGATCAATCCGCCGGGTGATGGTGGAGGTCTCCGCCGACTTCACGACGGAGCCGGCGGCCGACTTCTCAAGAGAGAGCGGGGCCCTAAAAGTTGAGAATATAAAGCAAAGGAATTTCAGATAGAGTTAACAAAGAAATGTGAAGTTGCAAAGGGAGGTAGCACTTATGCCGAAATCAGCTGTGGCGTCTTCACCACCTTGCGGAAACGGTTGGCCTTTGCGGCCGCTTCGTCCTGCTTGGTCGCCGCGGCCGAGCCCTTGGGTTTCTTGGGCCGGCTGCCGAATAGGCTCGTCCCGGCCCTACGCTTCTTAGCACCGCCTTGGGCGTCCGGCGCGGCGGCCGAGCTCGCGCCCGGCTGGTGGCGCAGGGCGACCTCCTCGTCATCGTCAGGCTAGTCCTCGAGACTGGCCCCAAGCCTCGGGCCACCCACTGTGCCGCTTCCTCCCTCGGTGTCGTCCTCCAGGGCCGCCGCCCCCAAGTCGGGGTCGTCAACGTCGCTCTCCGCTCAGTCAGGGAGGGATTTGTGGTCCGGCCCCACGGTGCCGGCTGCTGGCTGGAGGAGGGGGTTCTGACCAAAGCCGACTGGTCAGATCGGACAAGACGGACTCGGCAGCGAAGAAGTCGGGAGAGTCAAAGGAAAAGAGAAAAGGAAAATGACTCACCAGAGGTGGAGGGGCGGCACGTGAATACGGCTCCTTGCCAAACTGCCACTCTTCTTTGAGGTCGCAGCTCGCAAGATAATTCACCATATAGGCTACCTCCTCGTGAGGCATTTCCTTGGTGCACATCCGACTCGGGTCCCGATGCCCGCTAATCTGGCAAATCATGTGGGGGCGACTTTGGAGTGGTAGCACTCGGCGCGCCACGAAGGCGGCCAGCAGATCCGGCCCAGTCAGGCCCTCCGACTGCGTCAGCACTCGAAGTCGTGCGACGGCACCGGCTCCTGCGGGCGTCAGCGTCCTGGCCCGATGCGACTAGTTGGGCTGCCTCCCCGCCGGCGGACCGGCTACGTAGGCCGGTGGATTGACCCAATCACCCTCCGCGGATACGTTCTTCACGTAGAAGTACGACCGCTGCCACATCTTCACTGACTTTATCAGCTTGATGGAGGGAAATGGGTTGTCGGCCCCTGACCTTCGCACGATGATGAACGCGCCGCACTAAGCCGGCACGCCCGTGGCCTGGGTGCCGAGCTTGGAGTAGAAGAACGCCCCCCAGAGCTCGATGATGGGGAGAACGCCGAGAAAGCCTTCACACAAGGTGACGAAGGCAGACAACAGCACCACTGTGTTGGGGGTGAGGTGGTGCGGCTGGAGTCCGTAGAATTCAAGAAAAGAGCGGAAGAAACTGCTTGCCGGTAAGCCCATGCCGCGTAGGCAGTGTGAGCGGAAGACGACCCGCTCTCCCTCCTGCGGCGTCGGCGAGATTTTCCCCCTCCGTGGGAGGCGGACCCGCATGAGGTCCCCGCCGGGCAGCCGACGCGTCTTGCGAAGAAAATCGACGTGATCGTCGTGGACCTCCGAACTGTCCCAGGTGCCGGAGTGCGCCGTAGGGGGCGTGACAGCGGAGGAAGAACTCATTATGAGCGGACCACCGCAGCACTCGACGTAGCTTGAGGTGCAGTGGTGAGAGAGAAGAAGAAGAAGAAGAAGCAATGAGGAGGAGGAACGCGCGTGCTCCGCCGCTCCCCCTCCTCCCCCCTACTTGTAGACTCATGGGCTGCGAAGCCGAGGGGGCGGTTGTGGGATCTACTGCACCCACTACCCCACGCCCCCACCTTTATCACGCAAAGTTACTGCGCGTAGTAACTCCGCGGGAACTTCAACCGTCCACTCCGGCCGCAGCGGATCCGCTCGCGCGCCGAGGCGCTGTAGTGGCGGGCCCCGCCCATAGGCATGTCCCGTCGCACATGTGGATGGCCAGACTGGCCTGGCCGCTTGTTGCCACGTGACGAGCCCGAAACGGGTGGTGGCCTGGAAGCTTAGCAAGCACGCCACTGGGATCCCGCTAGGGCATTCGATTTTTTTGGACAAATCAAATTGGGTGAGTCCGACTCTCGCCAGTCGGCCCTGCAGAGGCCGAACGAGGTTTTCACCTCGAATACTCGGAGAAAGAAACTGCCGAGGCTCCTTGGCTGGTTGCCGCGACGCCTCATCAGCTTTGGGGACTATTGTCGGAGTAATGGGCCACGGGTAGGCTAACCTGAGGCCCAAAACCTTTCAAGACAGCGGGGCTGACTGCGCCCCTCGAGACAACAGATGAAGAGCCGCCTTCTAGAGGACGGCTGAAGGAACAGTCGGCTGCCCGCATGCATCCGAGTCCCAGAGGCGAGGTCAAGATCGGCCGACTCCCGCCTGGCGGCTTCCAGAGAAGCCGACCGCAGGGAGTCGGCCCACGACACCAACAAAGCCCATGCCCTCATCAGGGGGGATGAGACAGGGAGTGACAACAGTGAAGCCCACTCCCTCCCCTTTTTCAAGAGATGGCTAGGCCACAGTGAGCTGTACCAACGGAGATCTCCGTCTGGTGCGACACTGTTGCCATGCCAACCCTGACATCAGCAATAGTGGGCGGAGTCCTGTGCCCACGACGGCCTGTCGGTATGGTCCACGGATGACGGGCCCTATTAGTAAGTGAGAGTCTAGAAGACGGCAGGAGTGCCATTAGTCGGACCCGTAGGGAGCCGGGAGTCGGCCTGCCCCTCCCACGGGTTCCCCGCGCCATTAACCAGACGAGACCGGGAGTGGCTATAGTGATCACTCGCCAGACGGCGGGGCTGTAGCCACGACCCCATGACCAAGCATGCGTCATCAGAGGCATGGCTATAGTAAACAGCAGCCGGCAAGACCCGCAAGCGGCGGGTACGACCTGTCAGCTTCGTACCAGACCAGTCGGAGGGGCCCGCCAGTTGGCGGGCCCCAGCAGTCGGCGAAAGGGCCGGCGGGCGAAGAGACTGACGGCTGGGCCCTGCGCCCAAACAGTTTTACATTGTACCCATGGGGGTAGGCCTATATAAACCCCCAGGGCACCCATGCTAAGGGTTGGAAACCATTAGAACTAGACTAGGGATGGCAATGGGTCGGGTTTGGGGCGGGTGGAGCTGGTCCAAATCCAACCCATAACCCATCTTCCTACCCTCTGCCCATCCACTAAATTATCCATGGGCATAACTTGTGCCCATGCCCAAACCCGCTGGATACCCACATACCCATGGAGCTCCATGGGCATAGAAAAGTCAGCATGAAGCCTTCCCAAATATCAAATCAACTCATCATCAGTCACTCACAAATGACAACATAAGCTACAAGCATAAGTAGGTAACAAGTAATACGATGAGTTCTTAAGTGTGACATACCAGAGGTTGATTCTGTAGCATATAGCTCATGGCACAAGTTGCATATTTCCTGTCATTTCCCATTGATTCGTTCTTTCTACTGTCACTCGCATAAGACCCCACATGTCATACAGGTATCCATTGGATATCCATGGAACACAAACTATAACCATGCCCAACCCGGCTGTTCGTGGGTATCCATATCCATGGACCCATGGGCAGAAATGTGTTCCATACCCTTGCCCAACCGGGTCAAGTATCCATAGGTATCTAGATCCATGGATAAAATTGCCATCCCTAAACTAGACTAGTTCCTAGAGGGGGGAGAGAGCCGACCCTGCCTTCTCCTACCTTCGGCATACAGCTCGAGGAGCAACCTTAGTGATCATGCAGAGACCCCGCAGAGCAGGACTAGGGGTGTTATCTCCTAGGAGAGCCCCGAACCTGGGTAAAGTACGCCGACGTTCGTGTCTACGCTTCATCCCGTTTGCAGGCACCGACGATGTTCTACTCGCCCCCACCATGATAAGCCATCCATTAGCATATGTCGCACCCAACCCCCGACACAACTCCTTCCTCACTCAAACCCTGATCCATTCGGGAGCTAATGATGAAGCTATGTACCTAGGGTAGGGTCATGGGTCTGTCCAAGATACCCTCCCCAAGACATCCCTAAAAGAACAAGAAGCATTCGAAGAAAAATCATCATCCACTCGACCATGAAGCTATGTTTCACTCGACAGTCTCGAAGACACTCGACCGTATGGACAATCACTCGACTACCAGAAGATCTAGAGCCACTCCACTCTGCAACGGTCGGAAATTAAGTTATAGCTTTAATGGTCATTATGTATCTTTATTGCAGGCGTTACCAGTAACGTCCCCATCTTTATGTACCTTAAACCCTTTGTAACTGAGGGCGGGAGGGGTCTGGCGAACTCTATATAAGCCACCCCCTCCTCAGGGACAAGGGTTCGCACCCCTTGTAACACACACGCATATAATCCAGTCGACCGCCTCCGGGATCTGAGACGCAGGGTTGTTACTT
Source organism: Triticum dicoccoides (assembly GCF_002162155.2). Classification (NCBI taxonomy): domain Eukaryota; kingdom Viridiplantae; phylum Streptophyta; class Magnoliopsida; order Poales; family Poaceae; genus Triticum; species Triticum dicoccoides. The sequence goes on along the minus strand of NC_041384.1, from coordinate 351,276,050 downwards.
CCTTCGAGAAGGGTCTGAACTCGTAAAACTCGCGTGTACAACTCCTCCATAGCTAGGATCTTGCCTCTACATCCCTACCCCTCATTCTACTGTCAGACTTAGAACCACGACAACGGCCGAACAGACCCTTAAATATAAATTGTAAGACCGAATATTTACATATTTTTTATTCACGTCTTCTTTTTTCTCTCGTCCTTGTCCATGATCTCCTACGAAGCCGACGGACAACCCATGAAAATGGTCAAATTGAAGCGGCGGACGGCCAAATACGCGGCGGCCAAATATGAAGCACATGAAAGCGGCCGGCGGCATAAGCTAGCTAGCTCCAGAGCCATCGCCAATCGATCCAGATCCAGGAGCTAGCTCCTTCGCTGGCTCCAGTCGATCCATCGATCCAAGAGCAAGCTAGCTAGCCAGCTCCAGCGACTATCGATCCAGGAGCTATAGCTAGCTAGCTTCTCCAACGCCGTAGCTAGCTCCTTGGTCGAAAGAGACGCGGGTGGCCGGCGGCCGAGGGTGGGGCGGGGCGACCGGCGACGGGCGGGCAGCGGCCGTGTTGAGTATATTTATTATTAGGAAAAATGGGATAGATTAGAATTTGTTCTGACTTGTCTTGTGCTTCAAATTAATCATTGTACTTCTATATATATATGCTCACGAGGCTCAAGCAATACAACGAACTATTTCATCAAATTCTCTCTCTCCCTTCTAACATAGTATTAGCCTAACCGATCAAATCCTAGCCGCCGCCCGATGCTTCCGCCCGCGCGCCGTCCTTGAGGCGGTCGGCCCGCCTGTACCTAGGATTTGTCCGTCAATCGCGTTGATCAGCTGTCCTAGAGAGTCTTTTTCTCGATCCGTTGATTGAGATTTTTCTCTTTCGCTGGTCATTTGACCGGTGTTCTTTTTTGGTTTTCCGATCTAAAATTGGTTTGCGTCGCTCGCCGCCGTTTGTCAGTCCTCCATGCGCCTCTACTTTAACGTGGGCATGCGGCCTACGGCAACGTCGTGGCCAATGAGCGGCCGTAGTCCGCGCCCCCGCGGCTCCGTCTGTCGTTCTTCACGCGGCTGTCGTCATCTTCCAGGACTCCACCAACTCACGCCTCCAACCGGACCAGATCGATCGTCGCACCGCGCGCAACGAGTCAGTGCGCTCATGCAGCGGTCGCTCGTGTCGTCCTGTGCTAGCCGGTGGTCCTGCGTCGCATGGCGGGCATGGCTGCTCTCTTGCGCGTCTGTGTTGGTGTGGTGGATACTCCATCGTCTATCTGTGCCTCGCGTTAGACTTGCTCCTTGCATGGACACATGTACATGGATCAGTTTCTTTGCATAACATGTGTGCACAGATCATCCTGCCTATCGACCCGTGTTCCAGTCTGGTGCTTCTGCTACGTGGATCGTGCGATGCACCTCGTCGTTCGTTTGCCTTCTCGGTCTCGCTCGCCGCGCCTTTGGTTGGATCAGCCGTCTGTGCACAGCTTCGCAGGATCCATGAGGAGTCACCACATACAACGCGCCCCTATATTGATCGAGCATCGGGCTGCCGTTACATTACCCCGTCGGGCCGCAGTGCCGCTGTCCCATGGCTTTCTCTGCGACAGCATCGACGCGCGTGCTATCGCTGCATCGCCTCTTTGGGCCGCAGTGCCGCGGCCCGCGCTCTACGGCGTCTGTTTCAGGCCGTCTCCATAGGTGCATCGACCCTCGCACTACCGCTGCGTCGCTCCATCGGGCCTTAGCGTCGCGGCACGCGGTCCATGCCACCTTGAGGCCGTCCCCGCGGCATCACCAACCCGCGCACCATCGCTGCACCATCCCTTCGGGCCATGGCACCGTGGCCCGCGGTCCACCGTCATCCCCGTGCGTCGACCTCTTGTGGTATGCCCGCGCCGCATCCCTTGACGCGAGAACACCACCCTCCGCGCCGGTCTTCGTCACGCCGTCGGGGTCCTCGCCTACTTCGAGCATTGCCGCCGCGCTCCTAACCTAGCCGTCGCCGCCGTCAGGCCGCCGTCGCGGCTCTTCTTCGGCCGCCGCCGCTACCCTCGTAGCCGCCGCCACCCGTCCACCTCCTTCATCTTCATCCAGCACCAACCCATTGCCAGCGTCGCCGTCATCTACCCCGACCACTTCGTCTGCTCCTACAACCACGGGTGACATCGGCCGCGCGCCGATTGGCGCCGCAACCGTCATCGAGTCCTTCTCTGCTGAACTCTCTGACTTCTCCGACATGGCTTATAGGTCGTGCAGGTCCCAGTCTACGCATGCTCGGTGCTGGCGACACCAGTGTGTGCCTTCGTCCATGATGTGTCCCCGGGCTTGGCAAACCCGGTGTGGTGCTTCGTCAACTTCATCTTCATCCGTCTACGCATGCTTGGTGCTAGAAACACCGACACGTGCCTTCGTCTATAATGTGTCCCCGGGCTTGGCACAGCCGACGCGACACGTCGTCGACACCATCTTCCTCCCGGCGCACCACTACTTCGACACCACAACACCCATACTAACCCGGCGCCTCCTTGCGCCCGCGGCTCCATGGCGACTTCTTTGATACCGGCTACCCCGACTCGGCATCGACCACGGCGTTCTTCACACGGCTACCTCGACCACGGCTACACCACCCCACGCTCTCGGCTACATCAACAAACGGCACAAAGGGCTACCGCCTTGCTTGAGCAACCTCGCCGATTTTCACTCCAGTCACGACTTCTGCGATGCGTCGGCCGTTACGACTATGGGGGGGGGGGTGTCCGTCGGCTTGCCTTCGGATTCTTCTCCAGTCTCACCGTCTGCGTCGCTACCGTTGTGACTTCGGGGGGATGTTGAGTATATTGATTATTAGGAAAGACCAGATGGACTAGGATTTATTCTGGCTTGTCTTGTACTCCAAGTTGATCGTGGTATTCCTATATATATGCCCATGATGCTCAAGCAATACAACAAACTATTCCATCAAATCCTCTCTCCCCCTTCTAACAGGCCGGGCGGCCGGGCAGCGGGGCGGCGGTGGTGCGGTCGATCCGGGCGGCGAGCTTCAAGGCGTTGTCGGGAGCTGAAATTACCCAACTGCTAGCGTTGACTGGTATTCGGGGCCCTGACAAAATTGTCTCCGAAACTGAAGATACACGGGTCTCGGGCATATATTCACAGGGCCCTATAAAACATTTTAAGGGTCAGACGATTTTAAGGGGTCTGTTCGGGTCGGTTTTTTCGACTGAAACTATAAAAAGAGGTTATTTTACAGGTGTGACCACTTATACGGGGTCTGCTGGAGATGCTCTTAGCAGCTTGCTTAGTGACTAGGTTATAGCGGGCATCTCTACTACCTAAAAGAAACATAAGGATCCGTCCCCCCTCTTACGTCCTCCACTTCATCCGACTCCCACACATCCTTCTCTCCCCCACACTTTTCATGGTCTTTAAGCCCCAATTAATGGCATTTACTTCCTCCCAAAAAACCGGGATTGAGATTCTCCTATCCAGGTCAGAGGCTCGGAGCAGCCGATCTCCTCGTCCACGCCTCGTTTCCCTTCCCGCGCCGCCACACTGATCTACATCTGCTCTACCACTTCCGTTCATATCCCCACAATCGTCCGTCGTCAAGCAGACATCCCTTGTGACATACTGTTGATTCAAGAAAACTGGAGGCGCCACCCGGCGTACTCGTCGTTCGCTGCCACCGTTGAAGTCGCGTCGGACCTCTCTGTCTCTCTCTCTTGTCCAACCTCCATCCTCACTTTTCCTGCCATGAGCTGCAATCTCCCTGGTCCTGTCGTGGCGGCGGACGACAGACAATGTCCCGGAGCGTCCTGCTCGAGCGTGGCAACGACGACCTAGAAGCAAACATGCGACAAGGGGGTCTTGAAGCAAGCGGCTGGTAGAGGCGCTGGAGTGTGCGACGCGTTTCTTGTACTTCCATGTTGCTGGTGGTTTTGGTTACGTGAAGGTATTTTATCCATCAATGGTGTATCTACGTCAAGATTTCCAAATGCCTGCCTAATTTTCTGCTCTGTTTATCTGTATAAAACTAAAACCCGGCATCAACATTCTTGTACGTCGGCCCATGTTTCACTTGATCTATGTGGCACTGCGTAGAAAGTCTGAGCTCAATAAAACTCTACTACTGCTTCACTGCTTCTGCTGATTAGTCGTATAAAAAGAGTCATGTCCAGACAAGTATCATTTCATTATGTTTATAAGCTCATTGCTACAATTTTTACTTATCTTTTCTGAACATATTGGTGTGTGTGTGTGCGTGCGTGCGTGCGTGTGTGATAGTTCATCCTCAAGTAGTAGTGTCTACTTAATTAATAAGTACTAAGATCTGGTGGCTTTTTGGTATTAATCAGTATCTTGCACTTCCTATAAGGATTCTTTAGAAACTTCTAAATTTTTGTTTTATCCTTAGTTGATGTGTGTTGTGTCTGGTTAAAATTGTATGACTAATAGCTTTCTTTTCAGTTTTCTCTTCAATTACTGCTTGTGGACACATATCTCTACTACCTAAAAGAAACATAAGGATCCGTCTCCCCTCTTACGTCCTCCACTTCGTCCGACCCTCCCCCACCCACACGTCCTTCTCTCCTCCCGCACTTTTCATGGTCTTTAACCCCCAATTAATGGCATTTACTTCCTCCTACAAAATAGGATTGAGATTCTCCTTTCCAGGTCAGAGGCTCGGAGCAGCTGATCTCCTTGTCCACGCCCCGTTTCCGTTCCCGCGCTGCCGCACTGATCTCCATCTACTCTACCACTTCCGTTCATATCCCCACAATCGTCCGTCGTCCAGCGGACATCCCTTGTGACATACAGTTGATTCAACAAAACTGGAGGCATCACCTGACGTACTCGTCGTTCGCCGCCACCGTTGAAGTCACCTCAGACCTCTTTCTCTCTTGTCCAACCTGCTTCCTCACTTTTCCTGCCATGAGCCGCAATCTCCCTGGTCCTGTCGTGGCGGCGGATGACAGTCAACGTCTCGAAACGTCCTGGTTGAGCGCGGCAATGACAGCCTAGAAGCAGTCGTGCGACAAGGGGGTCTTCAAGCAAGTGGCTGGCAGAGGCACTGGAGTGTGCGACGCGTTTCTTGTACTTCCATGTTGCTTGTGGCTTTGGTTACATGAAGGTATTTTATCCATCAATGGTGTATGTATGTCAAGATTTCCAAATGCATGCTTGATTTTCTGCTCTGTTTATCTGTATAAAACTACAACCCAGCATCAGCATTCTTGTACGTCGGCCCATGTTTCACTTGATCTGTGTGGCACTGTGTAGAAAGTCTGAGCTCAATAAAACTCTACTGCTGCTTCACTGCTTCTGCTGATTAGTCGTATAAAAAGAGTCCCGTGCAGACAAGTATCATTTCATTATGTTTATGAGCTCATTCCTATAAGTTTTACTTCTCTTTTCTGAACATATTGGTGTGTGTGCGCGCGTGTGCGCGTGATAATTCATCCTCAAGTAGCAGCGTCTACTTAATTAATAAGTACTAAGAGTGGTGGCTTTTTGGTATTAATTAGTATCTAGCACTTCCTATAAGGATTCTTTAGGAACTTCTAAATTTTTGTTTTATCCTTAGTTGATGTGTGTTGTGTCTAGTTAAAATTGTATGACTAATAGCTTTCTTTTTAGTTTTCCCTTCAATTACTGCTTGTGGACACATATCTCTACTACCTAAAAGAAACATAAGGATCCATCTCCCCTCTTACGTCCTCCACTTCGTCTGACCCTCCCCCACCCTCATGTCCTTCTCTCCTCCCGCACTTTTCATGGTCTTTAACCCCCAATTAATGGCATTTACTTCCTCCCAAAAAATCGGGATTGAGATTCTCCTTTCCAGGTCAGAGGCTCGGAGCAGCCGATCTCCTCGTGCATGATCCGTTTCCCTTCCTGCGCCGCGGCGCTGATCTGCATCTGCTCTACCACTTCCGTTTATCTCCCCATAATCATCTTTCGTCAAGCGGACATCCCTTGTGACATACCGTTGATTCAACAAAACCGGAGGCACCACCTAACGTACTCGTCGTCCGCCGCCACCGTTGAAGTCACCTCGGACCTCTTTCTCTCTTGTCCAACCTCCATCCTCACTTTTCCTGCCATGAGCCGCAATCTCCCTGGTCCCGTCGTTGCAGCGAATGACAGACAACGTCTCGGAACGTCCTTCTCGAGCGCGGCAACAATGGCCTAGAAGCAGTCGTGCGACAAGGGGGTCATCAAGAAAATGGCAGGCAGAGGCGCTGGAGTGTGCGACACGTTTCTTGTACTTCCATGTTGCTGGTGGCTTTGGTTATGTGAAGGTATTTTATCCATCAATGGTGTATGTATGTCAGGATTTCCAAATGCATGCCTGATTTTCTACTCTGTTTATCTGTATAAAACTACAACCCAGCATCAGCATTCTTGTACGTAGTCCTGAAAGTGCTAGTGATCGACTAGAGGGGGGGGGGTGAATAGGCGATTTTTAGGAAAGTCTTCAAAACATGTAAGTTTTGGAGACAAACGATAGAAATAAACCTATTACCATGCAGCGGAAGGTAGACTACACTAGGCAAACCATAGTCAAGTATTCAATGAAGTGAAAGCACAATGACTAATAGCAGCTAGGCAGTAAGGATCAGGTAGGAAGATATTGTGAAGCCAATCAGAACAAGTAATCACTCAGTGAAGCCAAATGGAGATGCAATCGTACAATGACTTCACAAGGACCAACAGTAAGTAAAGGGAAGGGAAGGATGAAACCAGTGACTCATTGAAGACAATGATTTGTTGGACCAGTTCCAGTTGCTGTGACAACTGTACGTCTGGTTAGGGAGGCTGAGATTCAACTCAGAAGACCTCGTCTTCACCTTATTCCCCTTGAGCTAAGGACACCCAGTCCTCGCCCAATCACTCTGGTAAGTCTTCAAGGTAGACTTCCAAGCCTTCACAGACTTCGTTCACCGGCGATCCACAATGACTCTTGGATGCTCAGAACGCGACGCCTAACCGGCTAGAGGATTCACAGTCCTCAAGTGTAATAAGTCTTCAGATCACACAGACAGGAAGACTTAAGTGATGCCTAACACTCTTTGGCTCTGGGTGGTTAGGGCTTTATCCTCTCAAGGAATTCTCTCTCAAAGGCTTCGAGGTGGGTTGCTCTCAAACGACAAAAGCCGTGCTTTAACTCTGAGCAGCCAACCATTTATGGTTGTAGGGGGTGGGCTATTTATAGCCACTAGGCAACCCGACCTGATTTGTCCGAAATGACCTAGGTCACTAAGGAACTAACACGTGTTCCAATGGTCAGATTTAAAACACACACGGCAACTTTACTTGGGCTACAAGCAAAGCTGACTTATCCAACTCTAGACAAGATTTGCTCTCATAGTCTTCACTCGAAGACATAGGATTTTGGTTAAGCATCACTTCAGTCATTCTGACTGGTTCTCTTGGACCCCACTTAACAGTACGGTGGTTCCTATGACTCAACAAAGAAAAACACAGAACGACGAAACTGCTAAGTCTTCACGCGATGTCTTCTCTTGTCATAGTCTTCAATGTGAATGTCTTCACATACCACCTTTGACTTCAATGTCTTCATACATTTTTAGGGGTCATCTCTGGTAGGAAAACTGAATCAATGAGGGACTTCTACCTGTGTTATCCTGCAATTCTCACAAACACATTAGTCCCTCAACTAGGTTTGTCGTCAATACTCTAAAACCAACTAGGGGTGGCACTAGATGCACTTACAATCTCCCCCTTTTTGGTGATTGATGACAAACTAGTTGAAGTTTTCAACGGGGAATATAATATGTGATATTGTAAAGGATAGGGAATTGTCTTCATAAGTTGCAAGGGCTCCCCCTGAAGATGTGCATATAAGTAATTTGCTTTTGGAATGCAAATGCACATGGCAGGTTGTACTTGTGGAGATCCTCTTCAACTTATGATGACAATTCATCATGCATGAAAAGTATGTGAAGATAATGACATGCATAATGAAAAATGGACGTCTGCAAAATGATCTAAGTGCGGAATTTATCGTCGCACACGCGGAATTTATCATCGCATCACAGAATAGCAAAAAAGTAGCAGACGACCAACGAGTTTAAGTGTTACAACTCAAAGAACCAAATGTATCAAAACGAGAGTTGTAAACACTAGGCAAAACATAAGGCAACCGCCCATATGGACCCACTTGAAGACTATCAAACTCATATGCTTCTCCCCCTTTTGTCAGTAAGGACCAAAAAGGTTTGAATACATAGAGCGTCTACTCGTTCCCATGAGGACTAGGTGAAGCAGCAAGGTCGTCGGTGTTGTTCGGCGGTGCAGACGAACTCGGGGCAGTGTCGATGCGTGCAGAAGTAGGTAGCGGTGAAGTGGCATCGTCTTCGTCCTCGATCACTCTGGCATTCACAGTTGCCGCGAAGGAAGAGAACTCAGAGTCTTCAAGAGACGGAGTTCGTCGCAGTACAGTCCTTCTTGGAGGTGTGGAGTCAAAGTTGAAACGTTCAGAGAAGCCATCCTCTTGAAGATCATCTTCGGAACACATAAGCGTCAGCCCTTTCCATGTACGCCGACAGGTTTCATGGGCAACAAAGGCATTCTTGGTGGCAAGATTGCGAATGCGGTTGACATCCACCAAGAGGCTTTGCATTTGGCACTTCAGCCAGTCATGATGCCTATCCTGTTTCTGATGAAGGGCAACCAGAAGCTCTCAGTCATTGAGAACACGAGATCGCTTCTTGGGCTGTTGGGCAATAGTGCTTTCAGTGGCTTCAGTGAGGGCACGATGAGGTGCACGTGTAGTACCAGCCAGAGGATAAACACGAGTGACTGCTTCAACTCCTTCAATGTTTTGAGAGAAACTTTGATGCTCAACATTCTGAAGACTAAGAGGCTCCTTGGCAGGCTCTGGATAGATGGCTTCAACGGACATATCAACGTCAGGAAGAAAGATCCGATGATTGCGAGCAGAGGGATGATATGAGACAACTGAGTGTAGTTTGATCAGCCGCATTATCCATGGAGCGTAAAACTTCAAGCCAAAAAGATCAGATCCTGATGCAGCAAGTTGGCGGATGAAGAAGTCTTGTGCATTGAAGCATTTGCCATGAAGAATATAAAAGACCAAAGTCTTCATTGCACCTTCCAGCTTTGCATGTGGAGAATGTCCTTTGATGGGCCAGAGAGTTCGCCTGATAATGTGATAGATAGTGCGAGGCAGATACTCAAGATCTTCAACAAAGAACTCCTTAGGATATGCAGCATCTGGAGGCAAAGGCTTCATCATGCTAAGCATCTGACTCATGTTCGGTTCAGGCTTTTGAAAGATGCTCTCCATAGATGCACTGTGAAGCTGACAACCAGGTTCATAAAGATCTCCAGGAGTGGGCAGACCAGTGAGGTCAATGATATCAAAGGCTTTGGCTTCGTGATGAACATTGCCGGTCATCCACTCAAGGACCCAAGTCTTCGGATCTCTGTTGTAGCCACAAATGTGAAGAGTGGCATAGAATTGGAGCAGCAACTCTTCGTTCCAGTGCTCTTGGTCGGTGATGAAAGGCAACAATCCAGACTCCTTGAAGCAGTCCAGAGCTTCTTCCAAGCAAGTCAGACCAGTTATGGCTTCAGTGTCAAGACGCATATGAGGGAAAATGCGACCTTGATTGTACAGAATGCATGAGTAATAACTTCGCTGCGGATAGCTCCAGAACCGATCAGAAGATATTCTTTCCCTTGAGTAGGGGTTCTTGGAGCTATTGAAGAAGGTGTTGTGTGCTTTGAAGCCGTTGACATTAAAGGATCCGGGTGCTGATGCAGGACCTGGAAACCTGGGCAACCTTGGCATTGGCTTCTGTACCTGAGGCCTGTGCTCAACGTGATAGTCAAACTAAGGACCAGCAGCAGGCACAGGAACAGGAGCAGTAGCATCATTGGCTTCACTGACTTCTGACACATTGGTTGGTGCAGGCTCCACATTTGCTTCAGCCATGACAACGTCATTGGCTTCATTTGTGTTGGTGGTGGCAGCCTCAAGATTCTCAACCTCCACTTGATGAGCTGGAGGGTCGGGCACAGACACGTTCTCCTCGAGAATAGCTTCTTCAGTAATGGGGGAGTAGGGACACGTTCTTCTTCTTGTGTGTCGTCGGCTGATGCAGCCGGAATGTCTTCAGCAGCTTTAGCCTCACACTCGGAGACATTCACAGTAGGAGTGGCATCTGGAAACACTTGACGTGCAACAGATTGGTGGGGCACTTCTCCTTCTGGAACGCTCGAAAGAGGGACTTGAGACCTTGGTCCTTTGCGAAGCCCGCGTAACGCTGGCGACGCCTCTGGAGACGGAGTTGGCTGGGCCTCAAAGTCATCTTCTTCTTCTTGCCGGGGTGGTGTGACTTGTTGTTGTGGGTGATCAGCCCATGATGCATCCTGAGCAATTGGCGTCAGAGGACGACCAATACTGATGAGTTAGCTGTGCGTAAGCACAGGCGATGATACCAAGTTGTGCTCGATCTGAGGAAGAACTACATCATCTTCAACATTGTCATGGTGACCAATGTCTTCAGCAGCGGTGGGATCAGCTGCTGGAATGTCTTCAGCTTCATGAGCCTCTGTGGAAGCAGGCTCATGGACAGTTAGTTGGCGCTCTTGATGTTCAGCTGCAGGGCGAACCATGGAGATAGGTTCAACAATTAAGGGCTCTGTGGGAGCAGCCCGATCCTTCTTGGTCTTGCGCTTCTTCTTGGAGGGAGCAGCATCAGAGGCTTCAGGATGTTTCCTCTTTCTCGCTTCAGCCTCAGCAGTCCTCGTCTTCTTTAGTTCTGAAGCGGTTGACCTGACCTTTGGCTTCGAGCCAGTCATGCTGGCTGGGAAGACAATGGGATGTGCTTCCTGCCTTGGTGCTTCGGGTTCGGCCACAGCTGGCTTCTTCTTCTTCTTTGCAGCCATCCTGAGATCGATGCCAGGATGACCAAGGGCCTTGTGCTTCTTAGCCTCATTGTAGGCTTGCACACACTTCTTAGCCAGGCTCTTCATGCGCTCACGAGAACCTTGAGCTTCTTCACGCTTCTTGAGAAAGGCTTCTTTGAGCTCGTGCAGCATGATCTTGAATTTTTTAACCTCTTGCACGCTGAGGTTGGCCATGTGCTTATTGAACTAAGCTTTCTCAAAGTCGATCTTTTGCTTCAGTTCAACGATGCGCTGAGCTAGAGCTAGCTCTGAAGCAATGGCGCCATGGAAGGCGACACTGAGGCCAATTGGAAGTTGCAGGTCTTCAAAGCTGAGGTTGGGCGTGTCAAACCACTCATCAATGAAGTTGTGGATGATTGCCACATCAAGGAGAGGCAAATCATTGAAGATTTTTGCTTCTTCTTTGCTCTTGATCAGTTGCTCAAGAGCGTCATCTGCAAGATCTTCATCGCTGGACAGATCAATGGCGTCGTTGCGCAGAATAGCAGCAGCAGTCGGTTCTTGGCTGGTGTGTTGCAAAGGCATCTTGACTCTCGAGGGCTTGGAGATGCGTGACAAATCTTCAGACTGCACACTGTCTTCAGGAGGTGCAGTAGCCAGTGGCTTCGCCCGTGAGATTTTTGGTGCTGAGGCAGGCATTGAAGCTTTAGGCTTCTTCAGTTTCTGTGGCTTCGGCGGTGCAGGCGCTTCATCAGATTCAGCGTCATCTGCAGGCTCATCCACGGCTGTCCCTTGAACCATGATATGAGTGATGAGACCTTCCAGGTTGTAGAAGGGCCCAACAAGATTGGGTTCAGCTTCGCAGGTGCCATCGGCATGGGGAGCAGAAGGGCCAGGGTTGAAGTCTAGTCCCAATGACTTCTTGTTTTGCTTAGACAAATTCTTGGCAAATTGGAAGTTGCGTTTGAACAGATTGTCATCACAACACCATAGCAATGACGATGGGTGAGCATCCGCAGGCCGTGGTCCACGAACCATGCAGGGATAGAAGCCTTGTTCAATGGCTTCATCTTTGGACCCGGGTTGAAGATTTCTGTATAGGATGTCTCCCCAAGGTCGCTTGATGGCATTTTTCTCAGCATATTCCTGGGTCACAAACCGGTACTTGAACCATTGTTCTACCCAATATCTTCGAATCCATTGGATCCGGGTCTTGCGCTGATTGTAATCCTCTTCAGGATCTATTTTGTAAAGCTCTGAGAGGTCATTAGGCAAATCTCTTGACGTTCCCCCACGATGTTGTCTGCCACCCTTCCTTACTGATTTTTGTGCAGCCATGAACTTCAAACTGAATGGCTTCAACACGTTCAAAGGCTTCAAAGGCTTTCACTTGCTGGACAAACAGGAACTGGCTTTGGGAGAATTTATATGATGCTGTAAGAATTCTGCAAATGAATGCAGACTATGAGAACCAAGGGATTCTCCTACGGACATGTACCTGTGACAGCATTAAGGTGCGAGGGAAGGGGAAGAGGTCATATGCATTCTCAGAAGATTTTGAAGATAAATCAATTTAGAAGACATTGACCTCATCGTGCGAAGACATCCACTCATAGATAAGGAGTTGGTTCCAGATTTGTACGAATCCACGGATCAGTACAAGTGAGGAATCTAACTACTTTGTGAAGCATAAGTGAACATACTATGCATATTATGAGATGCAGTATGAAATAGATCCAACTTGTGTGAACAGAAACTGCTTGTGGTAGAAAGTGACGAATCTATAGGATCAAAGGGGCCGTAAAAGGAAGTTTTATTTACCACACGAAGAACTGCTAGACGGAGTGGAAGAGGAGGCCGAGAAGTTCGATCGTCCGTGCCCTAACTTGGCGACGGAGGACACCTACGGCGACAGCGGAGAAGACGATGTCCGCGGCCGGCGTGAAGACGGCATTGGAGAGGTCGCGACAGCTAAGAGCTTCGTCGCCGGCATCGTCGAGGGCTAGCGGTGGCGCTAGGGTTTGTGTGAGAGTGGAAGAAAGGATAATGACTGTGGTGAGATGTGTATTTATAGGGACAGGGACGTCACAGTGTTATTACACAGGTGCCCCTGGCGATTCACATCTGAAGGACACGTGGCCATCATGCAACATATCGAAGGTTGTTCCACATTCCCACGCACGCCTGGATTGTCGGGTGGTCGTTCCCACTTCTCCGGGTTTCAGGTGAAGGAATTAGCATTGAAAGCGGACTTAATGTTTGTCTCTGTATCTTCTGCTGACAAGGACGCAGAGAAGACATTCGACAGTTTCAAGAGAATGCATATGATTTGGAGAGATAGAGTTTGAGATAGAAAGCATAGAGAGGTTAGGGTCCGATCACATTCACTTAGTTCAAAAGATTCAACAAGAAGACATAGCTATAAGTGAATGCTGTAGAGGACATAACACTAGTATATATATATAATCAACATAGTGAAGATAATCATGAAGACAGGTTGAGATTGAAGCCAAACCAAATGTGAAGACATAGCAAATGCGATGCATGGGTGAAACACTTCAAACAGAAGAATTTGGTGGTGGCGTTACCCACCGTATAGGAAGTATTAGACCCAGACACGGCGCACAATTATCGTGGCACTCCGAAGTCAAATTCCACATTAATGTATTCACACTTAGAATGTATGTCTTCATTGATTGAAGATATACTTTACTTCGTGTGTTGCACATCTAAGTCATCAATATGCATAAGTGTTAGGATGTGTGCCTGATCACAGAACATTTGAGGATTCCAAGATATTTAGCTCACACCGTAACTTGCAAAATCTCTTCTCATCCAAGGGCTTGGTGAAGATATCTGCCAATTGCTCTTCAATGTTGACATGTATGATATCAATATCTTCCTTCACAACATGATCTCTGAGAAAGTGATGACGAATTTCAATGTGCTTTGTCTTCGAGTGCTAAACTGGGTTGTTGGCAATCTTGATGGCGCTTTCGTTGTCGCAGTAGAGTGGCACTTGCTTCAGATGAATGCCATAGTCTTTGAGTGTTTGCTTCATCCATAGAAGCTGAGCGCAACAAGATCCAATAGCAATGTATTCAGATTCAGCAGTGGAGAGAGATACACAGTTCTGCTTCTTTGAAGACCAACATACAAGTGATCGTCCTAGAAAATGACATGTGCCTAATGTAGACTTGCGATCCACCTTGTCACCAGCATAATCAGCATCCGAGAATCCAAGTAGATCAAACTCTGAGCCCTTTGGATACCATAATCCTAGTGTTAGGGTGTAAGCCAAATATCGAAGAATTCACTTCAGAGCTAAGTGATGCGATTCCTTTGGTGCCGCTTGGAATCAAGCACACATGCAAACACTAAGCATAATATCTGGCCTAGATGCACATAGATAAAGTAAAGAACCAATCATGGAGCGGTATACCTTTTGATCGAACTCTTTACCATTGTCGTCGGGACCCAAATGATGTTTGGCTGGCATTGGCGTCGTGAAGCCTTTGCAGTCTTGCATACCAAATTTCTTCAGGCAATCTTTGAGGTACTTCTCCTGAGATATGAAGATGTCGTTGCGTTGCTAACGTATTTGAAGACCAAGGAAGAACTTCAGCTCACCCATCATGCACATCTGATATTGCTCTTGCATCATATATCCAAACTCTTCACTGTATTTCTGATTGGTGCAGCAGAAGATAATGTCATCCACATATATTTGGCACACAAACAGTTCACCATCATATGTCTTCGTGAAGAGAGTGGGGTCGAGGGAACCAGATTTGAAGTCTTTGCTCTTCAGGAAGTCTTTGAGTGTGTCATACCAAGCCCGAGGGGCTTGTTTGAGGCCATACAGTGCCTTGTTGAGCTTGTACACCATGTCAGGATGTTTTGGATCTTCAAAGCCAGGCGGTTGTGCAACATACACTTCTTCTCCAATCTTGCCATTGAGAAAAGCGCTCTTCATATCCATTTGATATAGAAGTATGTTATGATGATTTGCATAGGCCAGCAGTATGCGTATGGCTTCAAGTCTAGCCACAGGAGCAAATGTTTCATCGAAGTCAATCCCTTCAACTTGAGTGTACCCTTGAGCAACGAGATGAGCTTTGTTTCTAACAACTTGACCATGCTCATCTTGCTTGTTGCGATATATCCATTTGGTGCCTATTATATTGTGCTTGCGAGGATCAGGACGCTTAACCAATTCCCATACATTATTCAGCTCAAACTATTGAAGCTCTTCTTGCATAGCTTGAATCCATTCAGGTTCCATGAAGGCTTCTTCAACTTTCTTGGGTTCAGATATTGAGATGAATGCGAAGTGCCCACAGAAATTTGCTAGCTGCGTTACCCTTGAACGAGTGAGTGGACCTGGTGCATTGATGCTATCAATTATTCTCTCAATCTGTACTTCATTTGCAACACGAGGATGTACATGATGAAGATTTTGCTCTTGCTGATCATTGCCATCGTTAGAGGGATTGTCTTCAGGTTGATCAGGTGCGGAGATGATAAGTTCCTCTTCAGGTTGAGCTTCAAACGGTATGATTTCTCCAGTTCCCATAAGTTTTATTGATTCACTGGATGGAACTTCATCTAGCACATTTGGCAGGTGCTCTCTTTGTGAGCCGTTCGTCTCATCAAACCGCACATCCACTGTTTCAACCACTTTATAGTGAAAAAGGTTGAAGACTCTGTAGGAGTGCGAATCCTTTCCATATCCAAGCATAAAACCCTCATGTGCTTTTGGTGCAAATTTTGAAGTGTGATGTGGATCCTTGATCCAGCACCTGGCGCCAAATACTCTGAAGTAACTTACATTTGGCTTCTTGCCAGTAAGGAGCTCATATGATGTCTTGTTCAGAAGCTTGTGAAGATAAACACGGTTGATGATATGACATGCAGTATCAATGGCTTCTGGCCAGAATTTTCTTGGAGTCTTGTATTCATCAAGCATCGTCCGGGCCATCTCAATAAGTGTTATGTTCTTGCGTTCGACGATGCCATTCTGCTGTGGCGTGTACGGAGCTGAGAATTCATGTGTGATGCCTAAGGTATCAAGATATGTATCTAGGCTAGTGTTCTTGAATTCAGTGCCATTGTCACTTCTGATGTGCTTTATCTTGGCCCCATAGTTGTTCATTGCTCGACTGGCGAAGCGTCTGAAGACATCCTGCACTTCAGTCTTGTAGAGGATTATATGCACCCAAGTATATCTTGAATAATCATCAACAATGACAAAGCCATAGAGACAAGCAGTAGTAGTAAGAGTTGAGTAATGAGTGGGACCGAAAAGATCCATGTGGAGCAGTTCGAAGGGTTGAGTCGTTGTCATGATTGTCTTCGAGGGATGCTTGGCCCTCGTCATCTTTCCTGCTTCACAGGCACCGCATAAGTGATCCTTCTTGAACTTGACGCCCTCGATGCCTATGACATGCTTCTTCCTTGCAAGGGTGTGGAGGTTCCTCATGCCAGCATGCCCTAGCCTTCGATGCCAAAGCCAGCATTCAGAAACTTTTGCTAGAAGACATACTGCAAGTTGTGGTCCTGCTGAGAAATCTACCATGTACAAATCATCTTTCCAATACCCTTCAAACACTAGAGACTTGTTAGATTCCATTAGTACAAGGCAACGATATTTTCCAAACATCACAATCATGTTTAAATCGCAAAGCATTGAGACAGACATTAAGTTGAAACCAAGGGATTCAACAAGCATGACTTTATCCATGTGTTGATCCTTTGAGGTTGCAACTCTACCTAGACCCAATACCTTGCTTTTACCAGTGTCAGCAAATGTGATGTGACTTTTGTCAGATGGACGTAAAGTTGAGTCCATGAGAAGGCTTCGCTTGGCAGTCATGTGATTTGTACACCCACTATCAATAATCCATTCTGAAGCAGCTGGTTTCGTACCCTTAGCACCGCGTGCCATGAAGCAGTAGGAAGGAGCGGAGTAGTCCTTGTCATTTGCATCGGTGTCGGTGATGAAGTCATTGTCTTTAGTGTTGAAGATGGACTTGGCAACGTATGTTGTATCTAGACTCACAACGCCAGAATCGGACTCCTCCTCAGACTCCACCTCTGCCTCCTCAGAAGCGGACTCCTCCTCAGAATCCATTTCCTTGCCAACAAACGCACATGCCTTGCCAGATGAGCTCTTCTTGTGTGATGAAGAGTTGGAGGAAGACTTGGAAGAAGACTTTGAGTATTTCTTCTTCTTCTTGTCGTCAGAGTCATACTCCTTGCTCTTCTTCTTGTTGTTGTTCTCATTGTCCCACTATGGACACTCAGAGATGTAGTGGCCAGGTTTCTTGCACTTGTGACATGTTCTCTTCTTGTAGTCATGAGCAGAAGCTTCATCATTCCTTGAGCTTGACCGTGAAGACTTTCTGAGGCCTTTCTTCTTGGTGAATTTTTGGAACTTCTTCACAAGCATAGCAAGCTCCTTTCCAATGTCTTCAGGATCATCAGAACTGCTGTCAGATTCTTCTTCAGATGAGGAGACAGCCTTTGCCTTCAAGGCACGAGTTCGCCCATAGTTGGGACCGTAGATGTCTCTTTTCTCAAAAAGCTGAAACTCGTGTGTGTTGAGCCTCTCAAGTATGTCAGACGGATCGAGTGTCTTGAAATCAGGACGTTCTTGAATCATCAGGGCTAGGGTGTCAAACGAACTGTCAAGTGATCTCAGGAGTGTCTTGACGACTTCATGCTTGCTGATCTCAGTAGCGCCGAGGGCTTGAAGCTCATTTGTGATGTCAGTGAGTCGATCAAACGTGAGCTGGACATTCTCATTGTCATTTCTCTTGAAGCGGTTGAAGAGGTTGCGAAGGACACTGATTCTCTGATCTCTCTGGGTTGAGACGCCTTCGTTGACCTTGGAGAGCCAGTCCCAGACTAGCTTAGATGTTTCCAAAGCACTCACGCGGCCATATTGTCCTTTGGTCAGATGACCACAGATGATATTCTTGGCAGTAGAGTCCAGTTGAACGAACTTCTTGACATCAGCAGCAGTGACACCTTCTCTAGCCTTGGGAACACCGTTCTTGACGACATACCATAGGTCGACATCAATGGCTTCAAGATGCATGCGCATCTTATTCTTCTAGTAGGGATATTCAGTTCCATCGAAGACGGGGC
Source organism: Triticum dicoccoides (assembly GCF_002162155.2). NCBI lineage: Eukaryota > Viridiplantae > Streptophyta > Magnoliopsida > Poales > Poaceae > Triticum > Triticum dicoccoides. The sequence goes on along the minus strand of NC_041384.1, from coordinate 351,258,002 downwards.
ACGCAGCAAAGACTTTAATTATCCCTGCAGTCGACATAGCTAAAATTCCAGGCGGTTAAACCAAAATCACACAGAACAAGGGAGTACCTTGCTCTGATACCAATTGAAAGTGCTAGTGATCGACTAGAGGGGGGGTGAATAGGCAATTTTTAGGAAAGTCTTCAAAACATGTAAGTTTTGAAGACAAACGATAGAAATAAACCTATTACCATGCAGCGGAAGGTAGACTACACTAGGCAAACCATAGTCAAGTATTCAATGAAGTGAAAGCACAATGACTAATAGCAGCTAGGCAGTAAGGATCAAGTAGGAAGATATTGTGAAGCCAATCAGAACAAGTAATCACTCAGTGAAGCCAAATGGAGATGCAATCGTACAATGACTTCACAAGGACCAACAGTAAGTAAAGGGAAGGGAAGGATGAAACCAGTGACTCGTTGAAAACAATGATTTGTTGGACCAGTTCCAGTTGCTGTGACAACTGTACGTCTGGTTAGGGAGGCTGAGATTCAACTCAGAAGACCTCGTCTTCACCTTATTCCCCTTGAGCTAAGGACACCCAGTCCTCGCCCAATCACTCTGGTAAGTCTTCAAGGTAGACTTCCAAGCCTTCACATACTTCGTTCACCGGCGATCCACAATGACTCTTGGATGCTCAGAACGCGACGCCTAACCGGCTGGAGGATTCACAGTCCTCAAGTGTAATAAGTCTTCAGATCACACAGACAGGAAGACTTAAGTGATGCCTAACACTCTTTGGCTCTGGGTGGTTAGGGCTTTATCCTCTCAAGGAATTCTCTCTCAAAGGCTTCGAGGTGGGTTGCTCTCAAACGACAAAAGCCGTGCTTTAACTCTGAGCAGCCAACCGTTTATGGTTGTAGGGGGTGGGCTATTTATAGCCACTAGGCAACTCGACCTGATTTGTCCGAAATGACCCTGGGTCACTAAGGAACTGACACGTGTTCCAATGGTCAGATTTCAAACACACACGACAACTTTACTTGGGCTACAAGCAAAGCTGACTTATCCAACTCTGGACAAGATTTGCTCTCATAGTCTTCACTCGAAGACATAGGATTTTGGTTAAGCATCACTTCAGTCATTCTGACTGGTTCTCTTGGACCCCACTTAACAGTACGGTGGTTCCTATGACTCAACAAAGAAAAACACAGAACGACGAAACTGCTAAGTCTTCGCGCTCCATAGTCTTCACGCGATGTCTTCTCTTGTCATAGTCTTCAATGTGAATGTCTTCACATACCACCTTTGACTTCAATGTCTTCATACATTTTTAGGGGTCATCTCTGGTAGGAAAACCGAATCAATGAGGGACTTCTACCTGTGTTATCCTGCAATTCTCACAAACACATTAGTCCCTCAACTAGGTTTGTCGTCAATACTCCAAAACCAACTAGGGGTGGCACTAGATGCACTTACAAGGCCCATGTTTCACTTGATCCATGTGGCATTGTGCAGAAAGTCTGAGCTCAATAAAACTCTACTGATGCTTCACTGCTTCTGCTGATTAGTTGTATAAAAAGAGTCATGTGCAGATAGGTATCATTTCATTATGTTTATAAGCTCATTGCTACAAGTTTTACTTCTCTTTTCTGAACATATTGGTGTGTGTGTGCGCGTGTGTGCGTGCGTGTGTGATAGTTCATCCTCAAGTAGTAGTGTCTACTTAATTAATCAGTACTAAAAGTGGTGGCTTTTTGGTATTAATCAATATCTTGCACTTCTGATAGAGGCAATGGTGTTCCATCTTTCGATGAGAAGGTGATTATCGTGTCGGTGGAGTAGACTTTAACGACCCGACTACGAACATGCGAGGATGTCGCGCCTTAGCAATCGCTAAACCAACTCCGAGAGGTTATTGACCACGCTGGAGCACGATCAACCTGACCACAAAGGTCTATTTCCTGCAAGCAAACGAAGAACACGCAAGAAACTAATATTACAATCTGGATATTGCGAATATAAGATGAAAGCTTTATTGATCAAGGTGGGGTTCTGTGACGCCTTGGTCTGGTCGTTGAACACAAACGAAGTACGCGAAGTTGCAACTATGGTGAACTTTTAATCTAAACAGAACCCAAAGTCTAAATGACACCCTAAGGGTTGTATATATGGAGGAAGAGGAGGGAATTTCGTGGCCCTTGGAGGAGGGGTCCGAAACCAATCCTATCTTTTTTCCCCACACATACGGACTCTAAAAGCAGCCTATACTTAGGTATTTTGAAATTACATGGGCCTGGCCCAATAAGAAGGTGACAAAATTTGTGAAGTGGCATCTTGTATATTTCGTCCAAGACTCCATGCACTCATTACGGTGGCTTCAAAGTCCTGAAATCATCACTTGAAACTCCGTTCTTCTTTCCCTTGTGCATGCCATCATCTCCAAGCTTGTTCTTGCTCCAATGTTCATCCTTCTCCAAGCTAGGCCCTTCATTTGTAAGCAAAACAAAAGTATCCAATTTAGGCAGCATCATATTGTCATGAACATTAGAATCATTAACAAGAAACGAAAGTACCTGGTAATTTAATTGGCGCGCACGAGCTTGTAGCGACCAGACCTCAAACGGTCTAATCTCTGTGCTCAGGTGTCATCCCTCGATCAGTAATGCTGACACCACATAGTACTTGAAGGATTTATAACAGAGTAGCAATCACACATGTATTACATCGAGAGTCTCAAAAGAGAACTTATTACAATAAATATGTCTTAAGGCCATCTAATAACAATAACAGCGGAAGGCTTGGAAGATAAGTGAGTCCATCAACTCCAACGGCATCACTGAGTATAGAACCACGACCTAAAAACTCCTTAATCCTCATCTGACAAGTCTGCAACATTAACGTTGCACCCCGAAATGGGTCAGCACATGGAATATGCTGGCAAAATAACACACAGAGAGTAATGGAATGAAATAGGCTATTCTATATGCATATTTGGCTGGTGGAAAGCTCTATGGTTATAGCTTTTGCGTAAAGCCAATTTTTCCCTACTGCAAAGGAATAAATTTTATTTAACTATCACGATGGTTGTTAAACATTGAGAATGGTTGCCAGCATTCTCAATCCCAATTAAGCATCATCATTAAACAAAACCCAACAAAATTAACTTTAGAGTAACATGTCGAGATTCACATGATAGTCCAGGTACTAGATACTCAAGATGTCCATAACTGGGGACACGGCTAATCATGATTAGTTTATACACTCTGCAGAGGTTTGCGCATGTTTCCCCACAAGACTCGATCGCCTCCGTTTGGTTTCTCGCACTGCATGGTGTTTGAGAAGACGGATGACCGAGACATAGTCTTTCAGAAGCACTAGCACCTTACGATCGGGTAGACCATTACACCTACTTTCCCCTACATCTGCTGGTCTACCACTGTAAGAGTTCGCACAACTTAATCAACTATGCTAGAGCCCATAATAGCTTGTGGCTGCACACAGAAGTTTCTAGCATGAATAATCTCATGACCCCTTTGAGCCTGGGTGGCGGTCCATAAAAATCAGGCAATCCTGGAATACCCATGTGCCTCAATCCACCCAGATGTGTGTTTAAGTTGCCACCTTAAATAAACCATTAATTAACAATCTCACATCTATCATGAAATACTCTCAAATCCAATCCACGTCTACGAGCATATCATGGCAATAATAAGCAAACGTAGAAGTAACTCCCAAGGGTTTGATAATAACAGGTAATAGGTTCTACCTCATCTACTTCCCAAACCCACAATTTAATTAGATCCTAATCATGAAATGTGTGAGGATTGATCTAATGCAATAAAGCTAGGTAGAGGGAAAACATGATCAAAGTGTTACTTGCCTTGCTGATGATCCGGGAAACCTAGCGATTCGAAGTAGCAAGCGGCGCACTCCGGGTACTCTATCGCAAATAAACAAGCATACAATAAGCACTCAACTAATGCACAGGTAAAACTCACATAAGAGATCTAACCAGAAAGTTCAACTTAAGAACTCCGGTTGGCAAAAAGAATCAAATCGAACAAAGCAACGGAAGACAAACGGCAAAAGAAACAGGCTTCATTTACTATTCTGGATCTAGGGCAATTTTTATAGTGGCAAAAACTTGTTTGAGTTGGTTAAACGGAAAGAGGGTTTCGAGACGAAACTCCAGGCGCTTGAATCGCCTGATTCCGATAAACGAGCGAAAAGTTAGACTAAAACGAAAATCGGATCACGAATCACGATCAGAAAAATCGCGGATTTAATCCGAGAAAAAGAAAAATGACGAATGTTCGTTAAAACGAACGAACGGACGAATGCTCGCTAATTAAATAAACCGAAAAACCGATCTATTTAGAAAAACCGAAACTAAAAAAACGAACAAAACCATCGGAAAACCGAACGGTTTTTCGAGAAAAACCGAAGGCGAAAAAACTAC
>NC_041384.1:351169774-351252922 GCF_002162155.2 Triticum dicoccoides | reverse complement strand
GACTCCGGCGAACGGTGGCGGCGGTCCGGCGGCGGCGGCGCGGGCGGGCGGCGGCGCGGGCTGCGGCGGCGGGGCCGGCTAGGGTTAGTGTTTTCGGGCGGGGGCGCGGCTGGGCTTGGCCGAGGCCTCGGGCGGCTTATAAGAGGTCCGGCTAGGAGGAGTCCTGGCCGGTTACGACCCAAGGTCGGTTCGGATTTTTTTTAAAAAATAATTACGCTCGAAGAAAAAACAAAAGAAATACTAAACGGACTCCAAAAATCCCGAAATAAATTTTCCCCGGCTTCTAAAATCAAGGCGCACAAGATGAACATTTATTTGGGGCCTAAATGCAATTTTGAAAAACACGCATATTTCCTAAATTCAAATAAAATAGCAAATAAAACCAAAATAAAATCTTATTTGATTTTTTTGTTAAATCCTCAATATTTCTTTATTTTGGGAAAGTCATTTTATTCCCTCTCTCATATTTTTGTAATAGAAATAATTGAAGAGAAAATATATAATATCAAACGATCCTATTTTCCAAATTTGAGACAACTCAAATATGAAAATAACGAAATCCCCAACTCTCTGAGGGTCCTTGAGTTGCGTGAAATTTCTAGGATCAACAAAATGCAATAAATATGATATGCAGTGATGATCTAGTGTATAACATTCCAAATTGAAAATTTGGGATGTTACAAACCTACCCCCTTAAGATGAATCTCGCCCTCGAGATTTGGGTTGGCTAGAAAATAGGTGAGGGTGGTCCTTTAGCAAATCTTTCTCTCACTCCCAGGTGGCTTCATCCTCCGTGTGGTGGCTCCACTGAACCTTGCAAAACTTGATAACCTTGCTGCGGGTGACTCGACTGGCATACTCTAGAATCTTAACTGGTTTCTCCTCATAGGTCAAATCACTGTCCAACTGAATTGCTTCCAGTGGTACCGTATCTCTCAGCGGTATATCAGCCATCTCTGCGTGGCACTTCTTCAACTGGGAAACGTGGAACACGTCGTAAACTCCTGACAATCCTTCGGGCAATTCCAACTTATAGGCTACCTCTCCCGTACGCTCCAAAACTTTGTATGGGCCTACAAAACGGGGCGCTAACTTTCCTTTAACTCCAAAGCGCTTAACTCCTCGAAGTGGTGATACTCGAAGATAAACTCGGTCTCCGACTTCGTAAACTATCTCCTTGTGTTTAGAATATGCGTAACTCTTCTGTCTGGACTGGGCTACCTTGAGCCTATCGTGAATCAATTTCACTTTCTATTCAGACTCCTTTATCAGCTCCGGTCCAAACAACTGGCGGTCTCCAACTTCATCCCAAGACAATGGGGTCCTGCACCTCCTTCCGTACAAGGCTTCGAAAGGGGCCATCTTCAAACTAGATTGATAGCTGTTGTTGTAAGAGAACTCTACATATGGCAAATTCTCGTCCCAGCAAGATCCGTAATCTAGCGCACAGGCTCTCAGCATATCCTCCAAAAAAAATTATTGACTCTTTCGGTCTGTCCATCTATCTGTGGATGGAAAGCTGTGCTAAACTCCAGTCTGGTACCCAAAGTTTCATGCAACTGATTCCAGAACTTTGAGGTAAATTGGGTTCCTCTATCTGACACTATGCTCCTTGGAACTCCATGCAGACAAACAATTCTGGTCATATATATATCTTTGCCAACTTTGCACTGGTATAGGTAGTCTTCACGGGAATGAAATGAGCTACCTTTGTCAAACGATCGACTACAACCCATATCGAGTCATAGCCTAAACGTGTTCTGGGCAATCCTATAATAAAATCCATGCCTAGCTTATCCCACTTCCATTCGGGTATCGGCAATGGTTGTAGCAATCCTGCGGGCTTCTGATGCTCTGCCTTCAGTCTCTGACATACATCACAAACTGCTACATACTCCGCAATATCCTTCTTCATTCTGGTCCACCAGAATATATCCTTCAAATCCAAATACATCTTGGTATTTCCTGGGTGAATCGAATATGGTGAATCATGGGCCTCTTGTAAAATTAACTTCCCGATCTCCGAATCATTCGGTACATAGACACGGTCTTCAAACCATAAGGTATCGTGCTCATCCTCACGAAATCCCTTAGCTTTTCCTTTGCTCATTTTCTCCTTAATAGAAGCAATCTCCTTGTCAGTCTTCTGGGCTTCTCTGATCTTATCCATCAAAGTAGACTGAATCTCCAATGCTGCTACATAGCCTCTTGGAACTATTTCCAAACATAGCTCTCGAAGATTTTCGGCTAACTCCCTTGGTAAATCTCCCGTCATTAGGGTGTTGACATGGCTCTTACGGCTCAACGTGTCAGCTACTACGTTAGCCTTTCCGGGGTGATAATGCAATTTTATATCATAATCCTTGATGAGCTCCAACCATCTCCTTTGTCTAAGGTTCAAATCCTTCTGTGTGAAAATATACTTCAAACTCTTGTGATCCGTGTACACCTCGCAATGGTTTCCAATCAGAAAATGTCTCCAAGTCTTCAACGCATGCACTACGGCTGCTAACTCCAAATCATGCGTAGCATAATTCAACTCATGGGGCTTAAGCTGTCGTGAGGCATATGAAACAACTCTTCCTTCCTGCATAAGCACTACTCCAAGTCCTCGACGTGAAGCGTCGCAATACACCTCATAATCCTTGGCCTGATCCGGTAAAATCAACACTAGTGAGGTAACCAAACGTTTCTTAAACTCCTGAAAACTAGCCTCACATTCCTTGGTCCTTATGAACTTGGTATCCTTTTTCAACAACTCCGTCATAGGCTTCGCAATCTTTGAGAAATTCTCAATAAACCTCCGGTAGTATCCCGCGAGTCCAAGAAAACTCCGGATCTCTCCAACTGTTGTTGGCGCTTCCCACTTGGTCACGGTATCAACTTTAGTGGGATCTACTGCTATACCTTCCCTGAATATAACGTTTCTGAGAAATCCAACTTCCTTCAACCAAAACTCACATTTGCTGAACTTGGCATATAGTTGATGTTCTCTGAGCTTTCCAAGAACCAAACGTAAATGCTCCTTATGCTCCACTTCATTCTTTGAGTAAACCAGGATATCATCGATGAACACTACGACGAACTTATCCAAGAACTCCATAAACACTTTGTTCATCATGTTCATAAAATATGCAGGTGCGTTAGTCAGACCAAATGACATAACGGTATACTCGTACAGCCCATACCTGGTGGTAAAAGCTGTCTTAGGTATATTCTGTTCTCGAATCTTCAACTGGTGGTATCCTGATCGCAGATCGATCTTGGAAAATACCTTAGCTCCTTGCAATCGATCAAACAGATCATTGATCATCGGTAGTGGGTACTTGTTCTTGACGGTTACTTCATTCAAACCTCGATAATCAACAACCATCCTTAACGATCCATCCTCTTTTCCACTAGAAGTACTGGCGATCCCCGAGGTGAAGAACTTAGGCGAATATATCCTTTATCTAGTAACTCCTTAATTTGCTTCTTAATCTCCACCAAATCCTTTGCAGGCATCCTATATGGTCTCTTTGATATTGGCCCTGTGCCTGGCAAAAGCTCAATCAAAAACTCAATATCTCTATCTGGTGGCATGCCTGGCAATTCTTCTGGAAATACATCGGGGAAATCCTTCACTACTGGTACTTCCTCCTGCACAACTGTTGTTAAACAATTTACTTGAGTCCTCTTCAGCACATGCCGGGATACATACTTGATCCTTCTCCCTTCTGGGGTGGTAAGCAAGATTGACTTACTGGCGCAATCGATGTTTCCTCCATACATCGACAACCAATCCATACCCAGAATTACATCCAAACCTTGTGATTCCAATATTATCAAATCTGAGGGGAACACATGCCTACCTATACTTAATGGCACTTGAAAACATCCTTGGCTAGCCATATACTCCGCTCCTGGTGAGCTTACTAACATAGGTGTTCTAAGAACTTTGGTGGGAAGGTTATACTTATCCACAAATCCCCTTGATATATATGAATGCAATGCACTAGTATCAAAAAGAACGAGTGTAGTAAATGACTTAACCAAAAACTTACCGATTACTGCATCCGGCTGCTCTTCAACCTCCTCCACATTAACATGGTTCACCTGTCCCCTGTTGAAAGGGTTCGGCTTCTTCCCAGAGCTTCCATTGCCATTTCCATTCTGTGATTCAGGACATTCATTGGCATAATGTCTGGTCTTCTGGCACTTAAAACAAGTGACTTGGCTCAGGTCTCTCTTGGCTGGGGTCGATGGGTTGGTGCGGTTCTGGCCGTTGCTTCCTCCATTCCCATTACCATTCTTGGTGCCATTGTGATTGTGCGAGCTACCTCCTTCATGGGTATGCTGAAAATGTCCTCCCGGTCTAGGGGTAAAACATGGCTTCTGCTGAGCTCCCGAAGTGTGCTTCCCTTGTCCATACTTCCTCTTGCGATTCTCAATCTGCTGCTGCTTCCCTTCAATCATGAGAGCACGATCTACCAACTCCTGGTAGCTGTTGAAGGTGGCTACCATCAACTGCATGCTCAACTCATCATTCAGTCCTTCCAGAAACTTCTCCTGCTTAGCTGCATCCGTAGCAATGTCATCTGGGCATAATGTGCTAATTTACTAAAGTCCTCCACATACTGGCCAACTATCCGTCCTCCTTGGCGCAACTTGCAAAACTCTCGCTTCTTCATGGCCATAGCTCCTGCTGAAACATGGGTAGTTCGAAAAGCCTAAAACTGGTCCCACGTGACAGTGTCGACAGGGAAAGTGGCTGTGAAATTCTCCCACCATGATGTTGCAGGTCCTTCAAGCTGATGTGCGGCAAACTTCACCTTTTTCGCATCCGTGCATCCTGCTGTGGTCAACTCTCTAGCTGTCTTGCGGAGCCAATCATCTGCCACTATCGGCTCGGTGCTACTGGAAAACACCGGCGGATTCATCCTAAGAAAATGGGCTAAGTGATCAACAGGTGGTGGTGGTGGGTTGTTGTTGTTGTTGTTCCCTTGATTCTAATTCTGGACTAACAACTGCATCAATGTGTTCTGCTGCTGGATCAACTGGGTGAGCTCCGGTGGGAAAGTAAATTTGGGGTCACATCTCGGAGGCATCTGAGGGTTTAGAAAAGATGAGATTTAAGAATAGATGAGGTCTAAAGAGAAAACACTACCCATATGCACATGAGGCAAAAGCAAACAATTCACTTCATTCAATCAATCAAACAAGGGCATACAATCGATCTAACTACCGCAAAAGTGATTGGACTACTATATTTACATGGTGGACTACTACTACTGATGAGGTGGTCTACTAGAAATATTCTTCGGTTGCAGACTCCATTATATCTACTCCAGCTTCACCAACATAGTCATCATCACTATCATCTGGATCCAAGTCGGTGTCGTCGATGATGATGTAGTCTTCCGGGCGAATCTCCTTGGGTTCTTCATCTTCTTCTACTGGTGTAGGGCCTCCCATAAATATTCCGATCATCTTGATCAGATCGTCATTCTTCTCCACTAATACTTCTATTTCCTCTTCGTAATCTTCACATGTAGCCTTGAGTTCTTCCTCCAGTTCCTTGATTCTTGTCTTCGCCTTCTTCAGATCTATCATGTCGGCGCACATCTGGTTCTCCTGACGTCGAATGTGCTGGTTTAACTCCTGGATAAAAGCTGCGGCTGATCTATCCTTCCTGGTGCTGATCTCCTAGTGCTCATCTCTGCGCCCACAAATCTAGTAGATAGTATCCTTGAGATCATTGCAGTAGACTTCTCCAATGCGTCCCACGGCGATGTGAGCTGCCATGCTCTTTCCTAGACTCCAAGTTGGTGCATCAAAAGAAAACTCTACGGGCTCAGTTACTGGCATGAACGTCCTTCTTGGAACTTGAACTTGAATCATCCAGCGCTCTTCTTCAGGTAAAGTGGCGTTGTAGGTTCCGGTGAAGCTTGGTACTCCTATGTTCAGATATCTAGTGACTTCCTTCAAGTGACGTCCAAAGGGTGTATCTTCATCCGGTTGAGGAACTTGTTCCTTGCATCCGCCATCCTAAAAGAATAGAAAAGAAGAGAAGTCAGAAAGAGAAGAGAGTGAGTAGTGATCTAGGTCTTTAGCTTAGTGGTCGTGTCCTACAGTCAGCGTGTGCTCTGATACCATCTTGTAGCGACCAGACCTCAGACGGTCTAATCTCTGTGCTCAGGTGTCATCCCTGGATCAGTAATGCTGACACCACACAGTACTTGAAGGATTTATAACAGAGTAGCAATCACACACTTATTACATCGAGAGTCTCAAAAGAGAACTTATTACAATAAATATGGCTTAAGGACATCTAATAACGATAACAACGGAAGGCTTGGAAGATAAGTGAGCCATCAACTCCAACGGCATCACTGAGTATAGAACCACGACCTAAAAACTCCTTAATCGTCGTCTGAAAAGTCTGCAACATTAACGTTGCAGCCCGAAACGGGTCATCACATGGAATATGCTGGCAAAATAACACATAGAGAGTAATGGAATGAAATAGGCTATTCTATATGCATATTTGGCTGGTGGAAAGCTCTATGGTTATAGTTTTTGCGTAAAGCCAATTTTTCCCTACTGCAAAGGAATAAATTTTATTTAACTATCATGGTGGTTGTTAAACATTGAGAATGGTTGACAGCATTCTCAATCCCAATTAATCATCATCATTAAACAAAACCCAACAAAATTAATTTTAGAGTAACATGTTGAGATTCACATGATAATCCAGGTACTAGATTCTCAAGATGTCCATAACTGGGGACACGACTAATCATGATTAGTTTATACACTCTGCAGAGGTTTGCGCACTTTTCCCCACAAGACTCGATCGCCTCCATTTGGTTTCTCGCACTGCATGGTGTTTGAGAAGATGGATGACCGAGACATAGTCTTTCAGAAGTACTAGCACCTTACGATCGGGTAGACCGTTACACCTACTTTCCCCTACATCTGCTAGTCTACCACTGTAAGAGTTCGCACAACTTAATTAACTATGCTAGAGCCCATAATAGCTTGTGGCTGCACACGGAAGTTTCTAGCATGAATAATCTCATGATCCCTTTGAGCCTGGGTGGCGGTCCATAAAAAACAGGAAATCCTGGAATACCCGGTGCCTCAATCCACCCAGATGTGTGTTTAAGTTGCCACCTTAAATAAACCATTAATTAACAATCTCGCATCTGTCATGAAATACTCTCAAACCCAATCCACGTCTACGAGCTGGCAATAATAAGCAAACGTAGAAGTAACTCCCAAGGGTTTGATAATAACAGGTAATAGGTTCTACCTCATCTACTTCCCAAACCCAAAATTTAATTAGATCCTAATCATGCAATGTGTGAGGATTGATCTAATGCAACAAAACTGGGTGGAGGGAAAACATGATCAAAGTGTTACTTGCCTTGCTAATGATCTGGGAAACCTAGCGATTCGAAGTAGGAAGCGGCGCACTCCGGGTACTCTATCGCAAACAAACAAGCATACAATAAGCACTCAACTATTGCACACGTAAAACTCACATAAGAGATCTTACCAGAAAATTCAACTTAAGAACTCCGGTTGGCAAAAAGAATCAAATCGAACGAAGCAACGGAAGATAAACGGCAAAAGAAACAGGTTTCGTTTACTATTCTGGATCTAGGGCAATTTTTACAGTGGCAAAAACTTGTTTGAGTTGGTTAAACGGAAAGAGGGTTTCGAGACGACACTCCAGGCGCTTGAATCACCTAATTCCGATAAACGAGCGAAAAGTTAGACTAAAACAAAAATCAGATCAGGAATAACGATCAGAAAAATCGCGGATTTAATCCGAAAAAAAGAAAAACGACGAACGTTCGTTAAAACGAACGAACGGATGAACGCTCGCTAATTAAATAAATCGGAAAAACCGATCTATTTAAAAAAAACCGAAACTAAAAAAAATGAACAAAACCGTCGAAAAACCGAACGGTTTTTTGAGAAAACCGGAGGCGAAAAAAACTACCTCTGGCGACTCCGGCGAACGGCGGCGGCGGTCTGGTGGCGGCGGCGCGGGCAGCGCGGGCAGTGCAACACGGCGCGGCTGCGGCGTCGGCGGGGCCGGCTAGGGTTAGGGTTTTCGGGCGGGGGCGCGGCTGGGCTTGGCCGAGGCCTCGGGCGGCTTATAAGAGGCCCGGCTAGGAGGAGTCGTGGCTGGCTACGGCCCAAGGTCGGTTCGGACTTTTAAAAAAATAATAATTACGCTCAGGAAAAAAACAAAACAAATACTAAATGGACTCCAAAAATCCCGAAATAAATTTTTCCCACTTCTAAAATCAAGCCGCACAGAATGAACATTTATTTGGGGCCTAAATGCAATTTTGAAAAACGCGCATTTTTTCTAAATTCAAATAAAATAGCAAATAAAACCAAAATAAAATCTTATTTGATTTTTTATTAAATCCTCAGTATTTCTTTATTTTGGGAAAGTCATTTTATTTCCTCTCTCATATTTTTGTAATAGAAATAATTTAAGAGAAAATAAATAAAATCAAACGATCCTATTTTCAAAATTTGAGACAAATCAAATATAAAAATAACGAAATCCCCAACTCTCTCCGAGGGTTCTTGAGTTGCGTGAAATTTCTAGGATCAACAAAATGCAATAAATATGATATGCAATGATGATCTAGTGTATAACATTCCAAATTGAAAATTTGGGATGTTACAGAGCTCTAGTAATTGGTCTATTATGTATAGTAGCAGGGACTGTGGGTGTAACAATGGTATTGATGTCCTCATCAGCCTCTCCTTCTTAAAATGAGGTCGTCCTCGACGGAAGCTTATCTTCCTCACCCAAATAAGGCTTCAAATCTGCAATGTTAAAAGTGGGACTAACCCCAAAATCTGCAGGCAGCTCAAGTTTATATGCGTTATCATTTATTTTCTCTAACACCTTAAAAGGACCATCAACACGTGACATTAGTTTTGATTTGCGCAAATCAGGAAATCTATCCTTACGCAAATGTAACCAAACAAGATCTCCAGGTGCAAACACAACATGTTGTCTACCCTTATCTCCAGCAAGTTTATATTTAGCATTCATACGCTCAATGCTTTTCCTAGTTAACTCGTGCATTTTTAAAATCAATTCAGCATGTTGTTTAGCATCAAAATTAACCTTCTCCGAAGATGGAAGAGGCAACAAATCAATAGGTGCACGAGGTAGGAAACCATACACAATTTCAAAAGGGCACATCTTAGTAGTAGAATGGAATGAACGATTATAAGCAAATTCAATATGAGGCAAGCATTATTCCCACATTTTCTTATTATTCTTCAAAACAGCCCTAATTTTTTTTTGCCTTTTTCGTGAACTGTAGGTATGAAGAACAGACTCGGTCTAAACTATGAAAAACTATAAAATCTCATCGAGCAACCTGGAAATATGATACCATTTGATAGAGGCAATGGGGTCCTGTCTTTCGATGAAATAGTGATTATCGTTTTGGAGGAGTAGACTTTCACGATCCGACTACGAACATGCGAGGACGTCGCGCCTTAGTAATCGCTAAACCAACTCCGAGAGGTTATTGATCACACTGGAGCATGATCAACCTGACCACGAAGGTCTATTTCCTGCAAGCTAACGAATAACAAGCAAGAAACTAAGATTACAATCTAGATATTGCGAATATAAGATGAAAGCTTTATTGATCAAGGTGGGGTTCTGTGACACCTTGGTCTGGTCGCTGAACACAAACAAAGTACGCGAAGTTACAACTAGGGCGAACTTTTAATCTAAACAAAACCCAAGTCTAAATGAAGCCCTAAGGGCTGTATATATGGAGGAAGAGGGGGGAATTTCGTGACCCTTGGAGGAGGGGTCCGAAACCAACCCTATCTCTTGTTTCCCCACCTGGCATACTCGTCGTTCGCTGCCACCGTTGAAGTCGCCACGGACCTCTCTCTCTCTCTCTCTTGTCCAATCTCCATCCTCACTTTTCCTGCCATGAGCTGCAATCTCCCTGGTCATGTCGTGGCGGCGGATGACAAACAACATCTCGGAATGTCCTGCTCAAGCGTGGCAACGACGACCTAGAAGCAAACATGCGACAAGGGGGTCTTCAAGCAAGCGGCTGGCAGAGGCGCTGGAGTGTGCGACGCGTTTCTTGTACTTCCATGTTGCTGGTGGCTTTGGTTACGTGAAGGTATTTTATCCATCGATGGTGTATGTACGTCAAGATTTCCAAATGCATGTCTGATTTTCTGTTATGTTTCTCTGTATAAAACTAAAACCCAGCATCAGCATTCTTGTACGTTGGCCCATGTTTCACTTGATCTATGTGGCACTGTGCAGAAAGTCTGAGCTCAATAAAACTCTACTGCTGCTTGACTGCTTCTGCTGATTAGTCGTATAAAAAGAGTCCTATGTAGACAAGTATCATTTCATTATGTTTATAAGCTCATTGCTACAAGTTTTACTTCTCTTTTCTGAACATATTGGTGTGTGTGTGTGCGTGCGTGTGTGCGTGAGTGATAGTTCATCCTCAAGTAGTAGTGTCTACTTAATTAATCAGTACTAAGATCTAGTGCCTTTTTGGTATTAATTAGTATCTTCTTTTTATAAGGATTCTTTAGGAACTTCTAAAATTTTGTTTTATCCTTAGTTGATGTGTGTTGTGTCTGGTTAAAATTGTATGACTAATAGCTTTCTTTCTAGTTTTCTCTTCAATTACTGCTTGTGGACACATATAGGTCCTGAATAAGATGTAATGTTCGTCTCCCCTTTTATGTCAAGTTTTCGTCCCTCACTCCTTGGATCGATCCACATCCTGGTTTTTCCTCCCATATCACATGACCAAAAAAATCTCTCCTGAATATCGTGAGTCAATCCCCTCCACCTCCTACGACATTCGATTCTTTTTTTACCTCGTCCGCTGCACGACGTAACTGAGAGAGAGGGACTTTCATGGGAAAGAAAGATTTTCACGGGAAGAATTTGGGGAAAGAGAGATTTTCATGGGAATAATTTAGAGTGAGAGAGAGAGAGAGATTTTCACATGAGGAATTTAGGGACCTTCTCCTTTCTCCCGTGGCTTTCCTCCGTTGATCCGTTCTTAGTAGTCCTGAACTTTTAGATGCCACTAATAGTCTCCCACCTCCAGCCGCATGCCGCAGTGCGATGTTTCGCCCAGCTGGCAATCGAGAGAACCCCGATCATCAATTTTGTGTATGTGTGCATGCGTGTTCATGAGGAATCAGCATGCGGATAGATGGATTTTGGGCGCCCTCTGCTTATCTATTGCCCGTTGGGTGGACAACCCATCCTGATATGTGCCAGCCGCCGTTTGTGGGGTCAAAATAGTTTCAGCCGATAGAGATGGATGCAAGCGGTTGGCAGACAAAAAAACAGTGAATGTTAAACGAGATGCATGTGTGTCCTTTCCCTCCGCAAGCGAATAGAGGAAGCCGCGAGCTTCGAAGGCGCTGCCCTCGGCGACGACGACGACCACAACAAACAGCGCGGAAGAGGCCGTTGCCATGGCGCGGCGACCTCAGAGGAGGACGACCTGATGTCCCACACAACAGTGAGTCCGTCGCGGCCATCGTCGCCTGCGACTCTCTTCGGGTGATCAACGTGCTCACGACGATCATCGTCTTGCATGGGAGATGACCATATTGTCCTTTTTGGCCCAATAGATTAGTTCTTCTAATTCATACTACCACTGATCTAGATTGATATCTGTGGAACTTTTTAAGGGGTGTACCAAAGCATTTCCTATTTTAATTTCTAACTTAATGTGAGTGCCATTTAGTTTCGCTCATTTCTTGAAAAAGGTTTCAGAAGTATACAATGAGATGGTGTGTACTATTTCTACCCTCAATAGATAAGTTTAAGATATAGATTTAGATTTGCATCACGCAATCTAATTGTAGAAAAACTGAATTATTTATGCACAAAAATGGTTGTTGTGATTATATTCATATTGGATGTTGTTATAGCCATATATGCAAGGACATTTTGATATGATAATTTACTACTCCCTCTGTCAACAAATATAAGATTTTTTCGTGAAAAAACAAATATAAGATATTTTAGATTACTAAAATAATACCATTTTGTATATTTAGACTATATTTAGATTATATATGATATTTTAAAGAAGGGGAAAAGGACATGCATGGAACTAAATGATTATGTCTGAGAACTAATACTTTTCTGCCGACCCGTTGACATTGCTATGGTAGTGGTTTCTGAAGGAAATATGCCCTAGAGGCAATAATAATGTTATTATTTTATTTCCTTATATCATGATAACTGTTTATTATTCATGCTAGAATTGTATTATCCGGAAACATAATACTTGTGTGAATACGTAGACAAATCAAACGTCACTAGTATGCCTCTACTTGACTAGCTCGTTAATCGAAGATGGTTATGTTTCCTAACCATAGACATGTGTTGTCATTTGATTAATGGGATCACATCATTAGGAGAATGATGTGATTGACATGACCCATTCCATTAGCTTAGCACCCGATCGTTTAGTATGTTGCTATTGCTTTCTTCATGACTTATACATGTTCCTATGACTATGAGATTATGCAACTCCCATTTACCGGAGGAACACTTTGTGTGCTACCAAACGTCACAACGTAACTGGGTGATTATAAAGGAGCTCTACAGGTGTCTCCAAAGGTGAATGTTGGGTTGACGTATTTCGAGATTAGGATTTGTCACTCCGATTGTCGGAGAGGTATCTCTGGGCCCTCTCGGTAATGCACATCACATAAGCCTTGCAAGCATTACAACTAATGAGTTAGTTGCAAGATCATGTATTACGAAACGAGTAAAGAGACTTGCCGGTAACGAGATTGAACTAGGTATTGAGATACCGATGATCGAATCTCGGGCAAGTAACATACCGATGACAAAGGGAACAACGTATGTTGTTATGCGGTCTGACCGATAAAGATCTTCGTAGAATATGTAGGAGCCAATATGAGCATCCAGGTTCCGCTATTGGTTATTGACCGGAGACGTGTCTCGGTCATGTCTACATTGTTCTCGAACCCGTAGGGTCCGCACGCTTAAGGTTTCAATGATAGTTATATTATGAGTTTATGAGTTTTGATGTACCGAAGTTAGTTCGGAGTCCCAGATGTGATCACGGACATGACGAGGAGTCTCGAAATGGTCGAGACATAAAGATTGATATATTGGACGGCTATATTCGGACACCGGAAGTGTTCCGGGTGATTTCGAAGAAAACCGGAGAGCCGGAGGGTTACCGGAACCCCCCCGGGAGAAGTAATGGGCCATATGGGCCTTAGTGGAGAGAGAGAGGGGCAGCCAGGGTGGGCCGCGCGCCTCCTCCCCATGGTCCGAATTGGACTAGGAGAGGGGGGGCGGCGCCCCCCTTTCCTTCTCCCTCCCCACTTCCTTCCCCCTCCTAGTAGGAGTCCTACTCCTACTAGCAGGAGGACTCCTCCTTGGCGCGCCATAAGGGCCGGCCGGCCTCCTCCCCTTGATCCTTTATATACGGGGGCAGGGGGCACCCCTAGACACACAACTTGATCCACGTGATCATATTCTTAGCCGTGCGCGGTGCCCCCTTCCACCATAATCCTCGATAATATTGTAGCGGTGCTTAGGCGAAGCCCTGCGACGGTAGTACATCAAGATCGTCACCACGCCGTCATGCTGACGGAACTCTTCCCCGACACTTTGTTGGATCTGAGTCCGGGGATCGTCATCGAGCTGAACGTGTGCTAGAACTCGGAGGTGCCGTAGTTTCGGTGCTTGATCGGTCGGGCCGTGAAGACGTACGACTACATCAACCGCGTTGTGCTAACGCTTCCGCTGTCGGTCTACAAGGGTACGTAGATCACACTCTTCCCTTGTTGCTATGCATCACCATGATCTTGTGTGTGCGTAGGAAAATTTTAAAATTACTACGTTCCCCAACAGTTTCTTCCACGATAGTCCAGTTTTACTGCCATTGGAGCGTCCTTTATTCCCGTTGCAATGCACGTGCGGATACCTAGTGATTAATAAAGGTTGCACGCGTTTTTCAGTGTCACAATTTTTTTCATTAAGCATCTTAAACATAATAAAAATTACATCGATATTCCGAGACTACAGAAAAACCACTACTGCCGGCGCGCAATATCGCCGTTCCACTATCGAAGCCGACTTTACCTTGTCGATAACAACCGAAAAGTCTTCATACACGTGACCTTAAGGGCAACTCCAACACGCCGACGTATATTGTCCGCAGGTGTCCATTTGGATTGAAAAGGACACAAATGACAGCCCGAAGCACCGACGCAAACGGACCGGTGTTCATCTTTTGTCCGGGCGCGACCCATTTGAGCCCCAGATTTGGGCGGGTTTGGGACGGTGCGGGCACGAAGTGGACTCGCACGATGCCCGCCCTTGTCCTCCCCATGGTCCGCCAGTCGATGGCCCATTGGCCATTCCACCTTCTCTCCCATCGGCAGCCACACGCCCGACCGCCCCTCCCTCGTCGGCGCCGCCCAGTTCTGGTGCCTAGGTCGCCGTCCACACCCACATACGATCAGTAGCTAGCACACACAATACTCGATGAAATAGCAGAAAATCACATGTTATAGAGTAATGTAAATACTATTACCTTATAGCTCACACAACAAAAATAATAATGGAGTCCCATCAACATCAACAACAAAGTTGAGTGTAGACATTGTAACCCTAACGCATCACTTAATTAGCCGTCATATAATTTCTACAACATAATAAGTTGTAGCCGTGTAGGTCAGCACATGGAATGTACTGGCAAGTCACACCATAAGAGAGTATAAAAATCCTATCTCTACATGCAATTTGGCCGGTGAAAGCTTCTAAGTATCGTTTGCATAAAGCCACATTTTCCCTACTACCGAAAGAATATTTTATTTCTACAGATGGCTTATGATTGAGATGGTACTGTGACAACCCGAGACTGATTCATTTCCATAATTATTATTTATTGCTTTATTTATATTATTTTTGCATTGCATCATTTCATCATGCTATCATGTCATTAAATTTTGTAACTCAAATAAAAAATTGTATGGATCTTCGATACATTTAAACTGAGAGAAATGCACATGGTGTTTTCTCTTTAGAACATTTATAATATCCTCCCAATATTTTAGGGAGCTAAAATGATAGTCCATTTATTTGGGAATCAACCAACGCACTTGCAAAATAAATTTCATGCCTATTCTACTTCAAGTTTGGCCTCCAAACTTTGCCACAAATTTCTTTATCACTTTCGCAAGATCCACAAAAATCTCTTGATTTTGGACACTTCTAACTCCTACATCTAGTTCTACTCTAAGTATTTTGGTTTACATTCAATTCCATTTGAATTTATACATTTTTTCAAATTGTTGGAAGCCTTCTTTTCTTTTGTTTAACCAACCGATCAGGGCCATTTTCCTCTCAACCGAACCACCTGCAAAGCCCAACCGTGCCCCTATTAACCCTAGCCCGATTGATCCCCATCTCCCTCGTCTCTCTCCCTCCCTCAATCCCTCCAGTCCCCTAGACAATGCCGCCTCCTACCAAATCCCCATGCCCGATAAACCCCTCCTCATCCCCATCGCGTCATCATACACACACGCTAGGAAAGCCACATGCGCCAGATCCCCATGGCCTCCGTTGCCTTGCCTCGACTCCAGTGGCTCCCTTCTCCTCTCGCTGGGGCTGCTGTGCCGCCAGCACCCGACCTCTGATGGTAGCCGCCACCTCGGCCATCTGTTCCCCTTGCCTCGAGCCGTTGGCTTGCCCTGAGCTACGCCACCATTTGTTGCAGCAGTCGCTGCTGCACCGCCCCCTGACCTAGCCTCGGCCACCTTTTCAGTGTTGCGCCACCACTCGCATTCCTCTACTCCAACCGCGCCCTCGCACAATGCATGTCCGACCTCCATCAAAAGCGTTACCCCGCCCTTGCTCCACTCCGATGCGCCTCTCCTTCCATTTCTCTCTTCTCTGCCCAAAGCTCGCATCTACCTGGTGTTTCTTTGTAGCATAACAGAGCTTCAACTATCCCAGAACCTCGTGTGGACCACCTCCTATTCTGTTCCAAACCAGCACGGCCGTGGTTGTCACCAAGACCAGCCGGCCAACCACCCTTGTTTGGCACGCATGAGGCCACCCCCATCTTCGGCCCTCTTCGATGCCCCTGAGCAGCCCCCGAGTTTTAGGAGTTCCATCAGACACCCACAAGACAGCCTCTGGAACCGAAGAACAACAAGTAACACCACTGTTTCACGCCAAGTACATCTACCTACGACCCAAACGTCTACGAACCCTATGCAACTATCATCGCCCCAAGACCTAGGGTTTGCCAAGTTCCACTTCGACCGTTGTACTTCTACCGTCGCCGAGTACCAGTACTTCCATGACGACCCATGAACGACTACTTACCCTACGCCGCACTAACTCAAACTGCCCTGAATGCATGCTTCGAAGGTATAACCACCAAGACGACCACCCATGAACAAATGCATGTGTTGTATGAGATGCCCATGTTTGCACGGTGTCTGAATTGATGTTTGCACGTTCCTCGTTTTCCATGGCACCGACACGTGGGACCTCGGTAATCGGGATCACCCCACTCGTCACTCTTACACGAGTCATGCTCACACCCATGTTTGATGCTTTGCACCGGCATCTCAACGAGTTGCCAGATTGCTAGAATTTTGCCATGGCACCATTTCCGTTATCGCCACTGTGGCACCCATTTCTTTTCACCATGGCGGTAAATGCTCCATATCATATTATGCCACCATTTCCACAACATTGCATATAACTTATGATGAGAACATGAATACCTTGGATAGGACCAAAAATATTGCATACATGTATATTTGTGAGGTGATTTCTAATGCAAACTATGCAATAATTAATTTATGTCATCCAGGACAAAAATACTTCACAGACTTTTGTGTCATGTATAATTGCATGTCTATGGGACATTTGTACAATCCACATATGAAGATAAGGGAAAAAGAAGTTTAGGTGTTGTTCAAGAAGTCCTCTCATGTCACTTTTGGGCCAAGAGAAGATAGAGTCCAAGTCTCTCACATTCTGGATTAAGATTCGGACTACACAGACATACCTGACTCAAAATGGCAAGAACTCTTTCATACGGACTCCGAACTGGGTGATTCTTTTTTTGTTAGAAAGTAAATTTCATGATCTTTCCAATCCAATTGGATTCACCTTCAAATTCGTCTGGAGCATGAGTTATTGATGAAACAATCTGACGCTGTAGCAGAATATGAGTCAAACTACAAGTCCAAAGGTGTTGCATCACCTCCATTTAGGCCCATGAGCCTTGTACGACCTAGGGTTAGTTTTAGGCTGCCTTGGGACGTTCTCCCGCCTCCTTGGCCGCCACCCCTTGCTCTTATATAAGTAGATCCATCTAGTAGCTTTTTCCTTGGGTTTTGTTTAGTTAAAAGTTAGCCATTGCAAGTTTATGTACTTCATTTGTGTCCAACGACCCGACCAATACCGCTTTCGGATCCCCACATTTATCAATACTTCGTCTATATTCGCAATATTCAGATTGCATTATCATATTCTTGCTTGTTCTTCGATTGCATGCAGGAATTGACCTTCGTGGTCAGACCGATCGTGCTTCCAGCATCGTCAGTAACCTCGGGAGATTGGTTTAGCGATTGCTAAGGTGCAACATCATGCACGTTTGTAGTCGGATCGTCAAAGTCATCTCCATCAAATCGATAGTTACCGTCTCATAGAAAGACCGGGCCCCTCACCTGTATCAAGTGGTATCAGCTTTCAGGTTGCTCGGTGAGAATTTCCAGTTTTTCCTAGATTAGATTTTTTTTCTTACCTACTATCCAAGAAAAATCCACACAAAAAGTTAGATTTGTTCATCATTTGTCCAAGCCAGTCTGAGCCTTTGCAATTTTCTTTTCAGTGTTTGCATTATTGAATTATCGGTTGTATCATCATGTCAAGTTGTTGGTCTTAGTGTCTAGTTCGTTTAGAGTTTCTAGTTCTGTTCACATTAGTCACGCCGCCGCTGCATCTCTACTCCTTTCGCTGTCCACCATCCCATCCATCAATTTCCATCACACGCTACCCATCGTTCATTGTCATAATCATAGTTGAGGTCGTTCACATCTTTACTTGATCCAATCTGCATCTTATCTAGTTTGTTTCGGAAAGAGGGAGAGAAAAAAAGACAAAAAGTTTTACAAAAAAGTTAGAGAAAAAAGGAGAGATAGAAAAGGAAACAAAGTGTGAGAAAAGAAAGGAAAAAAACAAAATTCGGATCTATCTAGACTCAATCTCATAGTTGAATTCGGATGGAAATCTATTTTGTACATTGTTCAGTAAAACTGACATATCTTCCTCATACGAAGTCCATTTTGGCTCTGCGAGTATTCAAATTAAAGCTAGCAACGAGCCACATCTAAATAATTGCAGAATCTAGTTCAATATTTGACACATCAAAATCGTTTCCTAAATAGGTCCTTTTGCCCTTCGAAGTTCGCGAACACAGCTTATTACAGTTTTTAGGCCAGTTTTAGAATATTTTTGACTCCTCATATCAACTCGGAATTGAATGATTTTTTTTGCGTTTGAAAGCTTGGTCAGTTTCATTCGTAAGAAAAATTATCAGAAAATTGGCAGAAACTTTTCCAGAGAAAATTGTTGGTATATCCTGCTTGGCAGTTGTTTCACATCATTATCTTTACTGCTATTGTGATCTTCAGTTATATCTTGTTGTCCAGAGCTACTTCATGTAATTTATTAATGCTAGTTGTGTTACGCCGTGACTTCATTAGTGTTTTAGGCTTGCGTCTCTAGTCCGGTCTAGCTTAGGACCAACACAGTACCGTCGTTGAGCGTTTATTCAACATTGCATATCTGAATTGATTATTGCTAAAAAAATCTACCATATATTTAAGCCTTCCGAGCTCCACATATTTCTACACCGTGTATACATATGTTCCCCTAACAATCGCTTTACTCAATCTTCGGAGTCATTTGACACTGCTGGTTGCTTGTCACCACCTTCTGCATGGTAAGAACTTGTAAAGCAGTGATATTTGCTATACTGCGAGCATTTTACCACCACATCCTAGTAGTTCATAGGAAAATTATTTTTGAATTTTGTTTCTTGTTTTCTACTAATTATGGTAGGTTCCGGAGTTGGTAGTTCTTGGGCACCATAGATCATGGGAGACTTGCCACCACCTAAGAAAACACAACAACCATCACAAGAGGAGCAACGACATCAGAATACGCATAATCAGGTTAATGTTTCCATGCCACCCTTTAATGGTCGTTTTAGGCCTGACTTATATATTGAACAGGAGTATGAATTAAATGCTATATTTGCTTCCCATAATTTTGATGAGCGTGGAAAATTTCAAGCTGCGGTTAGTACTTTCAGTAGCTTTGCTTTAGTTTGGTGGAGTGAATATTGTCGGTTAAACCCTGATTTTATACCTACTACTTGGGATGATTTAAAACTTGTCATGAGAGGTAGATTCGTTGATTTTTATTATACTCGTGGCATGATTAAAAAATTACAACATTTAAAACAAGGCACTAACACCATAACAAAATATTATGATGATTTACAAACTACTTTGTTGCACTCATTTTTAGAAGAAAGTGAAGAAGATTTTTGTAGTGACCCGACCTCAGACGGCCAAGTCTCTATGCTTAAGTGTCATCCCTAGATCGGTATGCTGACACACACAGTACTCAAGAATTTATAACAAAGGTAAATCACATGTATAAAGTAACGTAAATACTATTACCTCAATCCAAATAGCAGAAGTAACAACAAGATTGTGGATTCCCATCAACACCAACGACAAAGTTGAGTGTAGAAATCGTAACCCTAACGTATCACTTACTCGTCGTAAGAATCCTGCAACATGAGATGTTGCAGCCACAAAGGGTTAGTATATTGAATGTACTGGCAATTTCACACTGTAGAGCAATGCTGAATAATGTCTATCACTACATGCATATTTGGCTGTAGGTGGCTCTAAGTTTTAATTTTTGCATAAAGCTAATTTTTCCCTACAACAAAGGAATACATTTTATTTAACTACAAAGTTTGTTGAAATTATTGAGAAGGTTCCTTCAACTCAATCCCAAAATAATAATTATAACCTAACAAATTATTTAAGTTAAGTGATGAGATCAAACCAATAATTCAAGTACCAGATACTCAAGATGTCCATAACCGGGGACACGGCTAATCATGATTAGTTTGTACACTCTGCAGAGGTTTGTGCACTTTTCCCCACAAGACTCGATCTCCTCCATTGAATTTCTCGCACTGCATGATGTTTGAGAAATGGATGACCGAGACACAGTCTTTCCGAAGAGGTCCCCTTAACCGATAGATAGCCCGGTACACCTACAACCCCCTACATCTGCTAGCCCATCATAGAATGGTTTACCGCAAGTTACTCAACTATGCCAGAGCCCATAATGGCTTGTGGCTGCACACGGAAGTTTCCAGCATGAATAATTTTATGACCCCTTTGAGCCTGGGTGGCATTCCATAGGGTGATCACACGGGTACTCCGGGAACCCCTTGGGCAAGCACGAGGTTCTCCAGGTGCACGGGCAAACCACTGGGTTCTCCAGGGTGCCCCAACCAATCCAACCAGATGTGTATTAAAGTAGCCACCTTAAGTTTAACCATTAATTAATAATAACTCTCACATCTGTCATGGATCACTCAAACCAAACCACGTCCACTAGCATAGCATAGCAGTATAAGCATAACGTAGAACTCCCAGGGTTTTAATAAAAGTTAATAGGTTCCTACCCCATCAACTACTTCCCAATACCCACATGTTAGCACATCCTACTCATGCAATGTTTGAGGGTGAAACTAACGCATAAAAACTAGGTATGAAAAAAATATGATCAAAGTATGAACTTTCCTTGTACTGTTAATGAAGATGATTCACACTCATAACTCCTGATAGTCTACTTGTCACACTCCAGTCAATCTATCGTAAGTAAGCAATTGCATACATAAGCACTCATGTAAAAGAATCACAGAAAAAATCTCGAAAACTTCAAAAACAGGCAAATAACTCTTGCGAATAGAGAACACTTTCTAACAGTACCAAAATTGGGTGAATTTGGTCTTATCAGAAAGTTTAGGTCAAGAGCTTCGATTAGCAAAAAGAATCAATTAAGTCAGAGTTATAAAACTCGAGTTATGAACAAAAGAAGTTTGAATTCAAATTTGTTTGAATTCAAATTTTAACACTTTCAAAAAATATGTTTAAGTTGTTTTTCTGGATAGAGGGGATCATAACGAAGAGGTGGGCATTGGTTTCGTTGGATTTAGACCAACGAGTAAAAAGTTACGAGGGTTTGAAGATCAGGGGGCTAAACTGTAAATAAACTAATTACATCTAAGTCCATGGCCGAAATTAAAACAGAAAAAGAAAAACCTAACGAACGAACGTTCACTACAGAAGCTTATATGATGAAAACCGTTCGCTACAGAACCTAACTAGCGAACGTCCACTAAATAACCTAACTAAAAAAAGAAAAACCGTTCGGTTTTAAACAAAAACCGAACCGAAAATAAACCAAGATAAACCGGCGGTTCACGGCGGTTACCGGTGATTCCTTGACGGTGGCGGAATCCGGTGATGACAGGCTAACGGTGGCGGCTCCGGGCGGCGGAGACGGCGATGGTGGCGGCGGACTGCGGCGGGAGGAGGCGAGGCGGCGGCGGCGCGACTCGGCGACGCGGCTCCGGCGTCGGCGACAAAGTGCGGCAGTGACGGAGGCGTGAACTCGTCTATGGCGGCTGCGGCTTTGGTGGAGGCGGCGTCGGCGCGAACTTGGGGAGGAGAGGGGGTGGTGGTGGCATTTATAGGTGGGTGGGGCAGCTCTGCGGCGTGGAGGAGGGGCAATGCAAGGCGGCGTGGCTCCGGCGGAGTCTGGGAAGGACACTGGCGCGGCGGCGTATGGCGTGCGGAGACCTCCCGGGGTCGGGGATGGCGAGGCTTTGACTGGGCTGGGCCGGCCCAGTCGGCAAAAAGTATTTTTTTTAAATAATTCAAACAACTAAATAAGAAAAAAACGAATAAAAAAATTATATATAGGCATATTATATCAAAATTTTCAGAAAAAGATTTTCTACAACTTGAACATTTTTCTAAAGTCAAATAAAATCCACACAAATTTAAATAAAGCAAAAAGTGCTATTGTTGCAATAAAACCCAAGAAAAATCATTTTAGAAATACCCAAATGATTTCAAATTTATTTCTCTCCAATTTTCTATTGTAGGGAATCATTTTACCATATTTTCCATATATTTTATTTTTGGAGAAAAATAATTTGAATAAAACCCAAATAACTCCAAATTGAAAATAATTCCAAAGGGACTTTAAATTTGTTTCTTTGAAACTCCCAACTCATATTTCGTGTGTTTTGAAGATGATAGAGGCGAGGGGCCCGATCTTTCTATGAGATGGTGGCTATCGTTTTGGTGGAAGTCGACTTTGACGATCCGACTATGAACGTGCGAGGACATCGCGCCTTAGCAATCGCTAAACCAACTCTGAGAGGTTATTTACCATGCCAGAGCACGATCAACCTGACCACGAGGGTCTATTTCCTGCAAATATAAGAGGAAAGCTTTATTCATGAAGGTGGGGTTCTGTGACGTCTTGGTGAGGTCGTTGGACAAAAACGAAGTACACGAAGTTGTAGCTATGATGAACTTTTAATCTAAACAAAACCCAAAGTCTAAACGACGCCCTAAGGGCTGTATATATGGAGGAAGAGGGGGCAATTTCGTGGCCCTCGGAGGAGGGGTCCGAAACCAACCCTAACTCTTGTTTCCCCACACATACGGACTCTAAAAACAGCCTATACTTAAGTATTTCGAAAATACATGGGCCTGGCCCAATAATAAGGTGACGCAACACCTAGAATAGCCTCTGGACGAAATTTATGAAGTGGCATATGTATATTTCGTCCAAGGCTTCATGCACTCCTTATGGTGGCTCCAAAGTCCTGAAATCATCACTTGTAACTCCGTTCTGGATCCCCTTGCGCATGCCATCATCTCCATGCTTGGTCTTGCTCCAGTGTTCATCCCTCTTATCCATGCCAGGCCCTTCATTTGGAAGCAAAACAAATGTAGCCAATTTAGGCAGCATCATATTCTCATGAACATCAGAATCATTACCAAGAAATGAAAGTACCTGATAATTTAATTGGCGTGCGCGAGCTCTAGTAATTGGTCCAATATGTATAGCAGCAGGGGATGTGGGTGTAACAATGGTATTGATGTCCTCATCATTCTCCCCTTCTTGAAATGAAGTCGTCCTCGACGAAAGCTCTTCTTCCTCACCCAAATAAGGCTTCAAATCTGCAATGTTAAAAGTGGGACTAACCCCAAAATCTGCAGGCAGCTCAAGTTTATATGCATTATCATTTATTTTCTCTAACACCTTAAAAGGACCATCAGCACGTGGCATTAGCTTTGATTTGCGCAAATTAGGAAATCTAATATTACGCAAATGTAACCAAACAAGATCTCCAGGTGCAAACACAACATGTTTTCTACCCTTATCTCCAGCAAGTTTATATTTAGCATTCATACGCTCAATGTTTTCCATAGTTAACTCATGCATTTTTAAAATCAATTCAGCACGTTCTTTAGCATCAAAATTAACCTTCTCCAAAGATGGAAGAGGCAACAAATCAATAGGTGCACGAGGTAGGAAACCATACACAATTTCAAAAGGGAACATCTTAGTAGTAGAATGTAATGAACGATTATAAGCAAATTGAATATGAGGCAAGCATTCTTCCCACATCTTCTTATTATTCTTCAAAACATCCCTAACCATAGTAGACAATGTTCTATTGACTACTTCAGTTTGTCCATCAGTTTGGGGGTGACAAGTAATATTGAAAAGTAGTTTAGTCCCCAACTTAACCCATAAACATCTCCAAAAGTGGCTAAGAAATTTAGTATCACGATCTGAAACAATAGTATTTGGCACACCATGCAAGCGAATAATTTTATGAAAGAACAAAGCAGTAACATTAACAGCATCATCGCTTTTATGACATGGTATAAAGCATGCCATTTTCGAAAATATATCCAGGACAACAAATATGCTATCCCTCCCCTTATTTGTTCGAGGTAAACCTAAAACAAAGTCCATAGATATATCCTCCCAAGGAACACTAGGTACATGCAAAGGCATATATAAACCATGAGGATTGAGTCGTGACTTAGCTTTTTGACATGTAGTGCAGCGAGCAACAAAACGCTCAACATCCCGTCTCATCTTTGGCCAAAAGAAATGTGTAGCAAGTATATCCTCCGTCTTCTTGACGCCAAAGTGTCCCATTAATCATCCTCCATGCACCTGCTGCAACGTAAATGTTCCAAATGTTCCTCCAAAGATTTACTATAAATCAGTATATCATCAAAATAAACTACCACAAAATCGTTCAATGAAAGCACGTAAAACTTCGTTCATTAACCTCATGAAAGTACTAGGTGCAATAGTTAACCCAAAAGGCATGACTAACCAGTCATATAATCCAAACTTAGTTTTAAATGCTGTTTTCCATTCATCTCCCAATTTCATACGAATTTGATGGTATCCACTACGCAAATCAACTTTGGAGAATATTGTAGAGCCACTCAATTCATCAAGCATGTCGTCTAGCCAGGAATAGGATGACGATAACGAATAGTAATATTATTAATGCCCCTACAATCAACACACATACGCGATGTATCATCCTTTTTCGGCACTAAAATGATAGGAACAACACAAGGACTAAGGGATTCACGTATATAACCTTTGTCGAGCAGTTCTTGTACTTGACGCATAATCTCCTTCGTCTCCTCTGTATTGGTACGGTATGGTGCACGGTTGGGTAATGATGCACCGGGAATTAAGTCAATTTGATGCTCAATCCCTCGAATAGGTGGTAATCCCGGTGGCACGTCTTGTGGAAAGACGTCAGCGAACTCCTGCAAAATGTTAGTGACAGCAGGAGGCAAAGAGGAAGGCACGTCCTCGAATGAAAATAATGCCTCTTTGCACACAAAGGCATAGCAAACAGATTTGCTAAAATCTAAATCATTAGTATTAGATTTGGTGGAAAGTAAACATGCACTTTTCAATTTAATTTCAGAAGCAACAGTAGATGCTTTATTATTAGGCTTCATTTGTTGCTCAAATTCTTTTGCCACAATCCGATTTTCACTCTTATTTTCTCCTGTTTTGCTTTATTAGCTCTATTAATATCATCTTTCAAAATGGAATCAAGAGTCATAGGAAGCAAAGTAATATTTTTATCCTGATG
The DNA here is from genome assembly GCF_002162155.2 of Triticum dicoccoides. NCBI lineage: Eukaryota > Viridiplantae > Streptophyta > Magnoliopsida > Poales > Poaceae > Triticum > Triticum dicoccoides. The sequence goes on along the minus strand of NC_041384.1, from coordinate 351,227,549 downwards.
AACAAGAGTATACTAATTGTTTCTACCATGGTGTACAGAATTTTTATCAAATTGCCATGGTCTACCAAGTAATAAGGAACATGCTTGCATAGGTACCACATCACAATCAACATAATCAGCATATGTAGAGATACCAAAATGCACACGAACAGTACGTGTTACCTTAACATTGCCGCTGTTGTTGAACTATTGGATGTAGTAAGGATGTGGATGTGGTCTTGTGGTGAGAGATAGCTTCTCCACCATCTCGATGCTAGCCAAGTTATTGCAGATCCCTCCATCTATGATGACGCAAATAGAACGTTCCTTCACAACTCCCTTTGTATGGAACAAATTATGCCTCTGATTTTTCTCAGCTTGTGTAACCCGCACACTCAAAACACGTTGAGCAACTAAACATTCATACCCGTCAGCATCTTCAGCAACCATGTATTGTGTCTAATGATCAGAATCATCTCCACCGTGTTCTTCATGTGTAATAAGAGCCAAAGTCTCCTCATCATAGTCACTAGCGAACTCATACCCACCATCCTCAGTAACAATCATCACACGCTAAGATTTGTATTCTCTCGCAAAATGTCCTCTTCCCTTACAACAACGACAAATAATATCAGTTGTGTGCCCTGTTGATGCCATGGAAGAAGAAGAGCTCTGCGCAGGCCCAGCAGGTGTGCTCTTGGTAGATAGTGGTGGTTGTGCCTGCTTTCTTGTATCACGGTTGGTGGCACCTGATGGAGGTGCTGGTCCAGTCGAAGTAGAGGATGCACGTGGTGTCCATGATGAAGATCGACCTGCAGAAAAGTTAGTTCGCGCTAATGCCTATTGATCCTGCACTTCACGTTCAACTTTACAAGTAAGATGGAATAAATGAGTGATATTAGTATACTCCTTATACTCTAGAATGGTATGAATCTCTCTATTTAATCCACCCATAAAACATGCAAGCATAGCTTCATTCTCCTCAACAATACCACATCTAATCATGCAAGTTTGTAGTTCCTGATAATATTCTTCTACATAATTTTTTCCTTGTATTAAACGCTGCAATTTTTGAAGTAATTCACGTTGATAATATGGTGGAACCCAATGAGTATGCATAGCAGTTTTCAAAGCACCCCAAGTAGCTGGAATAGGATATAATCTACAATGTTCAGACCACCAAACACATGCAAAGCTAGTGAAAGCACAAACAGAAGCCGAAACACGTCTCTCCTCAGGATATTGTAAACATGTAAATCGTTGTTCAGTTTCTAACTCCTAAGTAAGATATATATCAGGAACATATCTACCCTCAAATGGTGGAATATTCAATTTCAGTTTAGGGAGATGGTCATGATCTCGTACCTGAGGGGGAGCCCTACCATTGCCATTATTTGCATGTGGACGACCTAGTGGTTGTGGTGCTGGTGGTTGCACGTAGTTTTGATTTTGATCAACCACATCCTCGTAATCTCCCACATAATCATCCTCCTCCGCATCAGCAGCAGGAGCCATAGAAGAATCAATAGCAGCACCAACAGTTTGGCCAGGCGCAAGAGGGACATGGCTCGCTCAGTGGAGGGCTGTTTCGTGACGTGGAGGTAGTAGTCGTCGTCGTTGTCGTCGTCGTCGTCGTCGTCGTCGTCGTTGTTGTTGTTGTTGTTGTTGTTGTTGTTGTTGTTGTTGTTGTTGTTGTTGTTGTTGTTGTTGTTGTTGTTGTTGTTGTTGTTGTTGTTGTTGTTGTTGTTGTTGTTGTTGTTGTTGTTGTTGTTGTTGTTGTTGTTGTTGTTGTTGTTGTTGTTGTTGTTGTTGTTGTTGTTGTTGTTGTTGTTGTTGTTGTTGTTGTTGTTGTTGTTGTTGTTGTTGTTGTTGTTGTTGTTGTTGTTGTTGTTGTTGTTGTTGTTGTCGTTAGGTGCAACCGGTGGTGATGGTGGAAGACGCACGAGCAATTCATTAAACTTGTTATCGAGCTTGGTTTCAAACGTCTTCTCCATGCCATCTATCTTCTCCATGGCCTCTTCAAAACTATTTATCACAGCTTGCACCTATCCACTCATCATTTGTTGAAATTTATCATGCAACTCCTTATTTGTCATGTTCTCCCAGTCAGTCTCGTCGGCTTGTGATCCTGTGATGGTTAGCAGCAATAGAAACACACAAGAATATGATCCTACAAACTACTAACAAGAGGTGGTGGTGGGTGTCACAAATCCGTCAAGCAAATCTCAAATTCTTACCAGTTCTTACCCAACAACAGGCGGTGATCGGCAACCGTCGTAGTCAAAACTCTCAAAGCTTGGATAGAGCGATTACCAGGGAGAGTCAAACGCACGGCGTAGATGTATGTGGAGCTGGGAAGGCTTATAATATGGTAGCAAAAAGGGTCAGCAATAATCAATTCAGAGATGCAAGGTTGAATAAACGCTCAACGACGGTACTGTGCTGGTCCTAGGCTAGACCGTGCTAGAGACGCGAGCCTAGAACACTAACAAAATCACGGCGCTGCACGTAAACAAGGGAGGAGCACGCTCTGATTTTTCCCCTTTTTCACTTTTTTGCACTTTTCCCTCTCTTTTTTGATCCGCAACAATTTTTTTCAAAAAAGTCTATAAATGGTCTAAAAACTGCCTAGCCAGAATTTTCCAGACTTAGTTTTTTTAGTTTGGAACTACTTTTCTACTACGGGTAGCACAGAAGTTGGGGAGTCCGACTCTGTCACGACTTGGAGTATGGCGTGAGCTGGAAATCCAAAACAAAACAACAAATACTGGACTCGGACTAGGACTGGTGGTGGAGATGAATCTGGTGGAAAGTCGGACTGGTGGCGGATATATGTAGGGCGGTGGAACTCGGACTGGTGGCCAATCGGTGATGGAGGTGGACTCGGATTATCGTGATGGCGGTGGATATGTGGTAAAGGCAGCGGTGATGATGATGGTGGTATATGGCAGCGGTGATGACGATGGTGTTATATGATAGCGGTGATGACAATGGTGGTATACGACAGCGGTGATGACGATGGTGGTATATGGCAGCGGTGATGATGATGGTGGTATATGGTAGCAGTGATGACAATGGTGCGGCAGCGGCGTGACAACTTGTGAACAGAACTCGAAACTCTAAAGGACTAGACACTAAGACCAACAACTAGACACGACGATGCAACCGCAAATTCAACAATGCAAAACCCTAAAAAGATTATGCAAAGGCTCAGATTGGTTCGGATATGATGAACTGACCCTATTTTTTTGGCTTTTTCGTGGACTGTAGGTATGAAGAACAGACTCGATCTAAACTACGAAAAACTATAAAAACTCACCGAGCAACCTGGAAATCTAATACCACTTGATAGAGGCGAAGGTGTCCCGATGTTTCGATGAGATAGATATCATTTTCTGTGGGAGTCGACTTTGACGATCCGACTACGAACATGCGAAGAGGTCGCGCCTTAGCAATCGCTAAACCAACTTCCGAGGGTTATTGACCACGCCGGAGCACGATCAACCTGACCACGATGGTCTATTTCCTGTGAGCAAACGAAGAACAAGCAAGAAACTGAGATTGCAATCTGGATATTGTGAATAAAAGAGGAAAGCTTTATTAATGAAGGTGGGGTTCTATGACGTCTTGGTCTGGTCGTTGGACACAAACGAAGTATGCGAAGTTGCAGCAATGGCGAACTTTTAATCTAAACAAAATCCAAAGTCTAAACGATGCCCTAAGGGTTGTATATATGGAGGAAGAGGGGGGAATTTCGTGGCCCTTGGAGGAGGGGTCCGAAACCAACCCTAACTCTTGTTTCCCCACACATACGGACTCTAAAAACAGCCTATACATATGAAGTGGCATCTTGTATATTTCGTCCAAGGCTTCATGCACTCCTTATGGTGGCTTCAAAGTCCTGAAATCATCACTTGTAACTCCATTTTTGATCCCCTTACGCATGCCATCATCTCCATGCTTGGTCTTGCTCCAGTGTTCATCCCTCTTATCCATGGCAGGCCCTTCATTTGTAAGCAAAACAAATGTATCCAATTTAGGCAGCATCATATTCTCATGTACATTAGAATCATTACCAAGAAACAAAAGTACATGATAATTTAATTAGCGTGCGCGAGCTCTAGTAATTGGTCCAGTATGTATAGCAGCAGGGGCTGTGGGTGTAACAATGGTATTGATGTCCTCATCATATCTCGCTAGCCCTTTCTGAGACCGCAAAACATAAATGCAGAGCACCTTTAAAGATCAAGGACTAACTAGACATTCTAATTCATTTCATGGTAAAAGAGATCCAGTCAAGTCATACTCAATGTAAACTAACTGTAATGGATGCAAATGATAGCGGTGCTCTCCAACTGGTGCTTTTTAATAAGAGGATGATGACTCAACATAAAAGTAAATAGATAGGCCCTTCGCAGAGGGAAGCAGGGATTTGTAGAGGTGCCAGAGCTCAGTTTTGAAATAGACATGAATAATATTTTGAGCGGTATACTTTCATTGTCAACATAACAACCGAGAGATCTCGATATCTTCCATGCTACACACATTATATGCGGTTCCCAAACAGAATGGTATAGTTTATACTCCCCCACCACCAACAAGCATCAATCCATCGCTTGCTCGAAACAACGAGTGCCTCCAACTAACAAGAGTTCCGGGGGAGTTTTGTTTGCAGTTATTTTGATTTGATTTGCATAAAGCATGGGACTAGGCATCCCAGTGACCATCCCTTTTCTCGTGAATGAGGAGCAGAGTCCAGTCCTCTTGAGAATAACCCGCCTAGCATGGAAGATACATACAACCCTAGTTGATACATGACCTATTCGAGCATACAAAACAGAATGTTTATTTGAAGGTTTAGAGTTTGGCACATACAAATTTACTTGGAACGGCAGGTAGATACCGTATATAGGTAGGTATGGTGGACTCATATGGAACAACTTTGGGGTTTATGGAATTGGATGCACAAGCAGTATTCCCGCTTACTACAAGTGAAGGCTAGAAAAAGACTGGGAAGCGACCAGCTAGAGAGCGACAACAGTCATTAACATGCATTAAAATTAATCGACACCGAATGCAAGCATGAGTAGGATATAATGCACCATGGACATAAATATCGTAGAGGCTATGTTGATTTTGTTTCAACTACATGCGTGAACATGTGCCAAGTTAAGCCACTCGAATCATTCAAAAGAGGATACCACCCTATCGTACCACATCACAAGCATTTTAATAGCATGTTGGCACGCAAGGTAAACCATTATAAACTCCTAGCTATTTAAGCATGGCATAAGCAACTATAATCTCTAATTATCATTGCAAATATGTTTCTTTCATAATAGGCCGAATCAGGAACGATGGACTAATCATATTTACAAAAACAATAGAGGTCGAGTTCATGCCCGCTTTTCTCATCTCAATAAGTTCATCATATAATCATCATTATTGCCTTTCACTTGCACGACCGAATAGTGTGGATAATAATAATAGTGCACGTGCATTGGACTAAGCTGGAATTTGCAAGCATTCAATTCAAGAGAGAAGACAAGGTAATGTGGGCTCTTGTTAGATCAACAATAATGCATATGAGAGGCACTCAACATTTTAATCATGGTCTTCTCCTCTCGACCCCCAAAGGAAAGAAAAGAAACAAAACTATTTACACGGGAAAGCTCCCAACAAGCAAAAGAAGAACGAGAAATCTTTTTGGGTTTACTTTTTAGTTACTACTACAGGAATGGAAAGTAAACTAACTAAAAGCTACAACTAATTTTTTTTGTTTTTTCTTAACATTTATCAAACACACAAGAAGAAAGCATAAAAAGGGAAATAAACTAGCATGGATATTACAATGAAATGTATGAGCACCGACAACTAGCATGAGTGTGTGAACATGAATGTAATGTCGGTGAGAAATACGTACTCCCCCAAGCTTAGGATTTTGGCCTAAGTTGGTCTATGGCCACGGCTGGCCTGGCGGATATCCAAAGTAATAGTTGGGGTCGTACTAAGAAGGAGCCTCGGGTTGCCATTGGTTGGCAATCTCCTCCAGATTCCACTGGTGAACAGGTTGTCGTGAAGGATCAATTTGTGGTTCCGGCTCTGGCTCTATAGCTAGTGTGGGGTTCCAGTAGACGTGAATGGCCTCCGGCGGAACAAGGTACTTGCCTGCAGATAAGTCAAACAAGGAAGGAGCAGGCAAAGTAATAGTCTCAGGGTGATTTTTATCAAATATCAGCTTGTATTTAAGCATCTTTTCCTTATTCTTAATGATCAAATCATGTGCCACCATACTCTTATAATCGAGAAAAACAGGAGGCAACAACTTCTCTTCCTTCTCATAATGTCTAATAGGAATGTTAAAATGTGCGGCGAGGCGCGAGGCGAAGATACCTCCCAAGATGGGGCCCTTAGTGCGGTTAAGATTTAACCGCTTTGCAACAATAGCGCCCATACTAAATGTGTCATCACGGAACAAGGCATGGAACAAAATTATAATATCAGGAGCACTAAGGTTGCCACAGTTCCGCGACCAATTAAGAATCTACTAGCAAATATTGCAAAGTAACGTAAAACAGGAAAATGTATGCTAGTAATTCTTGCATCGGAAACTTTCCTCGTTTCCCTTACAACAATTGTATCAATAAACCCTTCCACATCGTCACAATGTGGTTTCTCTACGCCGCCCTCAAAAGGTATCAAACAAACCCGACAAAAATCACGAAGTGACATCTCCTTATGCTCATCATATAAATAAAATTCCACCGTAGGTGGTGAGCTCCTAGCATGGAAATGAAAGTTTTGCACAAAGATATTGGTGAGTAAGAGATACTATTCCCGTTGGTCATGGAGGAAGGAGGTGAGGCCTGCATTCTCAGCCAACTCATAGAAATCATCATAAATCCCGGCTGCTCTCAAGAAATCATCACAAGGCCATTCACATGGCCGGACCTCCGCGGTGCGAGGGAGATTATACTTAGGCTTCTTGTTCTCTTCACTTTGTTTATCCTTTGAGCTTCGGCTTGATGAGCCCCTCAAAAATCTCTTCATCTTTTTCTGAAATTTTTAGTAACTCAAAATAAAAGTGAACCAAACTCAACAAAATTGATAACAACTACTCCTACAAGTGCCTAGAGGCAATATCATGCATTAAAACTACTTTTGACCATATAAATTTGACATGCAAGCTCAAGAACAGGGTCACCTAAGCAGCAAAAATATGCAATGAATAAAGCAATAGAACAAAAACTAATTGGACTATTGGAGGAGTCACATACCAAAGAACAATCCCCCAAAGCAGTTTTGTGAATGGAGCTTTGAGCAAGGAGATCGAAAATGGCAGCAAGATGAGCTTGAACTCGTGCTTGAGCTGGTTAGTGATGTTTTTGGGAGGAAGGAGTGTGTGGTAGCTGAAATAAGTGGAGGGGAGCCACCATGGGCCATGAGGCAGGGGGCGCGCCCTAGACCCTCGTGGCCGTGTGCTTGCTCCCCCTGATTGGCAGATATTCTCAAATATTCTAAAAAAATCATATTTATTTTTCAGGGAATTTGGAGAACTTTTATTTTTGGGATATTTTTTATTGCATGGATAATTCATAAAACAGACAGAAAATACTATTTTTGCTTTATTTAATATAAATAACAGAAAGTAAAAAGAGGGTACAGAGAGTTGTGTTTTCTAAATTCATCCATCTCATGCTCATCAAAAGGAATCCGCTAATAAGGTTGATCAAGTCTTGTTAACAAACTCATTCCAAATAACATGGAACCGGAGAAATTTTGAATAACACTAGGTTACCTCAACGGGGGTATGCATGTCCCCAACAATAAGAATATCATATTTCTTCTTGACAGTAGGAAGAGGAAATTCAAAACCTCCAATAATGATTGTTGAAATTTTTCCAATAGAATTGATGCTGTGGACTTGAGGTTGTTTCCTCGGAAAGTGTACCGTATGCTCATTACCATTAACATGAAAAGTTACATTGCCTTTGTTGCAATCAATAATAGCCCCTGAAGTATTCAAAAAGGGTCTTCCAAGAATAATAGACATACTATCGTCCTCGGGAATATCAAGAATAACAAAGTCTGTTAAAATAGTAACATTTGCAACCACAACAGGCACATCCTCACAAATACCGACAGGTATAGCAGTTGATTTATCAGCCATTTGCAAAGATATTTCAGTAGGTGTCAATTTATTCAAATCAAGTCTACGATATAAAGAGAGAGGCATAACACTAACACCGGCTCCAAGATCACATAAAGCAGTTTTAACATAGTTTCTTTTAATGGAGCATGGTATAGTTGGTACTCCTGGATCTCCTAGTTTCTTTGGTATTCCACCCTTAAAAGTATAATTAGCAAGCATGGTGGAAATTTCAGATTCCGATATCTTTCTCTTATTAGTAACAATTTCTTTCATATACTTAGCATAAGGATTCATTTTAAGCATATCAGTCAAACGCATACGCAAAAAGATAGGTCTAATCATTTCAGCAAAGCGCTCAAAATCCTCATCATCCTTTTTCTTGGATGGTTTAGGGGTAAAGGCATGGGTTTCTGAACCCATGGTTCTCTTTATTTACCGTGCTTCCTAGCAACAAAGTCTCTCTTATCATAACATTGATTCTTTGATTGTGGGTTATCAAGATCAACAGCAGGTTCAATCTCTACATCATTATTACTGCTAGGTTGAGCATCAACATGAACATCATCATTAACATTATCACTAGGTTCATGTTCATTACCAGATTGTGTTTCAGCATCAGAAATAGAAATATCATTGGGATTCTCAGGTGTGCCAACAACAGGTTCACTAGAAGCATGCAAAGTCCTATCATTTTTCTTTTTCTTCCTCTTAGAAGGACTAGGTGCATCTACATTAGCTCTCTGAGAATCTTGCTCAATTCTCTTAGGGTGGCCCTCAGGATACAAAGGTTCCTGAGTCAAGCCATATAATCACTCAAGTGTTCAATCATATCGGCATTATGTTTCAATTGTCGACCAACATAAGCATTGAAGTTTTCTTGCTTAACCATAAAGTTATCAAATTCATCCAAACATTGGCTAGCAAACTTAGCAGGAGGGATTTCAGCTTTATCATATCTATAGAGAGAGTTTACCTTTACTACCTGTGTCGGGTTATCAAGACCGTGTGTTTCTTCAATAGGTGATGAATTAAGACCATGTATTTCTTCAACAGGAGGTAAATTCTTAACATCTTCAGCTTTAATACCTTCTTCTTTCATAGATTTCTTGGCCTCTTGCATATCTTCAGGACTGAGAAATAGAATACCCCTTTTCTTCGGAGTTGGCTTAGGAGTTGGTTCAGGAAGTGTCCAATTATTTTCATTGGTCAACATATTATTCAATAGAGTTTCAGCTTGATCAACAGTTCTTTCCCTGAAAACACAACCAACACAACTATCCAGGTAATCTTTGTAAGCATCAGTTAGTCCATTATAAAAGATATCAAGTATTTTATTTTTCTTGAGAGGATGATCAGGCAAATCATTAAGTAATTGGAGAAGCCTCCCCCAAGCCTGTGGGAGACTCTCTTCTTCAATTTGCACAAAATTATATATTTCCCTTAAAGCAGCTTGTTTCTTATGAGCGGGGAAATATTTAGCAGAGAAGTAATAAATCATATCCTGGGGACTACGCACACAACCAGGATCAAGAGAATTAAACCATATCTTAGTATCACCCTTTAATGAGAACGGAAATAATTTAAGGATATAATAGTAGCGAGTTTTCTCATCATTAGTAAACAGGGTAGCTATATCATTTAATTTAGTAAGATGTGCCACAACAGTTTTAGATTCATAGCCATAGAAAGGATCAGATTCAACCAAAGTAATTAACTCAGGATCGATAGAGAAATCATAATCCTTATCATTAACAAAGATTGGTGAAGTAGCATAAGTAGGATCATATTTCATTCTAGCATTCAGAGATTTTGTTTAAGCTTAGCTAATAGTTTCTTAAGATCACTTCTATCATTGCAGGCAAGAAAGTCTCTAGCAGTTTCTTCATCCATAACATAACCCTCAGGAACAACATGCAATTCATATCTAGGGGAGAATCTTCATCATCACTTTCATCAATATTATCAGTTTCAATAATTTCATTCTCTCTAGCCCTAGCAAGTTGTTCATCAAGAAATTCACCAAGTGGCACAGTAGTATCAAGCATAGAAGTACTTTCGTCATAAGTATCATGCAAAGTAGAAGTGGCATCATCAATAACATGCGACATATCAGAATTAATAGCAGAAGCAGGTTTAGGTGTCGCAAGCTTACGCAAAACATAAGGTGAACCAAGTGCAGAGCTAAATGGCAGTTCCTTACCTCCCCTCATAGTTGAGGGAAAAATCTTGGTTCTTTGATCTTTCAAATTCTTCATAATGATAAGCAGATATAAATCCCAAGTGACTCAAAGAATAGAGCTATGCTCCCCAGCAACGGTGCCAGAAAATAGTCTTGATAACCCACAAGTATAGGGGATCGCAACAGTTTTCGAGGGTAGAGTATTCAACCCAAATTTATTGATTCGACACAAGGGGAGCCAAAGAATATTCTCAAGTATTAGCAACTGAGTTGTCAATTCAACCACTCCTGGAAACTTAATATCTGTAGCAAAGTGTTTAGTAGCAAAGTAATATGATAGTAGTGGTAATGGTAGCAAAAGGTAACGGTAGCAAAAGTAATATTTTTGGGTTTTGTAGTGATTGTAACAATAACAACGAAAAAGTAAATAAGCGAAGAACAATATATGAAAAGCTCATAGGCATTGGATCGGTGATGGAGAATTATGTCGGATGCGATCGATCATGTAACAGTCATAACATAGGGTGACACAGAACTAGCTCCAGTTCATCAATGTAATGTAGGCATGTATTCCGAATATAGTCATACGTGCTTATGGAAAAGAACTTGCATGACATCTTTTGTCCTACCCTCCCGTGGCAGCGGGGTCCTATTGGAAACTAAGGGAGATTAAGACCTCCTTTTAATAGAGTGCCGGACCAAAGCATTAACACATAGTGAATACATGAATTCCTCAAACTACGGTCATCATCCGTAAGTATCCCGATTATTGTCACTCCGGGGTTAACGGATCATCACACATAATAGGTGACTATAGACTTGCAAGATAGGATCAAGAACTCTCATACATTGATGAAAACATAATAGGTTCAGATCTGAAATCATGGCACTCAGGCCCTAGTGACAAGCATTAAGCATAGCAAAGTCATAGCAACATCAATCTCAGAACATAGTGGATACTAGGGATCAAACCCTAAAAAAACTAACTTGATTACATGATAAATCTCATCCAACCCATCACTGTCCAGCAAGCCTACGATGGAATTACTCATGCACGGCGATGAGCATCATGAAATTGGTGATGGAGGAAGGTTGATGATGACGATGGCGACGGATTCCCCTCTTCAGAGCCCCGAACGGACTCCAGATCAGCCCTCCCGAGAGAGAATAGGGCTTGGCGGCGGCTCCGTATCGTAAAACATGATGAATCCTTCTCTTTGATTTTTTTCTCCTCGAAAGTGAATATATGGAGTCAAGGTTGAGGTCGGTGGAGCGTCAGGGGGCCCACGAGGCAGGGGGCGCGCCCCCACCCTTGTGGACAAGGTGTGGGGCCCCCTGACGTAGATCTTTTCGGCAATATTTTTTATATATTCCAGAAATAATCTCCGTTGATTTTCAGGTCATTCCGAGAACTTTTATTTCTGCACAAAAATAACACTATGGCAATTCTGCTGAAAACAACGTCAGTCGTGGTTAGTTCCATTCAAATCATGCAAGTTAGGGTCCAAAACAAGGGCAAAAGTGTTTGTAAAAGTAGATACGACGGAGACGTATTAGGGATCTCATGGGTACAGAAGGTTGTGGCAGTGGAAATAGGGTTTCGTGGTGCCCCTGGATGTTTTCAGGGTATACGAGTATATATAGGCGAAAGAAGTAGGTCGGTGGAGCTGCGAGGGGCCCACAAGGGTGGGGGGCGCGCCCTCCTGCCTCGTAGCTTCCTCACTTCTTCCTTGACGTCCACTCCAAGTCTCCTGGATTGCGTTTGTTCCAAAAATGATTCCCGTGAAGGTTTCACTATGTTTGGATTCCGTTTGATATTCCTTTTCTGGGAAACACTAAGATAGGCAAAAAAATAATTTGCACTGGGCCTTCGGTTAATAGGTTAGTCCCAAAAATAATATAAAAGTGCATAATAAAGCCCATTAAACATCCAAAACAGATAATATAATAGCATGGAACAATCAAAAGTTATAGATACGTTGGAGACGTATCAAGCATCCCCAAGCTTAATTCCTGCTCGACCTCGAGTAGGTAAATGATAAAAACAGAATTTTTGATGTGGAATGCTACCTAAAATAATTTTCAAAGTAATTCTCTTTATTGTGGCATGAATGTTCAGATCCGAAAGATTCCAGATAAAAGTTTAATATTGACATAAAAATAATAATACTTCAAGCATACTAACTAAGTAGTTATGTCTTCTCAAAATAACATGGCCAAAGAAAGCTTATCCCTACAAAATCATATAGTTTGGCTATGCTTCATTTTCGTCACACAAAAATGGTCTCATCATGCACAACCCGATGACAAGCCAAGCAATTGTTTCATACTTTAGTATTCTCAAACTTTTTTTAACATTCACGCAATACATGAGCGTGAGCCATGGACATAGCACTATGGGTGGAATAGAATATAATGATGGGGGTTGTGTGGAGAAGACAAAAAATGGATGCCCATCAACTGATGTCAATGCAAGGAGTAGGGATTGCCATGCAATGGATGCACTAGAGCTATAAATGTATGAAAGCTCAACAAAAGAAACTAAGTGGGTGTGCATCCAACTTGCTTGCTCACGAAGACCTAGGGCATTTGAGGAAGCCCATTGTTGGAATATACAAGCCAAGTTCTATAATGAAAAATTCCCACTAGTATATGTAAGTGACAAAATAAGAGACTCTCTATCATAAAGATCATGGTGCTACTTTGAACCACAAGTGTGGAAAAAAGGATAGTAGCATTGTCCCTTTTATTTCTTTTCTCTTTTTTTGGGCCTTTCTTTTTTATTTGGCCTTTCTCTTTTATTTCATTTTTTGGGACAATGCTCTATTAATGATGATCATCACACTTCTATTTATTTACAACTCAATGATTACAACTCGATACTATAACAAAATATGACTCTATATGAGTGCCTCCGGCGGTGTACTGGGATGGGCAATGAATCAAGAGTGACATGTATGATAAATTATGCATGGTGGCTTTGCCACAAATACGATGTCAACTACGTGATCATGCTAGGCAATATGACAATGATGAAGCGTGTCATAATAAATGAAACAGTGGAAAGTTGCATGGCAATATATCTTGGAATGGCTATGGAAATGCCATAATAGGTAGGTATGGTGGCTATTTTGAGGAAGATATAAGGAGGTTTATGTGTGATAGAGCATATCATATCACGGGGGTTGGATGCACCGGTGAAGTTTGCACCAACTCTCAAGGTGATAAAGGGCAATGCACGGTACCGAAGAGGCTAGGAAAGGTGACAGTGCGTATAATCCATGGACTCAACATTAGTCATAAAGAACTCACATACTTATTGCAAAAATCTACAAGTCATCAAAAACCAAGCATTACGCGCATGCTCCTAGGGGGATAGATTGGTAAGAAAAGACCATCGCTCGTCCCCGACCGCCACTCATAAGGATGACAATCAAAGAACACCTCATGTTTCAAATTTGTCACACAACGGTCACCATACGTGCATGCTATGGGACTTGCAAACTTCAACACAAGTATTTATCAAATTCACAACTACTCAACTAGCACGACTCTAATATTACCATCTTCATATCTCAAAACAATCATCAAGTATCAAACTTCTCGTAGTATTCAATGCACTTTTTATGAAAGTTTTTATTATACCCATCTTGGATGCCTATCATATTAGGACTAATTTTATAGCCAAAGCAAATTACCATGATGTTCTAAAAGACTCTCAAAATGATATAATTGAAGCATGAGAGATCAATAATTTCTATAAAATAAAACCACCGCCGTGCTCTAAAAAGATATAAGTGAAGCACTAGAGCAAAATTATCTAGCTCAAAAGATATAAGTGAAGCACATAGAGTATTCTAATAAATTCCGATTCATGTGTGTCTCTCCAAAAGGTGTGCATCAAGGATGATTGTGGTAAACTAATAAGAAAAGAATAAAATCATACAAGACTCTCCAAGAAAAACACATATCATGTGGTGAATAAAAATATAGCCTCAAGTAAAGTTACCGATGAACAAAAACGAAAGAGGGGATGCCTTCCGGGGCATCCCCAAGCTTAGGCTTTTGGTTGTCCTTGAATTTTACCTTGGGGTGCCATGGGAATCCCCAAGATTAGGCTCTTGCCACTCCTTATTCCAAAATCCATCAAATCTTTACCCAAAACTTGAAAACTTCACAACACAAAACTCAACAGAAAATCTCATGAGCTCCGTTAGTACAAGAAAACAAACCACCACTTTAAGGTACTGTAATGAACTCATTCTTTATTTATATTGGTTTTAAACCTACTGTATTTCAACTTCTCTATGGTCCATACCTCCCCCCCTGCGATACTAGCCATAGATTTATCAAAATAAGCAAACAACACACGAAAAACAGAATCTGTCAAAAACAGAACAATCTATAGTAATATGTAGATTTCGAATACTTCTCTTACTCCAAAAACCCTACCAAATTATGAAGACCTAAATAATTTGTATATTGATCTACTGCAGTTGTAATCGGTATTTTATCGCTCTCTGGTTAAAAATGAAAATTATTCTCGGGAGCGCATACTTTCTGTTTTTTTGAGCAAGATCAAACAACTATCATCCAAGAAGATTCTAAAGGATTTACTTGGCACAAACACTAATTAAAATATAAAAAACACAATCATAACAGAGGATAGATGATTTGTTTATTACTAAACAGGAACAAAAAACAAGAAACAAAAATAAAATTGGGTTGCCTCCCAACAAGCGCTATCGTTTAACGCCCCAAGCTAGGCATAAAAACAAGAATAGATCTAGGTATTATCCTCTTTGTATGCAATCCATATGTGGCTCTCATAATAGATTCATAAGGTAATTTTATTTTATTTCTAGGAAAGTGTTCCATGCCTTTCCTTAACGGAAATTGGAACCTAATATTTCCTTCTTTCATATCAATAATTGCACCAATCGTTCTAAGGAAAGGTTTACCAAGAATAATAGGACATGTAGGATTGCAATCTATATCAAGAACAATGAAATCTACAGGCACATGATTCCTATTTGCAGCAATAAGAACATAATTAATCCTTCCCATAGGTTTCTTAATAGTGGAATCCGCAAGATGCAAATTTAAAGAACAATCATCAAATTCACGAAAACCTAACACATCACACAAAGTTTTTGGAATCGTGGAAACACTAGCACCCAAATCACATAAAAACATAGCATTCATGATCTTTAATTTTAATTTTAATAGTAGTTTCCCATTCATCATAAAGTTTTCTAGGGATAGAAACTTCTAATTCAAGCTTTTGTTCATATGATTGCATTAAAGCATCAACGATATGTTTGGTAAAAGCTTTATTTTGACTATAAGCATGAGGAGAATTTAACACGGATTGCAACAAGGAAATACAATCTATTAAAGAATAATTATCATAATTAAATTCCTTGAAATCCAAAATAGTGGGTTCATTGCTATGTAAAGTTTTGACCTCTTCAATCCCACTTTTACCAATTTTTGCATCAAGATCTTAAAACTCCTAATCGTTGAGACGCCTTTTAACTAAAGTTGACTCATCTCCAGTACCATATTTATCAAGATTCATATTGGAAAACAAAGATTTAATAGGAGACACATCAATCACTTCTAGATCTTCATCATTATTATCATGAAAACTAGAAGAACACGCTTTTACAAAGCAATCCTTTTTAGCACGCATCCTAGCGGTTCTTTCCTTGCACTCATCAATGGAAATGCTCATGGCTTTGAGAGACTCATTGATGTCATGCTTAGGTGGAATAGATCTAAGTTTCAAAGAATCAACAACAAGAGAAATTCTATCCACGTTCCTAGCCAACTCATCAATCTTAGGCAATTTGTCTTCAAGCAAAGCATTGAAATTCTTTTGAGAAATCATAAATTCTTTAACACTAGTCTAAAAATAAGAGGGCATCTTATTAAAATTTCCATAAGAGTTGTTGTAGGAATTACCATAATTATTAGAGGAATTACTAGGGAACGGCCTAGAATTAACATTTCCTCTATACGCCCTGTTACCAAAATTGTTCCTACCAACAAAATTCACACCCATAGATTCATTATTATTCTCAATCAAAGTAGACAAAGCCATATCATTAGGATCAGAAGAAACACTCTTATTAGCAAACAATTCCATAAGTTCATCCATCTTTCCACTCAAAACATTAATCTCTTCTATCGAACGAACCTTTTTACTAGTAGATCTTTCGGTGTGCCATTGGGAATAATTGACCATAATATTATCTAGGAGTTTAGTAGCTTCTCCTAAAGTGATTTCTATAAAAGTGCCTCTCGCGACCGAATCCAAAAGATTTCTAGAAGCAAAATTCAACCTAGCATAATTTTTTGTATAATCATCCATCAATTCAAACCATGTGTAGGGCAATTACGTATCATTAATTGCATCCTCTCCCAAGCTTGTACAACATGCTCATGATCAAGTTGCTTAAAATTCATAATATTGTTTCTAAAAGAGATGATCTTAGCGGGAGGAAAATACTTAGAGATAAAAGCATCTTTGCACTTATTCCAAGAATCAATACTATTTTTAGGCAAAGAAGAGAACCAAGTTTTAGCACGATCTCTAAGCTAAAAAGGAAATAGCTTCAATTTAACAATACCATTATCCACATCTTTCTTCTTTTGCATATCACACAAATCAACAAAGCTATTTAGATGGGTACCGACATCTTCACTAGGAAGGCCAGCAAATTGATCTTTCATGACAAGATTCAGCAAAGCAGTATTAATTTCATAAGATTCAGCATCGGTAAGAGGAGCAATCGGAGTGCTAATAAAATCATTATTGGTACTGGAAAAGTCACACAATTTAGTATTGTCTTGAGCCACCGTGACAAACAATCCAACACACAAGCACACAAGAATCAAGCGAAAAGAGACGAACGGAAAAAGAAGGGCGAATAAAACGGCAAGGGTGAAGTGGGGGAGAGGAAAACGAGAGGCAAATGGCAAATAATGTAATGCGAGGGAGAAGAGTTTGTGATGGGTACTTGGTATGTCTTGACTTGTGCGTAGATCTTCCCAGCAACGGCGCCAGAAATGGCTTGTTGAAAGGAGATCAAATCTTGACTTGACTTGGTGCAAATCTCCCCGGCAACGGTGCCAGAAATGGCTTGTTGATGGGAGATCAAATCTTGACTTGACTTGGTGCAAATCTCCCCGGCAACGGTGCCAGAAATCCTTCTTGCTACCTCTTGAGCATGCGTTGGTTTTCCCTTGAAGAGGAACGGGTGATGCAGCAAAGTAGCTTAAGTATTTCCCTCAGTTTTGGAGAACCAAGGTATCAATCCAGTAGGAGACTGCACGCAAATCCCTCGTACCTACACAAACAATCAAGAACCTTGCAACCAACATGATAAAGGGGTTGTCAGTCCCTTCACGGCCACTTGCAAAAGTGAGATCTGATAAAGATACTAAGATAAATATTTTTGGTATTTTTGTTGTATAGATTGAAAAGTAAAGATTGCAAAATAAACGGCGACAGAAATAGCTAGTTGACGGGAGATTAATATGATAGAGAATAGACCCGGGGGCCATAGGTTTCACTAGTGGCTTATCTCAAGATAGCATATTCTACGGTGGGTGAACAAATTACTGTCGAGCAATTGATACAAAATCGCATAGTTATGAGAATATCTAGGCATGATCATGTATATAGGCATCACATCCGTGACAAGTAGACCGAAACGATTCTGCATCTACTACTATTACTCCACACATCAACTGCTATCCAGCATGCATCTAGAGTATTAAGTTCATAAGAACAGAGTAATGCATTAGGCAAGATGACATGATGTAGAGGGATAAACTCAAGCAATATGATATAAACCCCATCTTTTTATCCTCAATGGCAACAATACAATACGTGTCGTTTCCCTTTCTGTCACTAGGATCGAGCACCGCAAGATTGAACCCAAAGCTAAGCACTTCTCCCATTGCAGAAAAGATCAATCTAGTAGGCCAAATCAAACTGATAATTCGAAGAGACTTGCAAAGATATCAAATCATGCATATAAGAATTCAGAGAAGAATCAAATATTTTTCAAAGATAATCTTGATCATAAACCCACAATTCATCAAAATCTCGACAAACACACCGCAAAAAGAATTACATCAAATAGATCTCCAAGAGAATCGAGGAGAACTTTGTATTGAGATCCAAAGAGAGAGAAGAAGCCATCTAGCTAATAACTATGGACCTGAAGGTCTATGGTAAACTACTCACACATCATCAGAGAGGCTATGGTGTTGATGTAGAAGCCCTCCATGATTGATTCCCCCTCTGACGGAGCACCGAAAAAGGCTCCAAGATGGGATCTCACAGGTACAGAAGGTTGCGGCGGTGGAAATAGGGTTTCGTGGTGCCCCGGATGTTTTCAGGGTATATGAGTATATATAGTTGAAAGAAGTAGGTCGGTGGAGCTGCGAGGGGCCCACGAGGGTGGGGGCGCGCCCTCCTGCCTCATAGCTTCCTCGCTGCTTCCTTGACGTCCATTCCAAGTCTCCTGGATTGTGTTTGTTCCTAAAACGATCCTCGCGAAGGTTTCATTCCGTTTGGATTCCATTTGATATTCCTTTTCTGCGAAACACTGAAATAGGCAAAAAAAACAATTTGTAGTGGGCCATCGGTTAATAGGTTAGTCCCAAAAATACTATAAAAGTGCATAATAAAGCCCATTAAACATCCAAAGCAGATAATATAATAGCATGGAACAATCAAAAATTATAGATACGTTGGAGACGTATCATGGGGTTATGTATGGCTCATAAGTATGTGTTCAGGATCACTTCTTGATTATTACTAATTCATGTCCATTTATGTGTAGCTTACTCTTCTTATGCTTTTACTCGTAAGTTAGCCAGATACAAATGCTTAGTGCTTGATGCAATCTCACCACTTAACCATTGCATACCCATTGAAGTCTTGTTAGTATTGATACCCATGGTAATGACAGATGCAGGTACAGGTAAAACGATTCTTTGACGCGAGAGCGATGCTTGTTCTATTTTGAGTCCTTCTTCTTCGTCGTCGTCAATCATAGGATGGGTTCCTAGTTGGCAGCCTGGGATTAGCAGGGTGGACGTCATTCTTCTTTCATTTGATTTCACCCATAGTATGGCCCTGCTCTTTTGTATGATGGTTGCCATGTATTGATGTATTGACATATTCATCATGTAGCTTGTGGTGAGTGTCAACCTTTATCTGGTATTCTCATCTATTCAGTACATGTTATGTTATAATGATATCCACCTTGTGAAGCATCTCCGATATGCACTTTTATCCTTAGCAAGACTTCCAGCTTCCTTGAGGATAGGACCGCATATTGGGCACTACAGGTTGGTATGTGAGCCAGGTTCCGACCATAGGAGCCCCCTTGATTGATTGTAACTTGGCTGTTGTTGAACCTAGAAAAAAACTATATTTCGAGTCTAGTTATATCGGAGAGTATGAATTATTTTTACTCCTTATCCCCATCATCGCTTTGGTGGAAAGTGTGATGTAAGTGTTTTCATTCTACTCCTATCCCCCTTCAAATTTTCTAGGATCACGTGGGTATTTTGGAATCTCTACGATGTTGGTGTGACGGAATTCTGTTCTTGGTGTCTCATGTCTGCCTAGGCTTTGCCCCGGGGAGTTGAGCTCCATGTTTTTGTTGTCGCATTCGCTATCATTTCAGTTCCTTAATACTAGAGGACGCCGCTTTCGAAACACTCCTATTCTTTTTGTGGTGGAAAATAGTGATGTGACTTATCCCTAGTACTCGGTAGAGATAGCACAAATGATCTGCCATGGCTAGTATCGTTGTTGTTTTTGAAGGTCTGAGGTACACAGGTTTTTGAGGTCTCTTTGTTATGTGTTGAATGCAGTAGGTGCATTGGAGCATAGTATCATGTTAGGAATTGTGTGAAGTTTTGCTCATAGTATGCATGGGACTGTATTAAATAACCAAGAAATTTCGGGAGTTTCTTGGTGGAAGTTCGAGTAGTTACCTAGAATTATCCTTCCAACAAATGCATGAGGGGTTATGTATTTGTTTCCGGCTTATTCTGCAAGCCAAATCCTTTGTTTTGTTTTGTTTTGGTTGTGGTATTTGAGTTGCTTCGAAGTCAAGTGTTTATCCACACCTTCCCTAAGTGGTGTTCTCATATTTCTATGGGAGTGTTATTCCTAAGTGTTGCCATGTCAATTCTCTTCCATCCGAGGTGCTTCTCTTCATGTTAATTCAATCCTCTTCACCAATTGCAAGACCTATGTTTGTTTAAGATGGATGAAAAGAACTCCGTTGCGAACCATCTTAATTGCCTCCTTCATTATCCTACCCTCCCACCCTTTTTCCTCATGGAGTTAGAAAATGTCAACCAAGTGTCCTTTTATTCAACGAAACATTCATTTCTTTTTCCTTCCGTATTGTATCCAATAATTCCTCATGAATATGCCCAGGAGCTACAAGTTCATCATTGTTCGTTCTTGTTTTCTTCTCCAATGGTCTAAGTTCAAGCTCTCGTTATTTATCATATCCCTTTCTTTTATTCCATGTTGGAAATTCTTATCCAATAATCCCATAGATATCTTGGAAGATTCATGTTTCCATTCTAAATCCATTCAAGCTATTTCGAGGTTGTTACCTCATTCAAATTATTCAAATCTTCTAAGCATTCGTTTCAATGGTGCTTTATTTCGAGTGGGTCCTTAACCCACATGATTTTCCCAGGATCTTACCTGGCTTTCTAATCTTTCCCGGAGTTATTTTCAAATTCTCTTCAAAGTTTGACATAAGAATGAATTCTCATGAGTCAATTATCTTCTTCGAGATTTTCTTGAATTCCTTCCATCTTAATCTAATTTTTTTCCTCTTGTCATTGTTCGAGAGTGTCTCAATAATTTTGGTGGTTTTCCTTGTCGTTATTCGCAACAATTGGAGATCAAAGAAGAGTTTTCAAATCTTGGTCCGTCTTGTGAAGATTCGTGGTTCAAGGTTGATGTTATCCTCTCAAATTGTTTCAATCCATGAGAAGTTCTTTACGGGACCATACCAAATCCTTTTCATGAGTTATTTTTGTTTTGATTCTCCAAAGGCCCTCATTACCGAAGAAATTTTTATTCTCAACCTTTCAGCTCTCGTTCTCTAATTCTTCCGGTTCATCGTTAAGTATTCTCTAGTCATCCTGTCATCTCTTCATTCTCTGGCATCTAAATTCCCTCAAGTATCTTCATTCGTTTTCTAATTATTCTCGGCGATCTGTTGTCTTTTCTTCCTTCATTCTCAATTCTTACAATAGTTCGTTCAAGATTCATCTTCCTTTGTTATTGTATCAATTCACTCGTTCTTTCCAAAAATCCTACCGGTGGTTCGTTGAAGACCTTAGACCTTACAAGTTTGCACCATACCTCTCCTCAATCCTTGCAAGAAGAATAAGTAGTATGCCAAGTCCATTGCTTGTGAACAATTTAATTTGATGATGGATAGATATATAATAATTCTTATTCTTGTTTCCTCAAGGTGATTTAATTCCTCTTCCAAAATTTTGTTGATGATGAATAAAGTCTCGGTTCTCTTTACTTCATCTTTTGTTCCAGAGTCCCAAGTTTTATCTTTTATCTCATCAATAAGCTCCATCTCTTTTCTTTATCGGTGTTGGAAGGACATAATTGCAAGTCTTCAATCTTGTTCTTTCAATCTTCACTTACATTCTATCATCCTTCTATTTTTCTGGAGTTCTTTGATACGTCTCCAATGCATCTATAATTTTTTATTGTTCCATGTTGTTATATTATCATTCTTGGATGTTTTACATTCATTTTATAGCAACTTTACATCATTTTTTGGGACTAACCTACTGACATAGTGCCCAGGGCCAGTTGCTATTTTTTGCTTGTTTTTTTACTTCGCGGACTATCCATATCAAATGGAGTCCAAATGCAGCGAAACATTTTGGAGATTATTTTGGACCAAAAGATAACTTGGGAGCCAAGGAAGTGCATGAGGGGAGGCCCATGGGGTCCACCACCCACTTGGGCGCGACAGAGGCCCCTAGCATGCGCTGATGGGTGGTAGGGCCCATGGAAGTCTCCTCCATCGCCTCTCAGCTGTATAAATACTTAGATATTCCATAAACCCTAGGGGAGCGATCAAAACACAATTCCAGCAGCCGCAAGTTCCAGAACCACGATATCCAATCTAGAGCCCTATTCCAGCACTCTGCCGGAGGGGAACACGATCACTGAGTGGTTCATCATCCTCATTGGTGCTCCTCCGATGATGCATGAGTAGTTCACCATAGACCTACGGGTCCGTAGGCAGTAGCTAGATGGCTTCCTCTCTTTTTGATTCTCAATACAATGTTCTCCTCGATGCTCTTGGAGATCTATTTGATATAATGACTTTTTTGCGGTGTGTTTGTTGGGATCCGATGAAGTGCGAGTTTATGATCAGATCTATCCATGAATATTATTTAAGTTTTATTCTATCTCTTACATGCATGATTGTTATAGCCTCGTATTTCTTCTCCGAATCTTTGGTTTAGTTAGGCCAACTAGATTGATTTTTCTTGCAATGGGAAGAGGTGCTTTGTGATGTGTTCAATCTTGCGGTGTCCTCACCCAGTGACAGAAGGAGTAGCGAGGCACGCATGTATCATTGCTACTATGGATAAAAAGATGGGGTCTATTCCTACATGAATAGATCTTGTCTACATCATATCATCGTTCTTATTGCATTACTCCATTTTCCCATGAACTTAATACACTAGATGCATGCTGGATAGCGGTCGATGTGTGGAGTAATAGTAGTAGATGGAGGCAGGAGTTGGTCTACTAATCTTGGACATGATGCCTATATACATGATCATTGCCTTGGATATCACCATAATTATTTGCTCTTCTATCAATTGCCCAACAGTAATTTGTTTACCCACCGTATGCTATTTTCTCGAGAGAAGCCACTAGTGAAATCTACGCCCCAAGGTCTCTCTTTTATCATATTGTTTTCAGATCTATTATTCCAAACACCCAAAAATACCTTGCTGCACTTTTTCTTTACTTTTTTGTGTTTTTTTTCTAGATTGATTTATCCAATCTCATACAATTTAATCTATCTTTTTACCATAGAGGGATTGACAACCCCTCTTGCGCATCGGGTTGCAAGTATTTGTTCTTTGTGTGCAGGTACCGTTTACGTAGTGTTGCTTGGTTCTCCTACTGGATTGATAACCTCGGTTTCATAACTGAGGGGAATACTTACCGTAGCTGTGCTGCATCGTCCCTTCCTCTTTGGGGAAATACCGACGCAGATTCAAGTCACGTCATTCTTCATGGACACTCTACATGGTGGTTACTCAAATATTTCTTTCATTCTTGAAGTTTTCTTCAAGATTCTTTCTGAAGTCAAGATCCATCAAGTTTACCTGTAACGCCCTCGATGCGGCTAAATCTCCTACGTGTTGAAGCACGACTTAGAGGCATAACCGCATTGAAAGCAATGTCGCAAGTAAGGTAATCTTCACAACAACCCATGTAAATAGATTAAAGGGGAAAAGATACATAGTTGGCTTACACTCGCCACGTCACACAAATACATGAATAACATTACAATCATCCAATACACTCATGGTCCGACTACGGTACCAAACTAAAGATCAACCCCCACATGCGACAAAGTCCTCGATCGCCCCAACTGGGCACCACTACTGATCATCTGGGAAAGACACATAGTAACGGCGAGAGTCTTCATCGAACTCCCACTTGAGCTCAAGCACATCATCTGGAACGGTATCATCGGTCCCTGCATCTGGTTTGGAAGTAAACTGTGAGTCACGGGGACTCAGCAATCTCGCACCCTCGCGATCAAGACTATTTAAGCTTATAGGTAAGGCAAGGTATGATGTGGAGCTGCAGCAAGCGACTAGCATATATGGTGGCTAACCTATTAGCAAGAGAGAGCTAGAAGAGAAGGTAAAGCACGGACGAAGAACTATGATCAAGAAGTAATCCTAGAACAACCTACATCAAACATTACTCCAACACCATGTTCACTTCCCGGACTCCGCCGAGAAGAGACCATCACGGTTACACACGCGGTTGATTCATTTTAATTAAGTTAAGTTTCATGTTATCTACAACCGGACATTAACAAATTCCCATCTGCCCATAACCGCGGGCACGACTTTCGAAAGTTCAAATCCCTGCAGGGGAGTCCCAACTTAGCCCATCACAAGCTCTCACGGTCAACGAAGGATATTCCTTCTCCCGAGACATTCCGATTAGACTCGGCATCCCGGTTTTACAAGACATCCTCGACAATGGTAAAACAAGTCCAGCAACACCGCCCGAATGTGCCGACAAATCCCGATAGGAGCTGCACATATCTCGTTCTCAGGGCACACTCGGATAAGCAATCCGTACAACTAAAACTAGCCCTCGAGTTTCCCCGAGGTGGCGCTGCAAGGGGCTCTAGTTTGGACCAACACTCAGAGGAGCACTGGCCAGGGGGGGTTTAAATAAAGATGACCCTTGGGCTCCGGAAACCCAAGGGAAAAAGAGGCTAGGTGGAAAATGGTAAAATCAAGGTTGGGCATTGCTGGAGGAGTTTTATTCAAGGAGAACTGTCAAGGGGTTCCCATTATAACCCAACCGCGTAAGGAACGCAAAATCCGGGAACATAACACCGATATGACGGAAACTAGGGCGGCAAGAGTGGAACAAAACACTAGGCAAAAGGCCGAGCCTTCCACCCTTTACCAAGTATATAGGTGCATTAAGATAACAAGATAATATAGTGATATCCCAACAATAAACAATGTTCCAACAAGGAACGATCTCCAATCTTCACCTGCAACTAGCAACGCTATAAGAGGGGCTGAGCAAAGCGATAACATAGCCAAACAACGGTTTGCTCGGACATGGTGGGTTAGAGGTTTGACATGGCAATTTGGGAGGCATGATAAGCAAGTGGTAGGCATCGTAGCATAGGCATAGCAAAAGAGCGAGAAATCTAGCAAGCAAAGATAGAAGTGATTTCGAGGGTATGATCATCTTGCCTGCAAAGTTCTCAGAGTTGACTTGATCCTCGTAAGCGAACTCAACGGGCTCCTCGTTCGTGAACTCGTCTCCGGGCTCTACCCAAACAAGACAAACAAACAAAAGGAACACAATCAACCACGTGCAATGCTCAAACAACACGATGCAAACAAGGTATGCTATGCGGGATGTGATATGCGATGCATATGCAAGATTTGACAAGGAATGATTGAATCTGGCCTCAACTTGGAAATCCAAGAGTGCCACTGGAAAGGTGAGGTGATTTCGGTTGAAATCAATATAAAGAACACCGGAATCGGATGCACGGTTTGGAAATGGCAAGCAAAACAAATATGGCACCGGTCTGCGATAATCAACAAGTAGTCATCTAAATGCATCAAGATAAATAACCTACAACACTCAAACATGACAACATAATACATGGCAGGGATTCACTCATGATGCTTGACAAAATATGAACACTGAGCTACGGCTAATTCATCCATTTACAGGTTCAAACAAGCATGGAAAAAGATCAAATGATAATAGTTTCAGACTTGGTGAAATTAACACAAGTCTGGAATTTAACATCAGGAAGCACACTTTTTTGCACTTTTCCCTCTCTTTTTTGATCCGCAACAATTTTTTTCAAAAAAGTCTACAAATGGTCTAAAAACTGCCTAGCCAGAATTTTCCAGACTTAGTTTTTTTAGTTTGGAACTACTTTTCTACTACGGGTAGCACAGAAGTTGGGGAGTCCGACTCTGTCACGACTTGGAGTATGGCGTGAGCTGGAAATCCAAAACAAAACAACAAATACTGGACTCGGACTAGGACTGGTGGTGGAGATGAATCTGGTGGAAAGTCGGACTGGTGGCGGATATATGTAGGGCGGTGGAACTCGGACTGGTGGCCAATCGGTGATGGAGGTGAACTCGGATTATCGTGATGGCGGTGGATATGTGGTAAAGGCAGCGGTGATGATGATGGTGGTATATGGCAGCGGTGATGACGATGGTGGTATATGGCAGCGGTGATGACAATGGTGGTATACGACAGCGGTGATGATGATGCTGGTATATGGTAGCAGTGATGACAATGGTGCGGCAGCGGCGTGACAACTTGTGAACAGAACTCGAAACTCTAAAGGACTAGACACTAAGACCAACAACTAGACACGACGATGCAACCGCAAATTCAACAATGCAAAACCCTAAAAAGATTATGCAAAGGCTCAGATTGGTTCGGATATGATGAACTGACCCTATTTTTTTGGCTTTTTCGTGGACTGTAGGTATGAAGAACAGACTCGATCTAAACTACGAAAAACTGTAAAATCTCACTGAGCAACCTGGAAATCTAATACCACTTGATAGAGGCGAAGGTCTCCCGATGTTTCGATGAGATAGATATCATTTTCTGTGGGAGTCGACTTTGACGATCCGACTACGAACATGCGAAGAGGTCGCGCCTTAGCAATCGCTAAACCAACTTCCGAGGGTTATTGACCACGCCGGAGCACGATCAACCTGACCACGATGGTCTATTTCCTGTGAGCAAACGAAGAACAAGCAAGAAACTGAGATTGCAATCTGGATATTGCGAATAAAAGAGGAAAGCTTTATTAATGAAGGTGGGGTTCTATGACGTCTTGGTCTGGTCGTTGGACACAAACGAAGTATGCGAAGTTGCAGCAATGGCGAACTTTTAATCTAAACAAAATCCAAAGTCTAAACGATGCCCTAAGGGTTGTATATATGGAGGAAGAGGGGGGAATTTCGTGGCCCTTGGAGGAGGGGTCCGAAACCAACCCTAACTCTTGTTTCCCCACACATACGGACTCTAAAAACAGCCTATACATATGAAGTGGCATCTTGTATATTTCGTCCAAGGCTTCATGCACTCCTTATGGTGGCTTCAAAGTCCTGAAATCATCACTTGTAACTCCATTTTTGATCCCCTTACGCATGCCATCATCTCCATGCTTGGTCTTGCTCCAGTGTTCATCCCTCTTATCCATGCCAGGCCCTTCATTTGTAAGCAAAACAAATGTATCCAATTTAGGCAGCATCATATTCTCATGTACATTAGAATCATTACCAAGAAACAAAAGTACATGATAATTTAATTAGCGTGCGCGAGCTCTAGTAATTGGTCCAGTATGTATAGCAGCAGGGGCTGTGGGTGTAACAATGGTATTGATGTCCTCATCATATCTCGCTAGCCCTTTCTGAGACCGCAAAACATAAATGCAGAGCACCTTTAAAGATCAAGGACTAACTAGACATTCTAATTCATTTCATGGTAAAAGAGATCCAGTCAAGTCATACTCAATGTAAACTAACTGTAATGGATGCAAATGATAGCGGTGCTCTCCAACTGGTGCTTTTTAATAAGAGGATGATGACTCAACATAAAAGTAAATAGATAGGCCCTTCGCAGAGGGAAGCAGGGATTTGTAGAGGTGCCAGAGCTCAGTTTTGAAATAGACATGAATAATATTTTGAGCGGTATACTTTCATTGTCAACATAACAACCGAGAGATCTCGATATCTTCCATGCTACACACATTATATGCGGTTCCCAAACAGAATGGTATAGTTTATACTCCCCCACCACCAACAAGCATCAATCCATCGCTTGCTCGAAACAACGAGTGCCTCCAACTAACAAGAGTTCCGGGGGAGTTTTGTTTGCAGTTATTTTGATTTGATTTGCATAAAGCATGGGACTGGGCATCCCAGTGACCATCCCTTTTCTCGTGAATGAGGAGCAGAGTCCAGTCCTCTTGAGAATAACCCGCCTAGCATGGAAGATACATACAACCCTAGTTGATACATGACCTATTCGAGCATACAAAACAGAATGTTTATTTGAAGGTTTAGAGTTTGGCACATACAAATTTACTTGGAACGGCAGGTAGATACCGTATATAGGTAGGTATGGTGGACTCATATGGAACAACTTTGGGGTTTATGGAATTGGATGCACAAGCAGTATTCCCGCTTACTACAAGTGAAGGCTAGAAAAAGACTGGGAAGCGACCAGCTAGAGAGCGACAACAGTCATTAACATGCATTAAAATTAATCGACACCGAATGCAAGCATGAGTAGGATATAATGCACCATGGACATAAATATCGTAGAGGCTATGTTGATTTTGTTTCAACTACATGCGTGAACATGTGCCAAGTTAAGCCACTCGAGTCATTCAAAAGAGGATACCACCCTATCGTACCACATCACAAGCATTTTAATAGCATGTTGGCACGCAAGGTAAACCATTATAAACTCCTAGCTATTTAAGCATGGCATAAGCAACTATAATCTCTAATTATCATTGCAAATATGTTTCTTTCATAATAGGCCGAATCAGGAACGATGGACTAATCATATTTACAAAAACAATAGAGGTCGAGTTCATGCCCGCTTTTCTCATCTCAATAAGTTCATCATATAATCATCATTATTGCCTTTCACTTGCACGACCGAATAGTGTGGATAATAATAATAGTGCACGTGCATTGGACTAAGCTGGAATCTGCAAGCATTCAATTCAAGAGAGAAGACAAGGTAATGTGGGCTCTTGTTAGATCAACAATAATGCATATGAGAGGCACTCAACATTTTAATCATGGTCTTCTCCTTTCGACCCCCAAACGAAAGAAAAGAAACAAAACTATTTACACGGGAAAGCTCCCAACAAGCAAAAGAAGAACGAGAAATCTTTTTGGGTTTACTTTTTAGTTACTACTACAGGAATGGAAAGTAAACTAACTAAAAGCTACAACTAATTTTTTTTGTTTTTTCTTAACATTTATCAAACACACAAGAAGAAAGCATAAAAAGGGAAATAAACTAGCATGGATATTACAATGAAATGTATGAGCACCGACAACTAGCATGAGTGTGTGAACATGAATGTAATGTCGGTGAGAAATACGTACTCCCCCAAGCTTAGGATTTTGGCCTAAGTTGGTCTATGGCCACGGCTGGCCTGGCGGATATCCAAAGTAATAGTTGGGGTCGTACTGAGAAGGAGCCTCGGGTTGCCATTGGTTGGCAATCTCCTCCAGATTCCACTGGTGAACAGGTTGTCGTGAAGGATCAATTTGTGGTTCCGGCTCTGGCTCTATAGCTAGTGTGGGGTTCCAGTAGACGTGAATGGCCTCCGGGCAAAGTAATAGACTCAGGGTGATTTTTATCAAATATCAGCTTGTATTTAAGCATCTTTTCCTTATTCTTAATGATCAAATCATGTGCCACCATACTCTTATAATCGAGAAAAACAGGAGGCAGCAACTTCTCTTCCTTCTCATAATGTCTAATAGGAATGTTAAAATGTGCGGCGAGGCGCGAGGCGAAGATACCTCCCAAGATGGGGCCCTTAGTGCGGTTAGGATTTAACCGCTTTGCAACAATAGCGCCCATACTAAATGTGTCATCACGGAACAAGGCATGGAACAAAATTATAATATCAGGAGCACTAAGGTTGCCACAGTTCCGCGACCAATTAAGAATCTACTAGCAAATATTGCAAAGTAACGTAAAACAGGAAAATGTATGCTAGTAATTCTTGCATCGGAAACTTTCCTCGTTTCCCTTACAACAATTGTATCAATAAACCCTTCCACATCGTCACAATGTGGTTTCTCTACGCCGCCCTCAAAAGGTATCAAACAAACCCGACAAAAATCACGAAGTGACATCTCCTTATGCTCATCATATAAATAAAATTCCACCGTAGGTGGTGAGCTCCTAGCATGGAAATGAAAGTTTTGCACAAAGATATTGGTGAGTAAGAGATACTATTCCCGTTGGTCATGGAGGAAGGAGGTGAGGCCTGCATTCTCAGCCAACTCATAGAAATCATCATAAATCCCGGCTGCTCTCAAGAAATCATCACAAGGCCATTCACATGGCCGGACCTCCGCGGTGCGAGGGAGATTATACTTAGGCTTCTTGTTCTCTTCACTTTGTTTATCCTTCGAGCTTTGGCTTGATGAGCCCCTCAAAAATCTCTTCATCTTTTTCTGAAATTTTTAGTAACTCAAAATAAAAGTGAACCAAACTCAACAAAATTGATAACAACTACTCCTACAAGTGCCTAGAGGCAATATCATGCATTAAAACTACTTTTGACCATATAAATTTGACATGCAAGCTCAAGAACAGGGTCACCTAAGCAGCAAAAATATGCAATGAATAAAGCAATAGAACAAAAACTAATTGGACTATTGGAGGAGTCACATACCAAAGAACAATCCCCCAAAGCAGTTTTGTGAATGGAGCTTTGAGCAAGGAGATCGAAAATGGCAGCAAGATGAGCTTGAACTCGTGCTTGAGCTGGTTAGTGATGTTTTTGGGAGGAAGGAGTGTGTGGTAGCTGAAATAAGTGGAGGGGAGCCACCATGGGCCCATGAGGCAGGGGGCGCGCCCTGGACCCTCGTGGCTGTGTGCTTGCTCCCCCTGATGAGTTCTCAGTGGCAGATATTCTCAAATATTCTAGAAAAAATCATATTTATTTTTCAGGGCATTTGGAGAACTTTTATTTTTGGGGTATTTTTTATTGCATGGATAATTCATAAAACAGACAGAAAATACTATTTTTGCTTTATTTAATATAAATAACAGAAAGTAAAAAGAGGGTACAAAGAGTTGTGTTTTCTAAATTCATCCATCTCATGCTCATCAAAAGGAAACCGCTAATAAGGTTGATCAAGTCTTGTTAACAAACTCATTCCAAATAACATGGAACCGGAGAAATTTTGAATAACACTAGGTTACCTCAACGGGGGTATGCATGTCCCCAACAATAAGAATATCATATTTCTTCTTGACAGTAGGAAGAGGAAATTCAAAACCTCCAATAATGATTGTTGAAATTTTTCCAATAAATTTGATGCTGTGGACTTGAGGTTGTTTCCTCGGAAAGTGTACCGTATGCTCATTACCATTAACATGAAAAGTTACATTGCCTTTGTTGCAATCAATAATAGCCCCTGAAGTATTCAAAAAGGGTCTTCCAATAATAATAGACATACTATCGTCCTCGGGAATATCAAGAATAACAAAGTCTGTTAAAATAGTAACATTTGCAACCACAACAGGCACATCCTCACAAATACCGACAGGTATAGCAGTTGATTTATCAGCCATTTGCAAAGATATTTCAGTAGGTGTCAATTTATTCAAATCAAGTCTACGATATAAAGAGAGAGGCATAACACTAACACCGGCTCCAAGATCACATAAAGCAATTTTAACATAGTTTCTTTTAATGGAGCATGGTATAGTTGGTACTCCTGGATCTCCTAGTTTCTTTGGTATTCCACCCTTAAAAGTATAATTAGCAAGCATGGTGGAAATTTCAGATTCCGATATCTTTCTCTTATTAGTAACAATTTCTTTCATATACTTAGCATAAGGATTCATTTTAAGCATATCAGTCAAATGCATACGCAAAAAGATAGGTCTAATCATTTCAGCAAAGCGCTCAAAATCCTCATCATCCTTTTTCTTGGATGGTTTAGGGGTAAAGGCATGGGTTTCTGAACCCATGGTTCTCTTTATTTACCGTGCTTCCTAGCAACAAAGTCTCTCTTATCATAACATTGATTCTTTGATTGTGGGTTATCAAGATCAACAGCAGGTTCAATCTCTACATCATTATTATTGCTAGGTTGAGCATCAACATGAACATCATCATTAACATTATCACTAGGTTCATGTTCATTACCAGATTGTGTTTCAGCATCAGAAATAGAAATATCATTGGGATTCTCAGGTGTGCCAACAACAGGTTCACTAGAAGCATGCAAAGTCCTATCATTTTTCTTTTTCTTCCTCTTAGAAGGACTAGGTGCATCTACATTAGCTCTCTGAGAATCTTGCTCAATTCTCTTAGGGTGGCCCTCAGGATACAAAGGTTCCTGAGTCAAGCCATATAATCACTCAAGTGTTCAATCATATCGGCATTATGTTTCAATTGTCGACCAACATAAGCATTGAAGTTTTCTTGCTTAACCATAAAGTTATCAAATTCATCCAAACATTGGCTAGCAAACTTAGCAGGAGGGATTTCAGCTTTATCATATCTATAGAGAGAGTTTACCTTTACTACCTGTGTCGGGTTATCAAGACCGTGTGTTTCTTCAATAGGTGATGAATTAAGACCATGTATTTCTTCAATAGGAGGTAAATTCTTAACATCTTCAGCTTTAATACCTTCTTCTTTCATAGATTTCTTTGCCTCTTGCATATCTTCAGGACTGAGAAATAGAATACCCCTTTTCTTCGGAGTTGGCTTAGGAGTTGGTTCAGGAAGTGTCCAATTATTTTCATTGGTCAACATATTATTCAATAGAGTTTCAGCTTGATCAACAGTTCTTTCCCTGAAAACACAACCAACACAACTATCCAGGTAATCTTTGTAAGCATCAGTTAGTCCATTATAAAAGATATCAAGTATTTCATTTTTCTTGAGAGGATGATCAGGCAAATCATTAAGTAATTGGAGAAGCCTCCCCCAAGCTTGTGGGAGACTCTCTTCTTCAATTTGCACAAAATTATATATTTCCCTTAAAGCAGCTTGTTTCTTATGAGCGGGGAAATATTTAGGAGAGAAGTAATAAATCATATCCTGGGGACTACGCACACAACCAGGATCAAGAGAATTAAACCATATCTTAGTATCACCCTTTAATGAGAACGGAAATAATTTAAGGATATAATAGTAGCGAGTTTTCTCATCATTAGTAAACAAGGTAGCTATATCATTTAATTTAGTAAGATGTGCCACAACAGTTTTAGATTCATAGCCATAGAAAGGATCAGATTCAACCAAAGTAATTAACTCAGGATCGATAGAGAAATCATAATCCTTATCATTAACAAAGATTGGTGAAGTAGCATAAGTAGGATCATATTTCATTCTAGCATTCAGAGATTTTTGTTTAAGCTTAGCTAATAGTTTCTTAAGATCACTTCTATCATTGCAGGCAAGAAAGTCTCTAGCAGTTTCTTCATCCATAACATAACCCTCAGGAACAACATGCAATTCATATCTAGGGGAGAATCTTAATCATCACTTTCATCAATATTATCAGTTTCAATAATTTCATTCTCTCTAGCCCTAGCAAGTTGTTCATCAAGAAATTCACCAAGTGGCACAGTAGTATCAAGCATAGAAGTACTTTTGTCATAAGTATCATGCAAAGTAGAAGTGGCATCATCAATAACATGCGACATATCAGAATTAATAGCAGAAGCAGGTTTAGGTGTCGCAAGCTTACGCAAAACATAAGGTGAACCAAGTGCAGAGCTAAATGGCAGTTCCTTACCTCCCCTCATAGTTGAGGGAAAAATCTTGGTTCTTTGATCTTTCAAATTCTTCATAATGATAAGCAGATATAAATCCCAAGTGACTCAAAGAATAGAGCTATGCTCCCCAGCAACGGCGCCAGAAAATAGTCTTGATAACCCACAAGTATAGGGGATCGCAACAGTTTTCGAGGGTAGAGTATTCAACCCAAATTTATTGATTCGACACAAGGGGAGCCAAAGAATATTCTCAAGTATTGGCAGCTGAGTTGTCAATTCAACCACTCCTGGAAACTTAATATCTGTAGCAAAGTGTTTAGTAGCAAAGTAATATGATAGTAGTGGTAATGGTAGCAAAAGGTAACGGTAGCAAAAGTAATATTTTTGGGTTTTGTAGTGATTGTAACAATAACAACGAAAAAGTAAATAAGCAAAGAACAATATATGAAAAGCTCATAGGCATTGGATCGGTGATGGAGAATTATGTCGGATGCGATCGATCATGTAACAGTCATAACATAGGGTGACACAGAACTAGCTCCAGTTCATCAATGTAATGTAGGCATGTATTCCGAATATAGTCATACGTGCTTATGGAAAAGAACTTGCATGACATCTTTTGTCCTACCCTCCCGTGGCAGCGGGGTCCTATTGGAAACTAAGGGAGATTAAGACCTCCTTTTAATAGAGTACCGGACCAAAGCATTAACACATAGTGAATACATGAATTCCTCAAACTACGGTCATCATCCGTAAGTATCCCGATTATTGTCACTCCGGGGTTAACGGATCATCACACATAATAGGTGACTATAGACTTGCAAGATAGGATCAAGAACTCTCATATATTGATGAAAACATAATAGGTTCAGATCTCAAATCATGGCACTCAGGCCCTAGTGACAAGCATTAAGCATAGTAAAGTCATAGCAACATCAATCTCAGAACATAGTGGATACTAGGGATCAAACCCTAAACAAACTAACTTGATTACATGATAAATCTCATCCAACCCATCACTGTCCAGCAAGCCTACGATGGAATTACTCATGCACGGCGATGAGCATCATGAAATTGGTGATGGAGGAAGGTTGATGATGACGATGGCGACGGATTCCCCTCTTTAGAGCCCCGAACGGACTCCAGATCAGCCCTCCCGAGAGAGAATAGGGCTTGGCGGCGGCTCCGTATCGTAAAACATGATGAATCCTTCTCTTTGATTTTTTTCTCCTCGAAAGTGAATATATGGAGTCAAGGTTGAGGTCGGTGGAGCGTCAGGGGGCCCACGAGGCAGGGGGCGCGCCCCCACCCTCGTGGACAAGGTGTGGGGCCCCCTGATGTAGATCTTTTCGGCAATATTTTTTATATATTCCAGAAATAATCTCCGTTGATTTTCAGGTCATTCCGAGAACTTTTATTTCTGCACAAAAATAACACCATGGCAATTCTGCTGAAAACAACGTCAGTCGTGGTTAGTTCCATTCAAATCATGCAAGTTAGGGTCCAAAACAAGGGCAAAAGTGTTTGTAAAAGTAGATACGACGGAGACGTATTAGGGATCTCATGGGTACAGAAGGTTGTGGCAGTGGAAATAGGGTTTCGTGGTGCCCCTGGATGTTTTCAGGGTATACGAGTATATATAGGCGAAAGAAGTAGGTCGGTGGAGCTGCGAGGGGCCCACAAGGGTGGGGGGCGCGCCCTCCTGCCTCGTAGCTTCCTCACTTCTTCCTTGACGTCCACTCCAAGTCTCCTGGATTGCGTTTGTTCCAAAAATGATTCCCGTGAAGGTTTCACTATGTTTGGATTCCGTTTGATATTCCTTTTCTGGGAAACACTAAGATAGGCAAAAAAACAATTTGCACTGGGCCTTCGGTTAATAGGTTAGTCCCAAAAATAATATAAAAGTGCATAATAAAGCCCATTAAACATCCAAAACAGATAATATAATAGCATGGAACAATCAAAAGTTATAGATACGTTGGAGACGTATCAAGCATCCCCAAGCTTAATTCCTGCTCGACCTCGAGTAGGTAAATGATAAAAACAGAATTTTTGATGTGGAATGCTACCTAAAATAATTTTCAAAGTAATTCTCTTTATTGTGGCATGAATGTTCAGATCCGAAAGATTCCAGATAAAAGTTTAATATTGACATAAAAATAATAATACTTCAAGCATACTAACTAAGTAGTTATGTCTTCTCAAAATAACATGGCCAAAGAAAGCTTATCCCTACAAAATCATATAGTTTGGCTATGCTTCATTTTCGTCACACAAAAATGGTCTCATCATGCACAACCCGATGACAAGCCAAGCAATTGTTTCATACTTTAGTATTCTCAAACTTTTTTCAACATTCACGCAATACATGAGCGTGAGCCATGGACATAGCACTATGGGTGGAATAGAATATAATGATGGGGGTTGTGTGGAGAAGACAAAAAATGGATGCCCATCAACTGATGTCAATGCAAGGAGTAGGGATTGCCATGCAATGGATGCACTAGAGCTATAAATGTATGAAAGCTCAACAAAAGAAACTAAGTGGGTGTGCATCCAACTTGCTTGCTCACGAAGACCTAGGGCATTTGAGGAAGCCCATTGTTGGAATATACAAGCCAAGTTCTATAATGAAAAATTCCCACTAGTATATGTAAGTGACAAAATAAGAGACTCTCTATCATGAAGATCATGGTGCTACTTTGAAGCACAAGTGTGGAAAAAAAGAATAGTAGCATTGTCCCTTTTATTTCTTTTCTCTTTTTTTGGGCCTTTCTTTTTTATTTGGCCTTTCTCTTTTATTTTTATTTTTTTGGGACAATGCTCTATTAATGATGATCATCACACTTCTATTTATTTACAACTCAATGATTACAACTCGATACTATAACAAAATATGACTCTATATGAGTGCCTCCGGCGGTGTACTGGGATGGGCAATGAATCAAGAGTGACATGTATGATAAATTATGCATGGTGGCTTTGCCACAAATACGATGTCAACTACGTGATCATGCTAGGCAATATGACAATGATGAAGCGTGTCATAATAAATGAAACAGTGGAAAGTTGCATGGCAATATATCTTGGAATGGCTATGGAAATGCCATAATAGGTAGGTATGGTGGCTATTTTGAGGAAGATATAAGGAGGTTTATGTGTGATAGAGCATATCATATCACGGGGGTTGGATGCACCGGTGAAGTTTGCACCAACTCTCAAGGTGATAAAGGGCAATGCACGGTACCGAAGAGGCTAGGAAAGGTGACAGTGCGTATAATCCATGGACTCAACATTAGTCATAAAGAACTCACATACTTATTGCAAAAATCTACAAGTCATCAAAAACCAAGCATTACGCGCATGCTCTTAGGGGGATAGATTGGTAAGAAAAGACCATCGCTCGTCCCCGACCGCCACTCATAAGGATGACAATCAAAGAACACCTCATGTTTCAAATTTGTCACACAACGGTCACCATACGTGCATGCTACGGGACTTGCAAACTTCAACACAAGTATTTATCAAATTCACAACTACTCAACTAGCACGACTCTAATATTACCATCTTCATATCTCAAAACAATCATCAAGTATCAAACATCTCGTAGTATTCAATGCACTTTTTATGAAAGTTTTTATTATACCCATCTTGGATGCCTATCATATTAGGACTAATTTTATAGCCAAAGCAAATTACCATGCTATTCTAAAAGACTCTCAAAATGATATAAGTGAAGCATGAGAGATCAATAATTTCTATAAAATAAAACCACCGCCATGCTCTAAAAAGATATAAGTGAAGCACTAGAGCAAAATTATCTAGCTCAAAAGATATAAGTGAAGCACATAGAGTATTCTAATAAATTCCGATTCATGTGTGTCTCTCCAAAAGGTGTGCATCAAGGATGATTGTGGTAAACTAATAAGAAAAGAATAAAATCATACAAGACTCTCCAAGAAAAACACATATCATGTGGTGAATAAAAATATAGCCTCAAGTAAAGTTACCGATGAACAAAAACGAAAGAGGGGATGCCTTCCGGGGCATCCCCAAGCTTAGGCTTTTGGTTGTCCTTGAATTTTACCTTGGGGTGCCATGGGAATCCCCAAGATTAGGCTCTTGCCACTCCTTATTCCAAAATCCATCAAATCTTTACCCAAAACTTGAAAACTTCACAACACAAAACTCAACAGAAAATCTCATGAGCTCCGTTAGTACAAGAAAACGAACCAACACTTTAAGGTACTGTAATGAACTCATTATTTATTTATATTGGTTTTAAACCTACTGTATTTCAACTTCTCTATGGTTCATACCCCCCCCCCTGCGATACTAGCCATAGATTTATCAAAATAAGCAAACAACACACGAAAAACAGAATCTGTCAAAAACAGAACAATCTATAGTAATATGTAGATTTCGAATACTTCTCTTACTCCAAAAACCCTACCAAATTATGAAGACCTAAATAATTTGTATATAGATCTACTGCAGTTGTAATCGGTATTTTATCGCTCTCTGGTTAAAAATGAAAATTATTCTCGGGAGCGCATACTTTCTGTTTTTTTGAGCAAGATCAAACAACTATCATCCAAGAAGATTCTAAAGGATTTACTTGGCACAAACACTAATTAAAATATAAAAAACACAATCATAACAGAGGATAGATGATTTGTTTATTACTAAACAGGAACAAAAAACAAGAAACAAAAATAAAATTGGGTTGCCTCCCAACAAGCGCTATCGTTTAACGCCCCAAGCTAGGCATAAAAACAAGAATAGATCTAGGTATTATCCTCTTTGTATGCAATCCATATGTGGCTCTCATAATAGATTCATAAGGTAATTTTATTTTATTTCTAGGAAAGTGTTCCATGCCTTTCCTTAACGGAAATTGGAACCTAATATTTCCTTCTTTCATATCAATAATTGCACCAATCGTTCTAAGGAAAGGTTTACCAAGAATAATAGGACATGTAGGATTGCAATCTATATCAAGAACAATGAAATCTACAGGCACATGATTCCTATTTGCAGCAATAAGAACATAATTAATCCTTCCCATAGGTTTCTTAATAGTGGAATCCGCAAGATGCAAATTTAAAGAACAATCATCAAATTCACGAAAACCTAACACATCACACAAAGTTTTTGGAATCGTGGAAACACTAGCACCCAAATCACATAAAAACATAGCATTCATGATCTTTAATTTTAATTTTAATAGTAGTTTCCCATTCATCATAAAGTTTTCTAGGGATATAAACTTCTAATTCAAGCTTTTGTTCATATGATTGCATTAAAGCATCAACGATATGTTTGGTAAAAGCTTTATTTTGACTATAAGCATGAGGAGAATTTAACACGGATTGCAACAAGGAAATACAATCTATTAAAGAATAATTATCATAATTAAATTCCTTGAAATCCAAAATAGTGGGTTCATTGCTATGTAAAGTTTTGACCTCTTCAATCCCACTTTTACCAATTTTTGCATCAAGATCTTAAAACTCCTAATCGTTGAGACGCCTTTTAACTAAAGTTGACTCATCTCCAGTACCATATTTATCAAGATTCATATTGGAAAATAAAGATTTAATAGGAGACACATCAATCACTTCTAGATCTTCATCATTATTATCATGAAAACTAGAAGAACACGCTTTTACAAAGCAATCCTTTTTAGCACGCATCCTAGCGGTTCTTTCCTTGCACTCATCAATGGAAATGCTCATGGCTTTGAGAGACTCATTGATATCATGCTTAGGTGGAATAGATCTAAGTTTCAAAGAATCAACAACAAGAGAAATTCTATCCACGTTCCTAGCCAACTCATCAATCTTAGGCAATTTGTCTTCAAGCAAAGCATTGAAATTCTTTTGAGAAATCATAAATTCTTTAACACTAGTCTAAAAATAAGAGGGCATCTTATTAAAATTTCCATAAGAGTTGTTGTAGGAATTACCATAATTATTAGAGGAATTACTAGGGAACGGCCTAGAATTAACATTTCCTCTATACGCCCTGTTACCAAAATTGTTCCTACCAACAAAATTCACACCCATAGATTCATTATTATTCTCAATCAAAGTAGACAAAGCCATATCATTAGGATCAGAAGAAACACTCTTATTAGCAAACAATTCCATAAGTTCATCCATCTTTCCATTCAAAACATTAATCTCTTCTATCGAACGAACCTTTTTACTAGTAGATCTTTCGGTGTGCCATTGGGAATAATTGACCATAATATTATCTAGGAGTTTAGTAGCTTCTCCTAAAGTGATTTCTACAAAAGTGCCTCTCGCGGCCGAATCCAAAAGAGTTCTAGAAGCAAAATTCAACCTAGCATAATTTTTTGTATAATCATCCATCAATTCAAAACATGTGTAGGGCAATTACGTATCATTAATTGCATCCTCTCCCAAGCTTGTACAACATGCTCATGATCAAGTTGCTTAAAATTCATAATATTGTTTCTAAAAGAGATGATCTTAGCGGGAGGAAAATACTTAGAGATAAAAGCATCTTTGCACTTATTCCAAGAATCAATACTATTTTTAGGCAAAGAAGAGAACCAAGTTTTAGCACGATCTCTAAGCGAAAAAGGAAATAGCTTCAATTTAACAATATCATTATCCACACCTTTCTTCTTTTGCATATCACACAAATCAACAAAGCTATTTAGATGGGTAGCGACATCTTCACTAGGAAGGCCAGCAAATTGATCTTTCATGACAAGATTCAGCAAAGCAGTATTAATTTCATAAGATTCAGCATCGGTAAGAGGAGCAATCGAAGTGCTAATAAAATCATTATTGTTGGTATTGGAAAAGTCACACAATTTAGTATTGTCTTGAGCCACCGTGACAAACAATCCAACACACAAGCACACAAGAAGCAAGCGAAAAGAGACGAACGGAAAAAGAAGGGCGAATAAAACGGCAAGGGTGAAGTGGGGGAGAGGAAAACGAGAGGCAAATGGCAAATAATGTAATGCGAGGGAGAAGAGTTTGTGATGGGTACTTGGTATGTCTTGACTTGTGCGTAGATCTTCCCAGCAACGGCGCCAGAAATGGCTTGTTGAAAGGAGATCAAATCTTGACTTGACTTGGTGCAAATCTCCCCGGCAACGGTGCCAGAAATGGCTTGTTGATGGGAGATCAAATCTTGACTTGACTTGGTGCAAATCTCCCCGGCAACGGCGCCAGAAATCCTTCTTGCTACCTCTTGAGCATGCGTTGGTTTTCCCTTGAAGAGGAACGGGTGATGCAGCAAAGTAGCTTAAGTATTTCCCTCAGTTTTGGAGAACCAAGGTATCAATCCAGTAGGAGACTGCACGCAAATCCCTCGTACCTACACAAACAATCAAGAACCTTGCAACCAACATGATAAAGGGGTTGTCAGTCCCTTCACGGCCACTTGCAAAAGTGAGATCTGATAAAGATACTAAGATAAATATTTTTGGTATTTTTGTTGTATAGATTGAAAAGTAAAGATTGCAAAATAAACGGCGACAGAAATAGCTAGTTGACGGGAGATTAATATGATAGAGAATAGACCCGGGGGCCATAGGTTTCACTAGTGGCTTATCTCAAGATAGCATATTCTACGGTGGGTGAACAAATTACTGTCGAGCAATTGATAGAAAATCGCATAGTTATGAGAATATCTAGGCATGATCATGTATATAGGCATCACATCCGTGACAAGTAGACCGAAACGATTCTGCATCTACTACTATTACTCCACACATCAACTGCTATCCAGCATGCATCTAGAGTATTAAGTTCATAAGAACAGAGTAATGCATTAGGCAAGATGACATGATGTAGAGGGATAAACTCAAGCAATATGATACAAACCCCATCTTTTTATCCTCAATGGCAACAATACAATACGTGTCGTTTCCCTTTTCTGTCACTAGGATCGAGCACCGCAAGATTGAACCCAAAGCTAAGCACTTCTCCCATTGCAGAAAAGATCAATCTAGTAGGCCAAATCAAACTGATAATTCGAAGAGACTTGCAAAGATATCAAATCATGCATATAAGAATTCAGAGAAGAATCAAATATTTTTCAAAGATAATCTTGATCATAAACCCACAATTCATCAAAATCTCGACAAACACACCGCAAAAAGAATTATATCGAATAGATCTCCAAGAGAATCGAGGAGAACTTTGTATTGAGATCCAAAGAGAGAGAAGAAGGCCTCCATGATTGATTCCCCCTCTGACGGAGCGCCGAAAAAGGCTCCAAGATGGGATCTCACAGGTACAGAAGGTTGCGGCGGTGGAAATAGGGTTTCGTGGTGCCCCGGATGTTTTCAGGGTATATGAGTATATATAGTTGAAAGAAGTAGGTCGGTGGAGCTGCGAGGGGACCATGAGGGTGGGGGCGCGCCCTCCTGCCTCATAGCTTCCTCGCTGCTTCCTTGACGTCCATTCCAAGTCTCCTGGATTGTGTTTGTTCCTAAAACGATCCTCGCGAAGGTTTCATTCCGTTTGGATTCCATTTGATATTCCTTTTCTGCGAAACACTGAAATAGGCAAAAAAAACAATTTGCAGTGGGCCATCGGTTAATAGGTTAGTCCCAAAAATACTATAAAAGTGCATAATAAAGCCATTAAACATCCAAAGCAGATAATATAATAGCATGGAACAATCAAAAATTATAGATACGTTGGAGACGTATCATGGGGTTATGTATGGCTCATAAGTATGTGTTCAGGATCACTTCTTGATTATTACTAATTCATGTCCATTTATGTGTAGCTTACTCTTCTTATGCTTTTACTCGTAAGTTAGCCAGATACAAATGCTTAGTGCTTGATGCAATCTCACCACTTAACCATTGCATACCCATTGAAGTCTTGTTAGTATTGATACCCATGGTAATGACAGATGCAGGTACAGGTAAAACGATTCTTTGACGCGAGAGCGATGCTTGTTCTATTTTGAGTCCTTCTTCTTCTTCGTCGTCAATCATAGGATGGGTTCCTAGTTGGCAGCCTGGGATTAGCAGGGTGGACGTCATTCTTCTTTCATTTGATTTCACCCATAGTATGGCCCTGCTCTTTTGTATGATGGTTGCCATGTATTGATGTATTGACATATTCATCATGTAGCTTGTGGTGAGTGTCAACCTTTATCTGGTATTCTCATCTATTCAGTACATGTTATGTTATAATGATATCCACCTTGTGAAGCATATCCGATATGCACTTTTATCCTTAGCAAGACTTCCAGCTTCCTTGAGGATAGGACCGCATATTGGGCACTACAGGTTGGTATGTGAGCCAGGTTCCGACCATAGGAGCCCCCTTGATTGATTGTAACTTGGCTGTTGTTGAATCTAGAAAAAACTATATTTCGAGTCTAGTTATATCGGAGAGTATGAATTATTTTTACTCCTTATCCCCATCATCGCTTTGGTGGAAAGTGTGATGTAAGTGTTTTCATTCTACTCCTATCCCCCTTCAAATTTTCTAGGATCACGTGGGTATTTTGGAATCTCTACGATGTTGGTGTGACGGAATTCTGTTCTTGGTGTCTCATGTCTG
This sequence comes from Triticum dicoccoides, assembly GCF_002162155.2. Lineage (NCBI taxonomy): Eukaryota > Viridiplantae > Streptophyta > Magnoliopsida > Poales > Poaceae > Triticum > Triticum dicoccoides. The sequence goes on along the minus strand of NC_041384.1, from coordinate 351,184,295 downwards.
CCTAGGCTTTGCCCGGGGGAGTTGAGCTCCAAGTTTTTGTTGTCGCATTCGCTATCATTTCAGTTCCTTAATACTAAAGGACGCCGCTTTCGAAACACTCCTATTCTTTTTGTGGTGGAAAATAGTGATGTGACTTATCCCCAGTACTCGGTAGAGATAGCACAAATGATCTGCCATGACTAGTCTCGTTGTTGTTTTTGAAGGTCTGAGGTACACAGGTTTTTGAGGTCTCTTTGTTATGTGTTGAATGCAGTAGGTGCATTGGAGCATAGTATCATGTTAGGAATTGTGTGAAGTTTTGCTCATAGTATGCATGGGACCGTATTAAATAACCAAGAAATTTCGGGAGTTTCTAGGTGGAAGTTCGAGTAGTTACCTAGAATTATCCTTCCAACAAATGCATGAGGGGTTATGTATTTGTTTCCGGCTTATTCTGCAAGCCAAATCCTTTGTTTTGTTTTGTTTTGGTTGTGGTATTTGAGTTGCTTCGAAGTCAAGTGTTTATCCACACCTTCCCTAAGTGGTGTTCTCATATTTCTATGGGAGTGTTATTCCTAAGTGTTGCCATGTCAATTCTCTTCCGAGGTGCTTCTCTTCATGTTAATTCAATCCTCTTCACCAATTGCAAGACCTATGTTTGTTTAAGATGGATGAAAAGAACTCCGTTGCGAACCATCTTAATTGCCTCCTTCATTATCCCACCCTCCCACCCTTTTTCCTCATGGAGTTAGAAAATGTCAACCAAGTGTCCTTTTATTCAACGAAACATTCATTTCTTTTTCCTTCCGTATTGTATCCAATAATTCCTCATGAATATGCCCAGGAGCTACAAGTTCATCATTGTTCGTTCTTGTTTTCTTCTCCAATGGTCTAAGTTCAAGCTCTCGTTATTTATCATATCCCTTTCTTTTATTCCATGTTGGAAATTCTTATCCAATAATCCCATGGATATCTTGGAAGATTCATGTTTCCATTCTAAATCCATTCAAGCTATTTCGAGGTTGTTACCTCATTCAAATTATTCAAATCTTCTAAGCATTCGTTTCAATGGTGCTTTATTTAGAGTGGGTCCTTAACCCACATGATTTTCCCAGGATCTTACCTGGCTTTCTAATCTTTCCCGGAGTTATTTTCAAATTCTCTTCAAAGTTTGACATAGGAATGAATTCTCATGAGTCAATTATCTTCTTCGAGATTTTCTTGAATTCCTTCCATCTTAATCTAATTTTTTTCCTCTTGTCATTGTTCGAGAGTGTCTCAATAATTTTGGTGGTTTTCCTTGTCGTTATTCGCAACAATTGGAGATCAAAGAAGAGTTTTCAAATCTTGGTCCGTCTTGTGAAGATTCGTGGTTCAAGGTTGATGTTATCCTCTCAAATTGTTTCAATCCATGAGAAGTTCTTTATGGGACCATACCAAATCCTTTTCATGAGTTATTTTTGTTTTGATTCTCCAAAGGCCCTCATTACCAAAGAAATTTTTATTCTCAACCTTTCAGCTCTCGTTCTCCAATTCTTCCGGTTCATCGTTAAGTATTCTCTAGTCATCCTGTCATCTCTTCATTCTCTGGCATCTAAATTCCCTCAAGTATCTTCATTTGTTTTCTAATTATTCTCGGCGATCTGTTGTCTTTTCTTCCTTCATTCTCAATTCTTACAATAGTTCGTTCAAGATTCATCTTCCTTTGTTATTGTATCAATTCACTCGTTCTTTCCAAAAATCCTACCGGTGGTTCGTTGAAGACCTTACAAGTTTGCACCATACCTCTCCTCAATCCTTGCAAGAAGAATAAGTAGTATGCCAAGTCCATTGCTTGTGAACAATTTAATTTGATGATGGATAGATTTATAATAATTCTTATTCTTGTTTCCTCAAGGTGATTTAATTCCTCTTCCAGAATTTTGTTGATGATGAATAAAGTCTCGGTTCTCTTTACTTCATCTTTTGTTCCAGAGTCCCAAGTTTTATCTTTTATCTCATCAATAAGCTCCATCTCTTTTCTTTATCGGTGTTGGAAGGACATAATTGCAAGTCTTCAATCTTGTTCTTTCAATCTTCACTTACATTCTATCATCCTTCTATTTTTCTGGAGTTCTTTGATACGTCTCCAATGCATCTATAATTTTTTATTGTTCCATGTTGTTATATTATCATTCTTGGATGTTTTACATTCATTTTATAGCAACTTTACATCATTTTTTGGGACTAACCTACTGACATAGTGCCCAGGGCCAGTTGCTATTTTTTGCTTGTTTTTTTACTTCGCGGACTATCCATATCAAACGGAGTCCAAATGCAGCGAAACATTTTGGAGATTATTTTGGACCAAAAGATAACTTGGGAGCCAAGGAAGTGCATGAGGGGAGGCCCATGGGGCCCACCACCCACTTGGGCGCGACAGAGGCCCCTAGCATGCGCTGATGGGTGGTAGGGCCCATGGAAGTCTCCTCCATCGCCTCTCAGCTGTATAAATACTTAGATATTCCATAAACCCTAGGGGAGCGATCAAAACACAATTCCAGCAGCCGCAAGTTCCAGAACCACGATATCCAATCTAGAGCCCTATTCCAGCACTCTGCCAGAGGGGAACACGATCACTGAGTGGTTCATCATCCTCATTGGTGCTCCTCCGATGATGCATGAGTAGTTCACCATAGACCTACGGGTCCGTAGGCAGTAGCTAGATGGCTTCCTCTCTTTTTGATTCTCAATACAATGTTCTCCTCGATGCTCTTGGAGATCTATTTGATATAATGACTTTTTTGCGGTGTGTTTGTTGGGATCCGATGAAGTGCGAGTTTATGATCAGATCTATCCATGAATATTATTTAAGTTTTATTCTATCTCTTACATGCATGATTGTTATAGCCTCGTATTTCTTCTCCGAATCTTTGGTTTAGTTAGGCCAACTAGATTGATTTTTCTTGCAATGGGAAGAGGTGCTTTGTGATGTGTTCGATCTTGCGATGTCCTCACCCAGTGACAGAAGGAGTAGCGAGGCACGCATGTATCATTGCTACTATGGATAAAAAGATGGGGTCTATTCCTACATGAATAGATCTTGTCTACATCATATCATCGTTCTTATTGCATTACTCCATTTTCCCATGAACTTAATACACTAGATGCATGCTGGATAGCGGTCGATGTGTGGAGTAATAGTAGTAGATGGAGGCAGGAGTTGGTCTACTAATCTTGGACATGATGCCTATATACATGATCATTGCCTTGGATATCACCATAATTATTTGCTCTTCTATCAATTGCCCAACAGTAATTTGTTTACCCACCGTATGCTATTTTCTCGAGAGAAGCCACTAGTGAAATCTACGCCCCAAGGTCTCTCTTTTATCATATTGTTTTCAGATCTATTATTCCAAACACCCAAAAATACCTTGCTGCACTTTTTCTTTACTTTTTTGTGTTTTTTTTCTAGATCGATTTATCCAATCTCATACAATTCAATCTATCTTTTTACCATAGAGGGATTGACAACCCCTCTTGCACATCGGGTTGCAAGTATTTGTTCTTTGTGTGCAGGTACCGTTTACGTAGTGTTGCTTGGTTCTCCTACTGGATTGATAACCTCGGTTTCATAACCGAGGGGAATACTTACCGTAGCTGTGCTGCATCGTCCCTTCCTCTTTGGGGAAATACCGACGCAGATTCAAGTCACGCCATTCTTCATGGACACTCTACATGGTGGTTACTCAAATATTTCTTTCATTCTTGAAGTTTTCTTCAAGATTCTTTCTGAAGTCAAGATCCATCAAGTTTACCTGTAACGCCCTCGATGCGGCTAAATCTCCTACGTGTTGAAGCACGACTTAGAGGCATAACCGCATTGAAAGCAATGTCGCAAGTAAGGTAATCTTCACAACAACCCATGTAAATAGATTAAAGGGGAAAAGATACATAGTTGGCTTACACTCGCCACGTCACACAAATACATGAATAACATTACAATCATCCAATACACTCATGGTCCGACTATGGTACCAAAATAAAGATCAACCCCCACATGCGACAAAGTCCCCGATCGCCCCAACTGGGCACCACTACTGATCATCTGGGAAAGACACATAGTAACGGCGAGAGTCTTCATCGCACTCCCACTTGAGCTCAAGCACATCATCTGGAATGGTATCATCGGTCCCTGCATCTGGTTTGGAAGTAAACTGTGAGTCACGGGGACTCAGCAATCTCGCACCCTCGCGATCAAGACTATTTAAGCTTATAGGTAAGGCAAGGTATGATGTGGAGCTGCAGCAAGCGACTAGCATATATGGTGGCTAACCTATTAGCAAGAGAGAGCTAGAAGAGAAGGTAAAGCACGGACGAAGAACTATGATCAAGAAGTAATCCTAGAACAACCTACATCAAACATTACTCCAACACCATGTTCACTTCCCGGACTCCGCCGAGAAGAGACCATCACGGTTACACACGCGGTTGATTCATTTTAATTAAGTTAAGTTTCATGTTATCTACAACCGGACATTAACAAATTCCCATCTGCCCATAACCGCGGGCACGGCTTTCAAAAGTTCAAATCCCTGCAGGGGAGTCCCAACTTAGCCCATCACAAGCTCTCACGGTCAACGAAGGATATTCCTTCTCCCGAGACATTCCGATCAGACTCGGCATCCCGGTTTTACAAGACATCCTCGACAATGGTAAAACAAGTCCAGCAACACCGCCCGAATGTGCCGACAAATCCCGATAGGAGCTGCACATATCTCGTTCTCAGGGCACACTCGGATAAGCAATCCTTACAACTAAAACTAGCCCTCGAGTTTCCCCGAGGTGGCGCTGCAAGGGGCTCTAGTTTGGACCAACACTCAGAGGAGCACTGGCCCGGGGGGGTTTAAATAAAGATGACCCATGGGCTCCGGAAATCCAAGGGAAAAAGAGGCTAGGTGGAAAATGGTAAAATCAAGGTTGGGCATTGCTGGAGAAGTTTTATTCAAGGAGAACTGTCAAGGGGTTCCCATTATAACCCAACCGCATAAGGAACGCAAAATCCGGGAACATAACACCGATATGACGGAAACTAGGGCGGCAAGAGTGGAACAAAACACTAGGCAAAAGGCCAAGCCTTCCACCCTTTACCAAGTATATAGGTGCATTAAGATAACAAGATAATATAGTGATATCCCAACAATAAACAATGTTCCAACAAGGAACGATCTCCAATCTTCACCTGCAACTAGCAACGCTATAAGAGGGGCTGAGCAAAGCGATAACATAGCCAAACAACGGTTTGCTCGGACATGGTGGGTTAGAGGTTTGACATGGCAATTTGGGAGGCATGATAAGCAAGTGGTAGGCATTGTAGCATAGGCATAGCAAAAAGAGCGAGAAATCTAGCAAGCAAAGATAGAAGTGATTTCGAGGGTATGATCATCTTGCCTGCAAAGTTCTCAGAGTTGACTTGATCCTCGTAAGCGAACTCAACGGGCTCCTCGTTCGCGAACTCGTCTCCGGGCTCTACCCAAACAAGACAAACAAACAAAAGGAACACAATCAACCACGTGCAATGCTCAAACAACACGATGCAAACAAGGTATGCTATGCGGGATGCGATATGCGATGCATATGCAAGATTTGACAAGGAATGATTGAATCTGGCCTCAACTTGGAAATCCAAGAGTGTCACTGGAAAGGTGAGGTGATTTCGGTTGAAATCAATATAAAGAACACCGGAATCGGATGCACGGTTTGGAAATGGCAAGCAAAACAAATATGGCACCGGTCTGCGATAATCAGCAAGTAGTCATCTAAATGCATCAAGATAAATAACCTACAACACTCAAACATGACAACATAATACATGGCAGGGATTCACTCATGATGCTTGACAAAATATGAACACTGAGCCACGGCTAATTCATCCATTTACAGGTTCAAACAAGCATGGCAAAAGATCAAATGATAATAGTTTCAGACTTGGTGAAATTAACACAAGTCTGGAATTTAACATCAGGAAGCACACTTTAGAGCTTGAAAAGTACATGCTACATGAACTTAACATGGCAAACCAAGGCATGACATGAAGATACTCAAAGCACTTAATAAAAGTCCCTTAGTGACCTTGAGCCAAAAAGGATCAGAAAATACAATTGCAAGCATGTGAACATGGCAAAAACATAAACAGATCCCAGACTTGGTGAAAAACTGGAGCATGCAAATCAGTTAACGAGTAGGCATGTTTACGAGCTCGATGCACTCACTACAGAGCATGGCATGACAAACTAAGCATACACCCATCAAGAATACATGTCATAGAAGCTAGAAATGGCAAGAACAACAACATATCATGCACGGATCAATAGCAACATCCTCGGCAAAATCGCTAAACAAGTCAACAAACTGCCAGGATTCACGATATAGCAAAAGTAGAGCTCGATTGACTCAAGCTAGGGTGCTCCATAATTGCAAACAAAGACATGGATAGATAGAGCACCACAATGTTAACAAAACATCCTTAGTGATCATCCTCAAAAGAGGCACGGATCACTAGGAAACAACATGAACATATGGCATAACGACAAAACCAGGACAAGGACAGTGAAATTCTAAGCCCCTGAGATCAGCATTACCGAATACGCTACTTTGCAAGCTTGTGCTAGTCACCACACATATCACAAAAATACATGGTAAGGCCTCTGTAAAGATGGCATGGCATATAACAAAACATATGTTGAGCTCAGGATCATAGCATGCACACATTAAACATGGCAAAAATGACAAATAGCTATTTGATGCAATAGATCTGACAAATTCACCACATAGCCCTCTTTCAACAGCATTCCGGGCATCAAGATGAGCTCAAATTAAAATGATGCAATGAGACGAAATGATGTACTCATCGAGACGAACATTTTGATATGCTACATGCGCAAATCCGGAGTTACGGATGCAGAGATACAACATGATGAAGATTGCAAAAAAAGGGATAGGGGAAAGTCAACCCTAGGGTTTTTTTGGATCTGAGATCTGGCGCGCGGTACTGTAGCGGGGCGCGGAAAACGAGGACCGTCAGGGACTTGTTCGCTGGAAACGGAGGAAGTTCGGTGGAGGGGGTCGGTGGTGGTGGCGCGCCGGCGTCAGCGGCGGTCGCGGCCGGCGTCGGGAGGCGGAGAAGGCAGGGACTCTGGCGCGGCGAGCTTCTGGTCGGGACGGTGCCCTGCGGGGGCGACGGCGAGCTCCGGGTCAGCGGGCGGTCTCCGGCAATGGCGTGCGGCGGCGCGGTGGTCGTCGCGGTGGCTCGGGCCGCCGGAGAAGAGAGAGTCGGGCGGCTCTGTGCCTAGGCGCGGGCGGCGGAGTTGTGGCCCGGTCGGGCGTGGGGAAGGCCGGCGCTGGGCCTGCGGGCCCGCGTCGGCGGAAGGTGGCGAAGCGGTACCCCCGGGACAGGTGGCGAGGTGTGATAGGGTGACGGTGGCGGCGGACGTTGTCCGGCGCGGGCCGGACACGTCCGGTGCGCGGAGGAGGGAAAAATTAGGGTTAGGGTAGGAAGAGACCCGGGATTTTCGGGAGAGGATCTATATATAGGCATAGGGGGAGCTAGGAAGCTCCAAATGGAGTGCGGTTTTCGGCCACGCGATCGTGATCGAACGGTCGAGACGATGGAGAGGGTTTAGGTTGGTTTTGGGACAAATTGGAGGGGTGTTGGGCTGCAACACTCACGAGGTCTTTTCGGTCCCTTGGTTAACCGTTGGAGTATCAAACGAAGTCCAAATGGTATGAAACTTGACAGGTGGTCTACTGGTTGTAAACCAAGGCCGCATGGCAAGTCTCGGTCCAATCCGGAAATGTTTAACTCCCACACACGAAAAGAGGTAGAAAGGACCACCGGAGGAGATAGGAGCGCCGGAATGCAAAACGGACAACGGGGAAAATGCTCGCATGCATGAGACAAACACGTATGCAAATGCAATGCACATGATGACATGATATGAGATGCATGACAAAGGCAACAATACACAGAGACAAAAACCCGAACCCGAGGTAAATAAAATAACTTAGGCCGGAAACGGCAAGAGTTGGAATACAGATAAGGTAAATTACATCCTGGGTGTTACAACACTCCACCACTACGAAAGGATCTCGTCTCGAGATCTAGGACTGGAGAAATGCCGGGTACTCAGAACGGAGGTGATCCTCGCGTTCCCAGGTGGCTTCACAGTCGGAATGGTGTGACCACTTGACTTTGAGGAATTTGATTGACTTATTGCGAGTCTTGCACTCAGTTTCTTCAAGAATAGCAACGGGATGCTCACGATAAGAAAGGTCTTCTTGGAGATCAATGTCTTCAAAGTTGACGGTGCGGTCAGGGGTCTTTGAAGCACTTGCGGAGTTGAGAGACATGGAACACGTCATGCACATTTGCAAAGTTGGAGGGAAGCTCGAGTTGATAGGCGAGATCGCCTCTCTTACTGACGATCTTGAAAGGACCCACGTATCTAGGGGCAAGCTTCACTTTGATACCGAAGCGACGAGTACCTTTCATTGGAGAGACGCGGAGGTAAACATGATCTCTGATCTCGAAAGCCAAATCACGATGCTTACTATCATAATAGATCTTCTGGCACGATTGCGCTGCTTTGAGGTTATCACGAATGACTTTGCACATTTCCTCTGCCTCTGTGATCAAGTCATTTCCAAGAAGTTGACGTTCACTGGTCTCTGACCAGTTAAGAGGAGTACGACACTTCCTGCCATAGAGAATTTCAAATGGGGCCTTGCCCGAACTCGCTTGAAAGCTGTTGTTGTAGGAGAACTCGGCATATGGAAGACAATCTTCCCACTTCATACCGAAAGAGATAACGCAAGCCCTGAGCATATCTTCGAGTATCTGATCGACACGCTCGACTTGGCCGCTAGTTTGAGGATGAAAAGTTGTGCTAAAACGGATGTTGGTGCCCATGACCTTTTGAAAAGAATCCCAAAACTTGGAGGTAAAGATGCTTCCACGGTCTGAAGAAATCAACTGTGGAATGCCATTGAGAGAGACAATACAAGAGGTATAAAGCTCTGCCAATTGAGCTGTAGTGATAGACTCTTTGATAGGCAGAAAATGAGCCACTTTAGTGAGTTTGTCGATGACAACGAATATAGCATCATTGCCACGCTTGGACTTTGGAAATCCCGTCACGAAGTCCATCTCAATGTGGTCAAACTTCCATTCTGGAATGGCAAGAGGTTGGGGGAGACCAGCTGGTCGTTGGTGTTCTGCCTTCACTCTTCTGCAGACATCATATTCATTCATGAACTGAGCAATCTCGCGCTTCATTCGAGTCCACCAATACGCCTGCTTGAGGTCCTGGTACATCTTCGTACTTCCAGGATGGATGGAGAGGAGAGAATTGTGAGCCTCGTTCATAATGACTTTACGAAGGTCACCTTTAGGCACAACAATGTGATCCTCGAAGAAGAGAGTATCCTTGTCATCAAGGCGATATCACTTGTACTTGGGTTGACTCTTGGCAATCCCAATCTTCACCTTCTTCACCATAGCATCAAGAAGTTGAGCCTCACAAATCTGATCTTCCAAGGTAGGAGAGACTTGAAGGTTGGCGAGGAAACCTTGAGGAACAACTTGCAAATTGAGTTTGCGGAAAGCTTCACAAAGCTCGGGTTGGTAAGGTTTGAGAATCAGACTGTTGCAGTAAGACTTCCTGCTCAAAGCGTCAGCAATTACATTGGCCTTGCCTGGAGTATATTCGATGCTCGGATTATACTCTTGAATCATTTCGACCCAACGAGTCTGTCTGAGGTTGAGATTAGGCTGAGTGAAGATGTACTTGAGACTCTTGTGGTCAGTGAAGATGTCGACTTTTCTTCCCAATAAGAGATGTCTCCAAGTCAAAAGAGCATGCACAACTGCCGCCAACTCGAGGTCATGAGTGGGGTAGTTCTTCTCGTTGGGCTTCAACTGGTGAGAGGTATAAGCCACACCTTTCTTCTCTTGCATCAACACTGCGCCAAGACCTTGAAGAGAGGCATCACAGAAGACCTCAAACGGTTTGGATTCATCAGGAGGAGTCAGAACTGGAGCAATGACTAATTTCTCTTTCAGGGTGTTGAAAGCGATGTCACATTCAGGAGACCAAACGTACTTCACGTGCTTTTGGAGAAGGTTTGAAAGAGGCTTCACGATCTTTGAGAAGTTCTCAACGAACCTTCGACAATAGCTTGCGAGACCAAGGAAGTTGCGGAGTTGCTTCACGTTCTGAGGTGGTTCCCAATTCACAATTGCAGACACCTTCTCAGGATTCACCGCTATGCCCTTGGCAGAGATGATATGCCCAAGATAGAGAACCTCATCGAGCCAAAACTCGCACTTTAAGAACTTGGCGTAGAACTGATGTTCTCTGAGCTTATCCATCACCAAACGCAAGTGCTTGGCATGATCTTCCTTGTTCTTGGAAAAGACCAAAATGTCATCGAGGTAGACCAAGACGAAGTCATTTGTGTAGGCGTTGAAAATGAAGTTCATCATGCGAGAGAAAGTCGGCAGAGCGTTGACGAGGCCAAAAGACATGACAGTGTATTCATATGAACCATAGCTTGTTCTGAAAGCCGTCTTGGGAATATCTTGCTCACGAATTCGGATCTGGTGATAGCCCATACGGAGATCAAGCTTGGAGAATACTTGAGCACCTTTGAGTTGTTCAAACGGCTCGTTGATGTTGGGAAGTGGATACTTGTTCTTTATAGTCTTCCTGTTCAATGGACGGTAGTCAACATAGAGTCGGTCCGTTCCATCCTTCTTCTTCACAAAAAGAACTCCACAGCCCCACGGAGAAGAACTAGGTCGGATGAGACCCATTCGCTCTTGAATATCGAGTTGTTTCTTCAGCTCCTTCAACTCTTCAGGTCCCAGCTTGTAAGGACGTTTGCAAACAGATTCCGTGCCAGGCTCAAGATCGATGACGAATTCAACTGGCCGATGCGGAGGCATTCCTGGAAGCTCTTCTAGAAAGACGTCTTGATATTCGCAAACAACTGGAATTTGAGAGATGGCATCCAGTTCACCCTTCTCATTGAGAGAAAACAGACGGATGGTATCATCACGAGCGGCAAAGACAATTACATCCTCAGATGAACGAGTTAATTGAATCTGCCTGGCAGCACAATCAAGCTGAGCCTTATGCTTAGAAATCCAATCCATTCCGAGGATAAGATCAATATCCGAGTCACCAAGAACATTTGGAGAAGACAAGAACTTATAGTCGCCCGATGTGATTGAAACATCCGGAACGCATACTCGAGAAGTCATCTGACGGGCCGGAGAGACAATAGCCAACGGTTTCGGCAACACTTGAGTAACAAAGTCATGCTTGGATGCAAAAGGTCTCGAGATGAAACAATGCGATGCACCAGTGTCAAAAAGAACTCTTGCAGGAATATCGTTAACAGGAAGGTTACCCATGATGACATCTGACGAGTCCTCTGCCTGAGCTGCATTCACCATGTTGACCTTGGCGTACTTGGGGTTATGCTTGACCACAGTTGTACTTTCTGATCTCACAGGAGGAGGAGGGAGACGCCTCTGATTGAAGCATTTGTTGGCATAGTGACCCTTCTGTTGGCACTTGTTGCACGTGACCTCCGAGAGTGGACGGTGATACGGAGCACTCGATCTTGGAGCTTGAGACGAAGTCTTGTTCTGAAAGCCAAGGTTGGGTGGGTGGGAAGATCCACTGCCACCTTTGCTCTTCTGCTGATAAGGCTGATGGAACGGAGGAGGAGGAAGCCAATACTTCTGCTACTTAGCCACTTGAGTTGAGGAAGAAGGAGTAGCATCTCTGACTCACTTCTTGGAAGCATCGCACTTCAGTTAAGCAGCCTCTTGCTTCATTGCCATGTTGTAGAACTCATCGTACCTCCTGGGCTCAAAGAGAACGAGAGCTAGCTGGATTTCTTCTCTGAGACCACCCCTGAACTGGTAAATCATGCTCTTCTTGTCAGGGACGTCTTGCTTAGCAAAACGGGCGAGCTTCTGAAACATCTTGTTGTACGTAAACAGACATAGAGCCTTGCTTCAGGTTGCTGAATTCCTCACGCTTGCTTTCAACCACACTCTGAGGAATATGATGAGCTTTGAAGTCTTGACAGAATTCATCCCAGGTAATCACACAGCCTCCTCTGGAATCTTTGTACTGCTGAAACCATTCTGCAGCTTGGTCTTTGAGTTGGAAGCAAGCGAACTTGAAAAAGTCCTCAGGCCTGACGTTACTGCACTCGAAATGCTTGCATATGTCCACGAGCCAATCATCAGCGTCTGTTGCCTCAACACAATTGCTGAAGGTCTTTGGCTGGTTAGCAAGGAACTGGTTGAGTGTAGCAAACTGATTCTGATTGTTGCCATGACCCTGGTTCCCTTGGTTTAGCTCTTGAAGAAGTTGCATGATCAGCTGCGTGTTTGCATTAGTAGCGGCCATCACAGCTTGCCATGCCTCCGGAGGTGGAGGTGGTGGCAGCGGATCAGGATTCGGAGTCGTGCGCGTTGGAGGAGCCATCCTGAAGAGGTTGACATCCGTTAGCACATTGTCAGACAAATATTGAATCTGAATCAAACGGATTGAAATTGCAACATATAGTCTTCACATCTGAACCAAATGAACGAATGCATTCCAGTCAAAATGGTCACATTTCCTTAAATTGAGAAGCCACATAGAATTGAGGTAGAAGAAAAAAAAAACAAGGTACGGACAAGAACAAATACTTGGTGAGGATTACCCAATCCCAAACCAAATATCCGTGGAAGAAGAACTAGAGCTACAAGAATTCCCACCTATGAAACTCCCGAACCTTTCCGGTTATGCAATCAGGTGTTGGGGATACAGGGGAAGCATAATATCTCACCCAAATCTAGCAAATCCTACATCCAGCTGTATCCATCCTTCAACACATAATCGAGAAACCTTCGGAAATCATCTACCTCAACCTTCGAAAAGCATCTGTTATACGAGTTATGGCAATACTCCCGAACTCCCGCCCCAGTACTGGGTGGCGTCGAGGTTATCTCACCAACAACTGCACAAAAGAGATTTTCGATGTCGGAGAAACTCAGGTATTCCAGAATCTCAACGATAAAATTGTGACGACAACACCTCGGAGCTCAACTCCCCGGGACACTGCCACAACCCCTAAATGACAGGAGGCACCAAGAACAATGTTCTCGTCACAAATCGATCGGAACGATTCCAAGATACCCGCGTGATCCTAAATTTTTTTAGTGAAATTTGAGAAGAGAAGAGTCAAAACTCTACGCCAGGATGCCTCACCAGAGCGATGAAGGGACTGGGGAGTAAAAAGAATTCCTAAACTCTCCGATATATAATTCCTAAAAGACTCAAAACATTTTTCTAGACTCCACAATGCCAACGATTCGATCAAGCAGGGGGCTCCGAAGGTCGGGGAAGGCTCTGATTACCAACTTGTAATGCCCTCGATGCGGCTATATGTCCTACGTGTCGAAGCACGACTTAGAGGCATAACCGCATTGAAAGCAATGTCGCAAGTAAGGTAATCTTCACAACAACCCATGTAAATAGATAAAAGGGGAAAGGATACATAGTTGGCTTACACTCGCCACGTCACACAAATACATGAATAACATTACAATCATCCAATACACTCATGGTCCGACTACGGTACCAAAATAAAGATCAACCCCCACATGCGACAAAGTCCCCGATCGCCCCAACTGGGCACCACTACTGATCATCTGGGAAAGACACATAGTAACGGCGAGAGTCTTCATCGCACTCCCACTTGAGCTCAAGCGCATCATCTGGAACGGTATCATCGGTCCCTGCATCTGGTTTGGAAGTAAACTATGAGTCACAGGGACTCAGCAATCTCGCACCCTTGCGATCAAGACTATTTAAGCTTATAGGTAAGGCAAGGTATGATGTGGAGCTGCAGCAAGCGACTAGCATATATGGTGGCTAACCTATTAGCAAGAAAGAGCGAGAAGAGAAGGCAAATCACGAACGAAGAACTATGATCAAGAAGTGATCCTAGAACAACCTACGTCAAACATTACTCCAACACCGTGTTCACTTCCCGAACTCCGCCGAGAAGAGACCATAACGGTTACACACGCGGTTGATTCATTTTAATTAAGTTAAGTTTCATGTTATCTACAATCGGACATTAACAAATTCCCATCTGCCCATAACCGCGGGCACGACTTTCGAAAGTTCAAATCCCTGTAAGGGAGTCTCAACTTAGCCCATCACAAGCTCTCACGGTCAACGAAGGATATTCCTTCTCCCGAGACATTCCGATCAGACTCGGCATCCCGGTTTTACAAGACATCCTCGACAATGGTAAAACAAGTCCAGCAACACCGCCCGAATGTGCCGACAAATCCCGATAGGAGCTGCACATATCTCGTTCTCAGGGCACACTCGGATAAGCAATCCGTACAACTAAAACCAGCCCTCGAGTTTCCCCGAGGTGGCGCTGCAAGGGGCTCTAGTTTGGACCAACACTCAGAGGAGCA